>NW_020955292.1:1324744-1457920 GCF_003031625.1 Empidonax traillii | reverse complement strand
CCCATGACCTCAGAAGATTCAAGTAACTCAGGAACAGACCCTTGCAGAAACTAGTACAGAACAAGGCCCTTCCATGACAAAACACTGCATGCTTTCTTGGGGCTTTGCAAATAAGTAGTGTCAAGGGTTAGCTTGACAGCAGGAAATGTAGATGCTTGCTTATCTGGTCAGGCATTTAAGGTACACAGAAACTGAAGAATCTACAGCTCTAGGTAAGTAGAAGCTTTAAAATGGCATTCTGCTCAGCTGAGATAACAGGAATTTTGAGGTTTGCAGCTTCACACGCATAAATTTCACCACTCTTTTCTCTGTCTACATGAAACTCACTAAAAATACAGAGAATGTTCCATGCTCTCCAGAAAGGGACATTCAGCACTCCCACGCTT
Organism: Empidonax traillii; assembly: GCF_003031625.1. Classification (NCBI taxonomy): domain Eukaryota; kingdom Metazoa; phylum Chordata; class Aves; order Passeriformes; family Tyrannidae; genus Empidonax; species Empidonax traillii. The sequence continues at coordinate 1,457,534 of NW_020955292.1, read as the reverse complement.
AGTAGCAGCTAAAATAAGTCAAACTTCACTCCCAGTGGAATGAAATGACACATATCCCAAACTGACCTTGCACTGAGCACTGTGGCTGTCGGTGGCTGTCTAGAGAGAGAGCCTGGCAGAACACTCACAGCACCATCAAGTCCCCTCACGTGAACAGAAGTCACTACTGGGGCACCTTGAGGGAAGCAGCTGGGCAGGTAAATATTATTTATGTGGAGTCCAGATAGTTTCCATGTTGTTATGAGATAAAATCACCTCACACACACAGAGCTGAGACAGCATGCGCTGATTGTATGAAGCAAGCTACAAAGCCAAGCAACAACTCCAGTGTGTTCCTTCATTAGCAAACTGCCATTAGTTAAAAACTGAGCCAGCCAAGGCCACTGTGAGGCCCCATCACTCCATAACAGCACTGTGCAAATTTCCCCTTGACTATCAGCACAAATGCACAAGAGCCTCTCCTGGTGTCTGTTCAACAGTAGGCTGAATTTTAAAAATTTTGTTCTTCCTTCACAATCATAGTAAAGATATTCAAGCTTAATGCAAAGTTAAGATGTGATTTTTTTTTTTTCTATTCCCACTACAGGAAATTAGTGATGCATAATTAATCCCAATATAAATATCTCTGCCCAGGCTCTATTAAGTACATTTAATAGAAAGTACAGCTATTACTGAATCTCAACCCTGAAGCTCTGATTCTGCTCCTTGGAAAAAACTGAAAGCCTCCTACCTTGGTCTGATAACCCATCTCCAAGAACCCAGACTCAAATTTTGGCTTGGGTCTCATTCACTTGAGAGTTAGGTCCTTTTTTGTAATACAAAAGGAAATCAACACTGGTCTGTGAACTCATGAAATAATTTGGACAGAAGAGCACTGCCGGCCAAACTGAAGGTGCATTGGGATGGCAGATCCAGACAGAAATGTCACATTGCACCTGCCCACAGCACAGTCAGCATTATTACGGGAAGAGCCATCAAAGGCAAAGCCAGGAAGAACACAGAAGTCTGAACGCACAGAGAAGTCAAACACTGTTGAGCAAACCCCACTTGATGCTAATCAACATTAAGGCTGGCCAGAACCTGTCATTTGAACTCGCACTCTCTGTTCAAGCAAAACTTGAGGGAAGCCTGGCAGAACCAGTGACTGAACCACAGGTGTGGGGAAAGCTGTCTGGATCTGTGAACTGCTTTTGTGTCATGTGGTGATGGAGAACAATCCTCAGAGAGCATGGGAGTTAGGAACGGGAGCCAGCCAGCTGATCACACAGGGGTCTCTCAGGCCTTTTGTTTGTTTTATGAAAGAGAGTCTGCCAGCTGGTTTCAGATCAAAATTCTTCCTAATCAGGAAAGAAGTAAAATTCATATAAAATGATGCCCAGTAGGAATTAATCAGAAACACAGTCCTCCCGAAGGCATAAGCCTTTTTGGTTAAGTAAAAAGTTGCCACCAGCTAATGTGCAAGACAGCACTGATTAGCCATCTGGTGAAAGTTCCTGCTAAGCTTGCCATGTTACCCCTTTGCTGAGGAAAGCAGAAGGTGGATCCGTTACACTCTGTCCTTGCCTGCAATGTGTGGTCATCCTCAGAAATACAACACAAAGCTTTGCAGCACAACCAGGAATTGCAAGTGTTTTGACTTCTCAGCAGCCCCCTTTTTTTTTATCACTGCACCCCAGCTAAGTTATTTAAAATAATCTATTGCCTTTCTCAAAGCTGAATTTATCCTCAAGCTTTATCAACCGTTGTTATTTTTTGCCCCTTTGTTTCCTTCTGCAAAAACTGAAACTGCCAGGAGGCTTCCCAGTCATCTAAAGAGCATCAGTAAACAAGAGCAGAGACAGATGGCTGCAGCGCAGTTCAAAGGAGCACAAGACCCAGCCTCTCCCCTGCACTGCAAGTGCCACCCCTCAGACACAAACGGGCAGCAAACCCAGCAAGAATGCCGAGAGAGAACAGGGGTGGGCATCCAGCCTGGCAAGGAAGGGTGTGAGGACAGGCTGCAGAGCTTCCATGTACACTGAACATCCACCACAACCATCCAGCCTTCCAAAAGCACAACGGGATATGAGGATGGTGGTGGGGCAGGAAAGAGTTCTCCCTCTGTTGTTGCTTCCAAAAGTACTGCTGGCAAGAACAACTGGCAGGGAGAGTAGAACCAGGCATCGTCTACCAGTAAAGTTACTATTCTAATATAGCAAACTCACATAACCTGAGGCAGTGACAGCATTTGACAGGCCTCTCAGTTCACCTGCTACTTCAGGAATTTGGTCCCATTGACAAATAACATTAAAATGAGAGATTCAAAGAGATAAAGAAAACTCACAAGAGAACTCACAGATTTAGAATTACAGAAATGTGTCAAAACAAACATTCTTATTTTTTTTTCATTCCTAGATTTGATTTTCATTTACTGCATAAATGACTACTGGTGTTAACACAAGATACTATTTACATTGTGTGCCTTGTCTTGCTAAATAGATTCAGATGTCCACATACATGCAATAAATCTATCTGAATTAACATAGTTCCTTGTATGCCTCTTCCAACAACTACAAATTCACTGTGATTCCACACACACCTGCATGCCTGAATGGCTTACATAGGAACGGGTTCAAACACTGCCCATTCTTCCCCAAACAAAAATTGAGATTCTGCTGAAATTAAATTAACATCTTTCCCTCAGGGCTTCCTAATATTCCAAGTTCTTCCTTCACTCAGTGATAGCAGAAAGCTTCAAGAACAGGGTTGCACAACCATCACCTCCAATCAGCTCTAATTGAAGGCTGACACCAGACAGAACGAGAAACTAGCACTCCAATTAATACAGACAGGAAAAAACAAGATTGTGGGAGCAGCATCATTATCGGGAAAGCTCCAGCAAAACCCTCAAGTTGTAGCATGTTGGCACACTACAACCTCAGAGGCACAGTTTAACTACTCCTTAGTGCACGAACACGAGGGAGGGAATGATCTGGCGGTGAATTTACCACAGCTGGTGAATACCTGCTGAAGTACTGACCCCCTTTCACCTCAGTGCTCACACTGAAACTTTAAGAACTGATTAACATGGGACTCCACTGATTCTCTCCAGAGAGGCCTGAATTGACCCTTCTGGGAATCCAGGGTGACTTCCTAAAATGCAGCCTGACGTTTACTTCTGTAGGACCTTCCTGAAACAGCAGAACTACAAAATAAACACAGATTTCTCACACGAAACAGTTGCCTGCTCACAGCAATTCACCCAGGGTACCCCATTCTCTTCCACAATGCCATTCCCCGCTCTATACATTTAAAAGACTCAACAAAAGCTGGTACGCACCTGTATCCCCATGGAAACAGCTGTCCTGGTGACACCTCCCAGAGGGCAAATCTCCGTCACTTGGCCAGATCTGTCCTGTTTTTCGTACACCCACAATAGTAGCCTCAGACACAATGACCTGCTGCTGCCTGTGCCGTTTTTGAGACTGGGGGGTTGGGGGACTGCTGCTGTCAAAGGACTGCTGAGAGTTCTGGGAGGGAGAACGGCTTTTATCCCGGTACATGCGGTAAGTGGTGGGGCTGGGGGAGACATGGCTGGACTGTCCTGAGGAGAAGTCTTCCTCACTGGAAGTAAGGTTCTCATTAGAGCTACAGTCAGGAGTATATCCTCCTCCAATGTCTTCAAAACTCCTGGGGGAATAAGATCTCCTGGGCCATGTGAGATGTTTCTCCTGGTCAGTTGTGCCCTGATTTCGCAGAATAGGTCCTTTTCCTTCTCCTTCCCCCATCATTCCACCAACATAGATACTTTGATACGGCTGGAAGTCCATGGGCTGCCAAGGTGAGCGGTTGCTGCCATTGGCATTAATCAGGTTGTCTTTGAGAAACTTGGGGTTCAGTTCGGCATCCTCATATTCTCCATCATAGCCAAAGCTGCTCTCCGAGGACCTTCCCCTGTAGGCAGGCCTCTGGAACTCGCTGAAGCTGGGTACCATGTTGGAAGGGAGGGAGTGCAAAGACTTCTTGCGTTCCATTTGCATGGCTTGGCTGCCAAGGGAGCTTATTTTATCAGAAACATCTTTGTCGTTGACCTTTACTAGACCCTTCTCATGATGATACTCCATGTTCACGTAAAAGGGCTTTTCAACAACATCCTTGTTATCTCCAGAAGAATGAGAGTTAACCTTTTTCATTCTCTCAAAATTGGACCTCAGGGCTGCCACACTGGTGCTGTTCCCTCTCTCCTTAGGTTCAAATGATCCCTCCTTCTCAGCAGATCCCGCCAGCCTACGAGTGGAAGCCGACCTGTGTTTTGAAGGAGAGCCATCTGTATCACAGCGATTCTCCATATCTTCTACAACTCTCTTCAGTTTCTCCTCCCCATAGTACTTAGACCTGTCCTGCTCTCCCTCTCCGTGATGGGGGCTGTCCAAAGGGGACAGGTCTGACCCATCACTCTGGGTAGACAGCTTCCGCAGAGAGGGGATCCTGGGTTTGAACTTTTCCTCTCCGTGGTGTGACTTGCTTTTTTCATATTCGTCTTGGTCAGCAGACTGATGATGATGCAGGTCCTGGATCTGCTGCTCTGCACCCCCTTCAGGCAACTGAGAAACACGTTTAAAACCCCATCTCTGTCTATCATAGCTTTTTTTCTCCTTTGCCAGAAGAGTCTGCAGGTAAATCATGCGGAACCTCTCCTTGTTCACCTCCATCTCCAGTCTCCGGATAGATGCTTTGCACATCTCCAGCTCCTGTTCAATATCTCCCACAGATTTCAGCTCCATTTTAGGAGGCTCAGAGTCTGCAAATTGTGCTTTCCAAGCCTCCACAAACCCCACAGGGTCCACCATTTTGCATACGGGAGTAACTGGAGAATACGAGAAGGAGACTGGAGAGAGAGAGGTGGAGAGAAAAAACCAACCGGATCTCACATGTAGAAGCAGAAACAGCTCCGGCGGGGTCAACTCAGCGCGTCTCTTTCACGGTCCATGCAGGGGCACTGGGAGGCGAGCGGCGATCCTCTCTCGCAATCCTCTCTCCTCCCCGTCTCCTTCAGCCTGTGCCGGCCCCAGCCCCGCGTCCCCCCGCTACTCTCTCCCCGGCATGACTGATCGCTTGCTGGCGAACAACAATGCTCCCACCGCGGCGATCCCCGAGCACTTCAAAGTGGGTGGACAAAGGAGCAGGCTCGGGGCGGGGGAGGGAAGGTAAATATCGCCCCCCACCCACCTCCTGCCGCCGCCGTCCTAGGCACGGTCCTCGGCGCGGCCACGCTCCGTCCTCCTCCGGCTCCGTCCTGCCTCGCCAGCCCCCGTGTTGTGCTTTCTCTTTCTCTCTCCTCCTTTCCCCCTGCCCCTTTCCCTGTCTCCTCCTCCCGGCTATTGTGCTGCGCTCCGGGCGCACACGCTCGGCTCGGAGCGGCGCTGCGGCGGCGGGTCCGGCCCGAGCTCCGGCGCTACCCGGCCGTGCCCGGGCGCCCCGCGGCCCCGCGGGAGCCCCCCCGGCGGCGCGGCAGCCGCTGCCCGCGGCGGCCCATCGCGGCCCGGCCCCGGCGCTGCGGAAGGGGAGGAGAGGGAAGGACCCGGCGCAGGCACTGACTCGGCGCTGGGGCCTCTTAAAGGGGCAGCCGGGCCGGCCGGGCCGCGGGGCTGGCGGGGGGACCTGCCCCCTCCCCGCGGCTGCCCCCGAGACAAAGGCGGGGACGTGCGAAGTCGCGCCTGCTGCCACAGGCCTGGGCATCATAGCATCATAGGGACATGGCTATGCCCAAGCCTAGGCAAGAGCACGGCATGCACACAGTGCAAAGGGAGGTATCCATCCTGGTCCATACAGCCGTGCCCTCATATATTATGTATAAACACCAGCACGTCTCTGTGCTCTTGCTCTCTCTCGTGTTCGCAGCAAGGCTCTCCCCGCAGGCACTGATGCAGCTCACCTTCAAAGGTCACGTTTTCCCCCACTCGCGTGAGTGCTGCTTGGAAGCAGGCTTGTCATTCCCTCAATCCTGCCTTCCTTGCCAATAAATGCCAACCTGGATTTCTGAGATGGGCAAAATAACTATGATACCAGCAATAAGGCTTGCTTTGTTCTGCATTAGTCTCACTTTTGTCCTGTGTATTATCCTAGTCCAGATAACTCAGAGTCCCACGCCCCATTTCTGGGTGAAGGGTGGCAAATGATTTAAACAAAGGTCTGGCTGCTGAGTATTACTACTCCTGAAATCACAGATCATGATCTTGCTTAAACCCTGTGTCTCTTCCATGTATTAATTCAATTTCTGAAAAAAATGGTAACAAATACAACTGAAGTTCCATCTTGCCTGTTTGGATGACAGGAAAAGGTGAGATATGTACATCTCATATCCTCCATAAACCTGCTGCTTTCATATTTGCAGTGAGGGGGATCTTTTCTGGTACTTGTTAGAAAAGAGGGTGGGATACAGCCCCAACAAGAACTAATAAAATCCCACAAGAATGAAAAGCACAACTCCACAGGAGTAGCTCTCTTACCTTTGAGATATGTGCTGTTTCAAAATCCAAGTTTTTCTCTTCATGCATTGTTATGTGCCAAACAAAATATTTTTGGGTATTTTCAGACATATCACAAATGGCTAATCATTCCATTTTGCATAGTTCATCCCTCTCAGTTTTTGTTTCCTGGCTTTAACCTCTTTTCCTGCACTTGTTTCCTCAGCTTTTAACACATAACAGGCTTTGGCTGACCTATATGGAAAATAGATTATAATCTAAATCATAATAAAACCTATATGTTCAATAAATAACTCTATAAATCTTTCAAGAAATCTCTATCACAGAAATAAAATAAAATTCCTTTTCCCCATTGATACTATTTGTTTGTTTAGTGCCAGCTGGACCAATGAAATCCTGACATGCAATTTATTTCTGGAATCTGAAGCTTCAGACTGCACTGGCATGGTCCTGACAATGGTAGGTTTGTCACATCCCAGGGGTGTGTTCAGAATTCATCCAGTGCTCTCACTGAGGTCTCACCATCCTGGGTTTTTATGTCTCTTTTTTATTTGGGTCCACATTGGTGCCCTTTCTGGAGGGAGTAAGAATTCCTATGAGTTAGATGAGGGATTTCTATGTGCACACTTAACTTCTAAGTGAATAATACTATTAAACAACGACACCCTCTTTACCTATTGAGGTACCACAAAGATTTTCCTCTGGGAACTGAAAGGCTCTCTGAATTTTTACCGACACTCTACTCATTCAGCATTTTAATAGGATACAAAATTTCATTAAGACTATGGTGGCAGACACATACCTGTCATTTGAGAGTGAGAATCCTGCGGTGAGGAGCTAAACTACGGACAGAGTGCCCGGCACATCCCCTCTGCTGGCCCGCGAGAGATCGCGCAGCCCTTCCGAGCCGGCACGGATCTCATCCTGCGGTGACCGTCGGGCTCCCTCTTGTGGGAAGAGGAGCCGCTTGGCTTAGGAAAAAGCTCTGGAGCTGTCACTTAGGAACTGTCCTTCAGCCTGATCCCACGCGAAAGAACAGGAGGTTTTGTAAGAAAAAAAAAAAAAATAGTAACTGTAGGACATAAGCTGAGCTTTTAAAATGAGAATTAAAATATGATGTCTGATTAATCTGTGGCTGAAACTAAGCAATTGGATTTTTGTAAACACAAAGCAGAACCCTGGGAGAGTTTGACAAGGCTGGCAAGTCTTGAGATGTTCCCTGCAGCATAAATCATTCCATGTACCCAGAAATAAAGGAACTCTCCTTCAAATTCAGAGAATGGCAATTTCTCGCTGTGAAAACAACCTTCTGCCCAAAACCACAGGAAACTGAGCAACCCTCTCCACTAGCAAATGCAGATTCTCCTACAACTCACCAAACACTTCATTTTAACTCTCCTGCTCAGAGGATGTGATAAAGAGTGGGGTTCAGAGCATTCACTCACCAGTGCATTGAACAAGAACAACCTCTAACTGTTGGTGAAAACCTGAAAAGGCACAAAGGGGACAAATTTATTTGTGAAGAATGGACTTCGGTCACACCACAAGGCAAACCCGAGCTGGGACCCAATAGGATTCAGAAAGATCTGAATCACATGACCTATGTGACTATAAATCATAATATCCTGAGTGTCAAATAATCACTCAAAAGGCAAAACAACACGATTAAAGGGCTTTTATAGTAAGAAATTAACTTTGTTGACTTTCTTAAATAGCTTTTAATCCATTGCCAGTAGTTTTGCTCAGCACAAATGCACCTTTATAAAACCAGGAAACCATTAACACATTAAGCTTCTACTTATTAAAACAAGAAACATTAGTTCTTCCTGGGGGAAACTGATTATTCCAATTGCTCTTTACCTTTGCTTTGGACTTAATCCAAATTTCACTTCTTCAGTTTCTCACCTGGAAGTTCCACAAGGAAGCTGGAGCTGAGACTGTTGCCATGATCACTGTGGGGATTTCAGCTGGTACAGAGATGGTGGTTAAGCCCACCTGTGGTTACAGTTAATACAGTTTCATCAACACTGTTTTCCATAATATTAAGGCTTCTTCAAAGCCAATAATTTGCTGATAGAATGGATTAACATAGGTAGATAAAACATTGACCAGATAGAACTTGTAAATTTATATTTATTTTCTATGTTAGTTTCCTTTGTGCTTTCCTAAGCAACCCATTGTTTGCAACAGGAGCCAAGATTCATTTTAGATGATCAGTTATTAATTCTGAGTTCGTTGAAGGAGAAATCTCAGTAGCACTAAAAAAATCCCCCTTAAAACTGACCAACCAAGAGAAAAAAACCCCAACCAAACAAAAACCAATACACCAATGACTAAAAGCCCCAGTCTCAAATCATCCATCATATAATAGAGATGGAATCAGGCCATTGTCAAGTCCCAGTTAATGACTGCGTCTGTATTTGAACTTTCTGGAGCTCCAGATGATACTAAACAGTAATGACATCAAGCAGTGTACTAAAGCACGAGAAGAAAACCTGTCCCAGTTGATTTTCCATGCACCATGACTGTGTTGTTGAAGAGATTGCATCTCTGTGATTCTATAACAATAACCAAGCTCATCAACAAAAGAACCCCTTAGGACATATATTTCTTGAGGGAGAGAAAAAAACGCTGATTTTTTTCTGGGATTTGTTACCGAGTCATTTTGCAGTGTAAACACTAAACCAGCATGTCAGCCCTGACACCCAGCACCAGGACCAGCCAACATGACTTGCTGCAGCAGAGGGAATCAGCTTTCCTGCTCACATTCAGGCTCAGCAGACACGAGACCATGTCCACACTGCCCGCTCAGCCCAGCACAGGGCACAGGCAGAGTGTGCATTTGTCATCCTTGCGGAGCAGTCTTTGGAGCTGGACTAATCCACGGAACACCAGAAGGTCAAAATATCACACATTTGGATAAATAGCTCCTTACATACCCTCACAGATTCATTTTTTCCACCAAATGCTACATTTGTGTCTTTGCCAACACTCAGCACAATTGCCAAAGTGAGGATTGTCCAATAAAACAGACAGAGAGTTCTTAGATCTCTATTCATCATTTTCTGTGAAGCTGCTGTAACTTACGTCACAAGGAAATAAAAGTAATTAAAAAGATGTTTACGTCATCTTTTCTTCACTTTTTCCCCATGTCTTATCAAACAAATTGGGGAAAATGTCAAAGAATCCAGAGTATTTTCAGTTTGATGCATTGCTTTATTAACAAACGCCCTTATTTCTGAGCAGCTCAAATCTGAAAGGGCCTGTTATAATTAGTATTCCAGATACTGTTGTTTCTGCAGTGATTGAATTAATACCTTAAGAAACTGTAACTTGTAACCATTCAAAAAAGTTTTCTTCTTTCTCTCAAAATTATTGCACTATGAAATTTAAAATAGTATATTTTTTTAATGCCAGCATAGCATGAAGTGCTGAATATAAATCTTAGAAAACATGGGAGTTCTAAGCTGCTGATAGATTCCTAGAGAGTGTTTCTTTTATCCCACCTTGATTCCTTTGTTACCTCTATGATTTGAGTGCTTACGGTGATTTTGAAGGGACATACATTTGAACAGTTTACTGCAAGCAAGAGATTTATAGTATCTCATTTATCTTTAGAGAAACATCATTAACTAGATACAACTGAATGTTAGAATTCAGTGAGCTATTAGAAAACTTAGAGGGAAATAAAATGAGTGTATTTCCCTTCCCCTTCTTTTGTTTAAACCTAATTAGCATAATCGAGCATACTAATGCAATTTCACAAACACTGGCCAAGTATTTGTTGCAGTAATTTCTGGCAATGGCATTTGTTAGCAGGAATAACCTTTGAAAAAGGAATGTCTTTGGGTATCAGTCATTGCTGTCCAAAATAAAAAAGAGCACTTTAAATCTGGTTTACCTCAGTATGGAATCCAACCTTGCTGGCTCTGAAATCCCACCTCAGACAGGGATGATCAGGTTCATGACTGACACCACATATGGATCCAAAATAGTTTTATATTATTACCAAAAAAACCCCACAAAACCCAAGTTGTTAGAGCAGGGTGCAATAACACCAAGGTTGTGGGTTCAATCCACATATGGGCCATTCGCTGAAGAGTTGGACTCCATGATCCTTGTGGGTCCCTTCCAACTACGAATGCTTTGTGAAATCTGTGAATTACTCTTAGCAACAAAGTAGAACTGTATGTAGACAATATTCATGAAGATCAATGCAGAGAAGGAATCTGCATCCTCTTCAGAAGATATGTGTTCCATATTATGCACTTGTGAGACTTATTCAAGTGAATGGAAAAGAAAAGCATTCTTATCTGGGAAGATTTTCAAAATATTAGACAGATGGGATAAAACAACAAAGTTCCTACCTGGGCTTCTCCTAGGCTTGGAAATACTTAAATACTGGGCTCTGATTCTCAAGTGGAAAATGAAAGATTATACGGATTTTTCCTGGATGGAGAAACCACAGTGGAAACTATGCAGTCTGCATTTCTGTACTTCCATACCTGACACTTAAAAAGATTTATATTGAAATAGTTTCAAAATACTTGGAATGCATAAAAGTAAATCAGAGTTACTTTATACTATGACTTTAAAAGGCAAAAACATATGGGTAGCACCCCTTAATTCTGAACTGCCCTTGTTTCCTGCCCCCATGGGAATGCAACTTCACTATCTAAGACTTCTAGAGAATTATCAGAGAACAACATACTAAAATGACATAATTTTTGACTACAAGCATTTCTGGCAGACAGGTGAGCACATGGCACTGGCAATGTCTCCTTGCATTAAGGATGTTATGTTTCGACTACCCAGAGAAAGGTTTATGTAACAATTGTACCACCCAGCACAAGGAGCCTGCAGCAGCAAGAGAACTCTCAGAAAGAAAGTTTGGCCAAGTTTTCCCTCTCTTGTTTCCCAAATTAAAGCTTTGTATTTCTGGCCTGAGAGCTTGCATTGCTGCAGGTGCTCTGTGCGGTGCTGCAGGGAAGTGGGGTGCTTGAAGGAACAGTTGACAATTAGCAGCAGCTCGGGCTGACTTGAGTGTTGCCTTCTGGGATTTCCATAGTGTTCTCCAGGTCTGTGGAAACAGGAAAGTTATAAAATCAATTCACAGGAAATTATACCATCCAGTACTAAGGGTAACAAAAGCTGGATGCAGGCCCAGTCACTCCTGTAGGGTAGAACCTGGGGAGACAGTGACATCAATAGGCTTGCAGGTGTTTGAAACTGGCTTTTAATGCTTGAAAAATCTCCCCAGTCCTTCAGACAGTAAACAAGGAAAATAGACACAAAAAACAAAACTCCACATACTGATGAGATTTCCTGCCCCAATTTGGGCCATGGGCCCAGGAGTGTTCTCCAGCTCCTTTATCATGGACTGTTCAAAGGCCAAGGCGGCAACTCGGGAAAAGAATTCTTTGACATTTTCCCCTGGGGAGCAAAACAGAAATTATGTGTTTTTACAACTGCACATCAACAGATGATCAAGCATAACAAGCACATCTGTGAACAGCTCATTGCTCAAGACTGGGACAGGATAGGCTTTTCCATCAATCTGTCTTCCATTCTGATCACTGCAGAGAGAATTTCTAATTTTCTTACTGTGGAATACTGTACCCTATGCTGCACCTTTATTTTTAGCCAGCAACAGAGAGAATTCAGTTTGTGGTATAATCTTTTTCCATTGCAAGTGTTGAATAGTGGTGCACATGTGTATTTATGTAACCATCTATGAATTAAACATGCTCAGACACTGCAAAGCAGCTCAATTACTTCTTTCTGCCAACATGAAAGTGCGAGCACAAATAAAAACGCTCAAATAAAAATTGATCATTAATAAACCTGAAGTTTCTAATAGCAACAAAATGCAAGAACAATGAAAAGAAAATGGGAATTGGGGGGGAGGGGGTGTGATAATAAGTTCCTCCCACCTCAACATCAGCTCTGGTGGTTATTTTCACACGTTTTGCAGTAATTTACCTGTTTTGGCTGAGACCGACCAATACTCTGCCTGCATCTCCTTGGCGAAGCGGATGGCATCCAGCTCTGTCCTTCCACACACAGCATCTGACTGGGGAAACAACATGGAATAACTGCAACACTGAAGTGCATCGGGGCTGGTAACTGCACAGAGGTGCCGCTTGCACCTGTCCTGTGAAACTTCCAGTTTCTCAGCGGCCTTTCTGACCTCGCCTTAGAACTTGTGCAAGAACATTCACAGAGTTAGTGCTGCTTTCAACAGGGAGTCTGCACTCACCTCCCACAACCCTCAAACAAGTAAGGGGTAACAGAGTAATCATTGTACCAATATATAAGCAGTAGGGAGCGATTTCCTTTCCATTTCTAGCCTATTTGGGATGGGTGACACCAGTCATCTTTGTACAGTTTTCTGTAGATTGTCTTACGGGGGAGAACCCCTGCAAAGTTGAAAAGAAATCTAAAAATTTGGAAATGATTATGTGACATCAAGATGATAAGTAGAATGAATCCAGTTGGGAAGACACTGGCTTAGCACTGAAGTAATACCTAGAACCTAAAATTCTTTGCTTTGCTCTTGTCTCCCTTTCAGTTGAAAGCACCACATTCTAAAACCAGAAACAAGCTTCCAGTAAGGCATTCTAGCTTAGACAAGGCTTCAGATGTGTGTCCTCACAGGTCTGGCACGTTTAGCTTTTAGTGCAACTATGAAAAAGCAGCATAAACTACACAAAGTACCAGAAAAACTGACAGACGGGCAGTTTTCTGGGACTTATTTTCACTGAAGGGTAAAAATAAAGTGCTCAAGTGATATTGTGGCAGCTGGGTGGAAATAAAAAAGAATCAATTAAACAGCAAATGAAACAAGTTTGTTTTGACATCTTTAAAAACTAAGTATTGATAGCTGTTGGAAGAGAAACACAAGACTGAGAATGGTATAGAGAGAGTGCATTATATCCTGTTCTTCTGACAATGATGTCATATTCAACTAAGGAAGAAATCTTCCCTGTTCCTGAACAATGAACACACTGTCCCTAAAAAAACAAGTCAAAAAAACCTTCATTAGGTATGTTTGTATCTGCTTGAAAAATACCCTGCAAGAAATATTCCATATCTACCCATTTTTTCAGAAAGCCTCTTCTTAAATTGTTTCCAAGTACACTGTCCTATTTACTTAAGGTTTTTGCTCAAGGTCTTTATCTTAACAACATTGTGTACAACTTGTAAGGGAAATCAGGAGAGGAACTAGGGAAAATCTGGTTTCCTTATCTGCATTCAATTTACTCACCACCAAATCTTTTTTTGTTCCGACTAGAAAGACGAAACTGGAATCTGGTTCATTCTCCCTCAGTGCATCTTCTAACCACTGTCTGAAATACAAAAGAGAAATGACAGAATCAGTCAGAGGGAATGAGGAATGCAGGAGAAAGTAACAGATAACGGGGTCACAAGAAAAGTGAGAGGATGAACTTATGGGAGAGGATCAAAAGCCTTTTTTTCCAGACAGAAAGAGATCAGGAGCTATTCCAACTCCTTTGAATTCAATGTCTTCCACTAACAAAGTTCAAAGATATCCACATTCAGAGTAAAAATTCAACAATAATTTTAGCACCCAGAGAGGGTATTTCTTGGTATTAAGGAGGGGGCAAAGTTTTGATCGAGATAAGGAACAAGAAAGCAGGAAAAAAAGGAAAAGGTCTGAACCACATAGCAGATTAGATAAAAAAGGGAATAAAGAAGAGTGAAATAATCTATTCAGCATTATAAAACAGCTCCCTATGAAGGCTGTATGATTCTTGTCTCACAAGCTTTTATATTTTTGTTACTCTGGCAATCAAGTTTCTCTTGAGTCATCCAACACAAGTCAAGGAGGGAAGGGAGTGTGTGCGTGTGTGGGAAATCAGGTTCACAGGCTTCAATTACTTTCAGCCAAGCAGAGACACTAATATATATATTATTTTACAAAGTCCTATGTAAATGAGCTAGGTACCCTAGCACACATTCAAATAAGACAGAGAACAGGTTGTAAAGAAGCCTATACCTGCATTACAGTCAAAACAGCACGTTAGAAATACAAATGCTCTGAACTGTGACAGTGGTGTGGATCATAGATCCACGTAGGGTTTTGCATCCTGCACTGAAAGCAGAATGAGTTTATTCACAATAATTAACATGCTGCTGTAACCAAACCACTACAAGTACCTGAACCAGTCAGTTAAGCTATATCTATGAGTACTTTGAGTTGTTAATTTTCTCTCCTCTTCTTGACAGCCTGCCTCCCCACAGAATCACTTCAGAAACTAGAGAAAGGAAATAATTTGGGGATATCAGTGTGCCTTAAAAACAAGAGACTCTTGAGACGTTACGCATGAGAGGCATCCCATCCTTTTCTCCATTTACCTTAGATGGCAGCCTGTTATTCTATTTATAGCAAATGAAGTAAAAAAAGAATGTTTTTGGGGTGCACTTCATCTCTTCCTGCATGTCTAGTTTTGGAAGGATCAAGCTTTGACTGGAGTGCCTTTTTCTCTGCACTGACTTTAAAGGAAGTCAAGTGTAAGTAGTTCAAATCTATCTATACCCTGCATTTTCTTCAGAAGAATCCCACCCTATGCAATCCAAACAAGTGACTGTCGTTTTTCATTTCTTAGCTCAAGAGAAAATACACTCATGATCCAGCAAGTTCTCAACACCTACATATGGAAGGTAATTAAACCTGCTGTAAAACCTTTCAAGGATAAGCCAAAATGCAGAAACTTACTTGGTGTGATCCAAAGTTTGGATATCAGCCAGATCAAACACTGTTATTATAACTGCAATAAAAGACAAGAACAGAATAAAAAGTAATTAAGTTAGAAGGTGTATCAGAATTCTCTCCAACCCATCTTGTTAAACAGAGGGAATGTTTACATATAAGGTGCAAGAACAGATTTAACACACAAGAGATGGAAGACTACCCATTTGCTCATTCCTTTTCCTTTTCTAGCACCCAGCAAGACTTAAGTCCTTAGTCTTCAACCTTATTTCATCTTTAGCTGTAGTCTGCAGTCTACAGTGCTATTAACCCTTTTGTTTTGGGACCACTAATTACTGCAGAAATTGTCTCTTACCAAGGGAAATGCCAGAAATACCCACTTCTAACTCCAACATTAATCTCACCCAAACCCAAATTCTTTTCCCCCTAGACACAGGTGCCAATTTTTATCACTGCATCATCAAAACATTCAGAGCTTGGAGATGTGACAACACACCAACTCACAAATTTCTTCATCCCTTCTTCCCTGCAGTAACAGACAATCCATCCCACCCCACTGTGTCCACAGGTACCTTTCCAAGGAGCATATAGGGATATACGTTTCTGTGTAAAATACACTCTCCTGACACAGCCAGGATCAAATTAATATCGTTCTCACCCTCTGCTCCTCGGTAGTAAGCAGATGCAATGCACTTGAACTTTTCCTGACCTGCTGTGTCCCATCTGTGCAATGGGGGGAAAAAAGAAATTTCAGGTTAATGAAACCCAGTGTAACCTGAGTAAACATGGTAATGAAGCAGCAGACTGGTACAAGGCGGAGAAGAATGTGATACCAGAGAAGTGTCACCATCTGGAACATGTTATTCATTAACTCCTGATAGAAATATAGTAAAGCTCTATTATTTAATGAAGATGTGAACTCTGTTTTAACCTCTTTTATTATTTTTTTTAGTACTGTTCATTTTGGAGACACAATTCAAATATTTTTATTCTGCATGGTAATACCTTTTCCTCAAAACATTTTTTTTCCATCTATGCCATTTGCATGGATTGCTGGGGCAATCTAATTTTGTACATTTCCTGTGCTAACACTAAATAAATCATGTATTAACCCATGTTAGAGTTTTGCAGCTGCTAGATGTGATATCTGTCCATACTCTGCAAATTAGAGACCTACAGCTCAGTCTACCAGGTACTAATGACACCATTAAATAAAATCAAGGCAGTGCTTTTTATTAATGAGCATGATATGCAGTGCCCTCAGGTACTGCCAGCACTGCAGAGGTTTGGGGTTGTGGCAGCCCAGTACTGCCACTCACAGATACTTGCAAATTTATCTTGTATGGAAATCTCTCAGCAAGAGGGGGCACTAGTGCTTATCATATGGAAATGTTCCACCCAGCTCCTGAGGACTTGGCACATGATGCAACCTGATGTTCAGTAGCTCATGAACCTTATTGCTTCCCTTTGCAAAACACTGATACATGAATGTACATTTTTAGAGGGACTCAAGGGCCTGGCAGAATTTTCCAAAACACAGTTGCACTGAAATGAGTGGGAAATGGATTCCTAAGTATTTTTCAATAAATACAACGAGCCATCTATTCACATCAGTGATGTCACTGAAAAAAGGTGTTCCTAAGTGAAAAGGTTTTTAAGATTCATGCACTAAAATACCTCATGCAAAGCACCTTATTTCTGCTCTACACACAGTACAGATAATTCCATAATGCCCTCTACAGAAAAATACCAAAGGACTCCCTTCAGCAGACCCAAAGCAGGTAAAAGAAGGGCAGGATTCTCACCAGTCTGATAAACTAAGCTGAAAATCAAAGATAACAGGTTCACATGCTAATAAAATCACTCCAGTCTTTCTATGACTTGGGGATAATAAATTAGTCCCTAACTAAGAGATGTTGAAATCACTGGACACCTTAACATTCATTTCAACGGTTGCAGGAATAAAACTCCCAGTAAAGCCAAGTTCAGTGCTCACCATGCCTTTTAAACCCAAATGACAGACTGGGGTAACCCTAGAACTGGACAAAGGTTGTGCCAAAAGCTCCCACTTCTCTTTCATGAAAGTCGAGTCAGAACTTGACTGCAATGGCTCAAGACATCCGAGATGAATTGTCATTGGCAAGCTTGTAACGTTTTTCAGGGATGAGAAATCCAAGACAGTAAAATTTTTACTAAAACTGCAGCTTCAGGTACAGAATCTTTTTTTCAGATCACATTATTCTTTGGGCAATTTTATTATTTTCAAAAAATCTTTATTCCACTGGAGCCTGCAGCGATACAAGCTCTGCTGAGACTGTACTCTGAGGAGTGCTTACCCAGGTTGGTTCAACTTACATCTGGAGATTATATGGGATTCCAATGATCTCAAAACGTTCAATTTCAAAATCCACTCCAATGGTTGCCTTGTAGTCTCGGTCAAAATTATCTTTACAAAATCTGCATTTAGAAAAAAAGGGGATGAAATACTAGCAAGACACAACTACAAATAACTGCAAAACTAACACTGTCTAGGGTAAATTATGAAGAAAATAATTAACTATGGATTGGCTGTATATTGTAGGAGCATATATGAAAACACCAATACACTGATCAAAAAATAGGGGATACTGTATAACAAATTAGGAAGCACAAACACCTAGAAAGCTCTCAGAATGAGAAGAGAGTCAGAACATTTTTGGGCTCTCAAGAAATGTACAGTATGTTATAGTTTTACTTACAAGGGAATATATTTTGGGTCACAAGTAATGACTCAAATGATTAATCAATGAGTTTAAGTTCTACTTAAGAACTTGAAGAAATAATAACGATGACAATGCTGCAAGCACAGACAAAAAGTTGTCACAGTGATAATAAGCTACAGAAATTCAGTGATCTGTTCACTGGACTTAAATACAAAAAGCATAAGAGCTGTTTTTAACATTCAGTAAAGAATCAAGTAAGGTCCTTCTGCTCGAGCTTCTACTACAGCCTTGCAGCTGTAGAAATGAGTACAGGGCCTCACACAAGGATGGCTGAAAAGGGTTCAGTGAACAGCCCTGAAACTAAGGAGAAAACATGAAACCAAGACTCAGACACGGATTTTTTTTTCCAGTTGTTTAGCCTCTAGACTGGATGTCTTGAGAAAACGATGTATCATATTTGACTGGCTAAAAGCACTTCAGAATATAAACTGATTGAAGTGCTTGGACGTGACCTCCTGTGTTGTGTATTAAGCCTTTCTCATACCACAGACATAGTTTTGTCTTTCATTTAATAACAAGCCCATGAAGTTCAGGTTCATGAAGTGCTACTCCAAGTGGACAGCAAGGAAATGTTACAACACTGACTTGAGAAACAGAAGAATCAAACCATCTGCTGAGATTTACTGTACCTGTTGATAAGACTGGTTTTCCCAACATACAGGTCTCCTACCACCACCACTTTGGATATTTTCAGCCTGTTATAAATATTTGAAAATGTTACATGGTCTTAGTTGCAATTTCAACAATCTCTCTCTAAAAATTCTGATTTAGATCCTTAAATTGCAAGTGATGAGCACATGTAGCTGTGACTTAAGTTTCCCCAAGTGCCACTGTGCTGCATGATCAGAGACTTAGATGGCAAGAAAGAAGGTCACCAAAAAAATAAACCCTTCTGGAGCAGAAATGGTCTCTTTGTTACTCTCTCTATTTTTTTCTTGATTTTAATCCAGTGGGACATAGCTTCTATTCAATTAAAACTGCTTTGACTACAGGTGACATACATTTAACAGTTTACACATAAGACCATAGAGTATCCACATCCTTTGCATTAAAATTAATCACAAGTTTCTCCTTGACTTTACCAGTACAAATAAAACCCTAAGCGCAGAAACAAAAAATTGCTGATAATAAAATAACTCACTGCCAGAATGTGTCTCTGTGAGAAATAACCCACAAGGTTAGAGCCAATACATTTTCTGACTACCTGGAATAATATTAATCTGAAGCTGGCTTCATGTAAATAATCCTCTTTGCTCTGGGTCCTCCCCCAGGATGCAGCAGATGGGCTTTAGGTGACTCAGCCTGCATTCTTCAAATTGAAGCTGAGTGTACCTTTCAGGAGACACGGGTGGGTAAGTGAATGTGAGTGTCTTTGCTGACCTAAACTTGGATTGGCAAAAATGGCTTACGAGGTTTAATGTTCTTTTCTATCAAGGAATGGCTTTTTAAACAAAGGAATTAATCTACTAAATACTATTTCTGGTTACATCAGACTTCCATGGGATGCTGATTCCAAGTTACCTGTTCTAAATAGTCTAAATCTTGATTGACAAGCCACATGACTAATATTTCCAAAAAAAGAAGGTGTTTTTGGTGCCAGCCAACAATAACTGAGTGCCCACAGGCCCTTGTGCTGCTGAAATGTCTCTGCCTGATTAACTGTGTCTGAGAAAATACTGAGTAAAATCAATGACCTTCAGGGAAAAGCAAAAAAGTAAGTGATGGTTTAGAGGTGTGTGTTCCTGTTCCAGTAATTTGTACTGGGGAAAAAAACTCCCCAGATTAGACAATTTAACACACTGATGGAATACCCAGAGAGTCATAACTACAGCCATTAGCTACTGAATTTCTCAGGCTAACTTTCCAAATGACAAAGAAATATTTTATTACTTGGGATAATGGAAAAGGAAGATAATGGTTACTCCTGTCAAGCTTTACAAGTACTGTACAAAACACTCTGGCTGCTCTTTTACCCCCATTCCACCAAAAAATTATTTAAATGACCGAACAATAATCACGTCAAGAGAGCAGTGACAGAAAAGTGCTTAATTTTATTCACAAAGCCAAAATGTAAAGCTTTTTAGCTGTATTCTGTTACCAGAATAAGTTACTCTGGAAATTAAAAAACAAAACAAAACCACAAACAAACAAAAAACCAAAACCCAAACCTCAAAACAAATAGATGCTGATATTGGAAGGGGAAAATGCCTCAGTTCAATAAAGGGAGTAAAAAATTTACATGAAACTATGATAGTGACTGTGCTCCTAAAAAAGCAAGGTGACATGTTTTAGCTTAATTTTTTTTTTTTAATAAGACTTCCAAGCGAAATGAATAAAATGTTACATTTAAAGATGTATATCATGACAAGTCTTAGGGTAATCAGCAACTCCAGACTGGAAAGATTAGTGAGCTAATTGTCAGTATTCATAGAAACTCCACTTTATGGAAGATCCCTCACACTGAAGCACAGAAGCATTTATCACTAAAATGTACAGCTATTTATTTTAATTGAAAAGGGATGATTTTTAACATAGTTTAGCTTTCTTGCCTTGCTTCAGGAGATTAAATCAGTAATGGTAACAATTCTGAGAGAGAGAGAAAGTGGTGGAAGAAAATAACATCAAGATTATTACTAGGGTATAAAACAGCTTATTTGGATTTTCCAGTGCTATGTATTTACCCCAATTTTGCTCCAGTTTTAAGGAATTGTTTAAGAGAACTTCTCAGCATATAAACTTCAAAAAAGACTAAAACTAGATTCTTAGCTGTTTCAAGAAACATAGAACTGCTGTGTTTCTATCCCTCCAAAGCCTTTATTATCTGCCCCTTTGGAACACCAACAGAGAACACAACAAGGCTAGATCTGCTGGATCTTTTGAACCAAGTAAATGCTTTGAAGCATTTAATTCAAAGGTGCTGAAAAACTATTTGTTGCTAAACTGCTCCACCATTTTTTCAGTGCTACTTATGCCAGCAGTAAAAGTATCTTTGACACTTACAGGAAGAAAAGGCACTTTATTCTAATTTACTGTCCAACAGGTCAGAGAACTGCCCCGTGCATGGGCTTGGCTGCCTTGAAACACACTGGAGTGAGGAGCATGAGGAACGAGGGAGGAAAAGCCAGTGAAGAAAGCAGGCTATCAAGAACTTAAAATACTTCCTTCCTTGCATACCTGGTTTATTCCAAACTCACCCTGCTGCTGCAGTGCTCTGCTGACAAGCAGTCCTGACCCGGGCATGGAAGTGCTCTTTAAGCTGCAGACAGGCCTCAGGTGTGTACCACTGCAACAGAGAACAGGGACACACAGCACAAACACAGCTGGCAGCACACCACCAGCAAGCCATTATTACTAGGAAGTCTTTTCAATAAGTGTGAAGCACTGTTTTTATTATTAACCTTTAATAAAGAATTAGTTAAAAATGAAGAAAACTTATTTTGTCTTGCATTTGCTAAAAATGCCCGTTATATTTTTCATAAAATTAAAAGCAAAATATGTGGCTGAGATCAAACATGGAAAAAATATGCTAAGTCCCTAAAAATGATCTTTTGAACAACTGAAAAAATGGAAAGGTAATTACTTGTCCTTCCTTGTCCTTTACTCTTCTATTATACTTCAAATAAAAAATTCTCTGGGGACATCAAAGGGCTTTTGTCTGTGTTTCTACAGTGCCTGCTACATTTGATCTACTGTATGACTAAGGTACCTATACAAACAGAAAATTAAAATTGCCTCAAATTCTTCAACCAAAGCCTCCTAATTAGACTTTCTTTGCATATTTAAGATAGGCTATGATTCCTGTTTCCCCCCAGTGTTGGAGCCCTTTAAGCATGTAATTATTAATGTTTTGCTGAAATAACAAGATAAATATTATTAGAATAACACTTTTGTGGTAAGTCACTTTTTGTAAAGGTTAAAAAGAAGAAGTGAAGATTATTATTAAAGAGGTCAGCACTGAATGGGAATCTGAGGTCACATTAAACTTCGAAAGAAATTCTTAAACAATTTGTAATTTTAACAGAAGACAACAAGTGTACATTAAATTAAATTAAAACAGTATTAGCACGGGGAAAGAGATCAGTGTGGGCTATAAAGAATGCTTACCTTGGGAAACTGGGAGATTATTCTGTCCCTACTCACTGGGGGAACCAAATGCATTAGGCTGGACTTCATCCTCCAAATTCAGATACCTGAGAGAAAGTATGCAAAGAGAAACATAGGATTCAGGAATTACCTCAGTACAGGGACAACATGATCAAACAAAAACTAAATTCTTACAGACTCATTATCTTTTCTTTTTTGTTTGTTTGGGGTTTTTGTTTGTTTGTTTGGTACAACTGGCAGTTCTTTGACTTAATTTGTGTTGAAGAAAACCTGTTCCTTATGTAAAAGGGGCCACTTCAGTGTGCACAGCTGTAGGAGCAAACAGTGCTGAAACGACAAGGAGCCAACTCTAATTCCATGAGAGGGCAGAGAATTGCTCACTTAATTCAACACAAGTGCTTGCACTCTCGCCCTCAAAGGATTTTGCAGTGTTTAATTTAAAAATCTTGCTCATCACTGTTTCAAATGCCTCTGCCCTGAGCACAGTAATAAGTGGTAGGGGATACCAGATTTCATTCGGTCAGAAGGAGAAAGGAAGAAAGATGAAGCTGCCACATATCTTGGCACAACATCAAACTTTCATCCAAGATCAGCCCAGAAAGAATGAAATCAGTAGATAGTCTGACATGGAAAAAGAACAATGCTCACATGAAAATCACAAATGCGTTTAGATGTCTCACCTGAGACATCAATTTGGTTATGCAATAAAATCTCGTGGGTTGCTGGGGGAGGGGACCCTTAATAGGCTACCAGTTTCTCAGTGGCGTTCAAAGAAGGTTTCTAATAAGAGCATTTCCATCATGTAGCAAAGCGTAAGGAAGGACTCACCGTGCAGCAGCTGATGCAGCAGGATTCCAGCCACACAAACAGCTCAGCCCGCTGCTACGTGGCCATAGCAACAGGCTTGCAACAATTCCCTTCCTCCCGTTCTTCCACAGACCGGGAAGGCGGAGTTGGAGTGATTTAACTACACACAGGACCCCGGGTTTAGAAGAAAAAGCCCTGGGTTTAGTGGCCACACAGATTCCTCTGATCAGAAACTGCTCCACAATAAACCAAATGGCCCCTAATCCTGTACAAGGAGGCAGTTCCATTTTATTTTAAACGTAGTTATATATATATATATATGGATACAAAGAGCAGGATTAACACCACTGCCAAGGAGCTAAGGGAGTGGGAAACTCTTACGGTGCTAATATTAAGCATAGTGGCAATTATACAGAAACTCCTGAGGGATTTTTTCAGCAGTTCAACTTGATTTCATCTCAGCTCTAGAGTCAGGATGCGCATGCCACTAATGAGACATTCTGAATTATATAAATGTCTTTCTAGTCATTAGTAATCCTGCTTTCTAATGTGCAAAACACCAAAAACAAGGAATAAGAAATCACACAGCTCTTTTGTATTACCTAAGCATTGTTAATCGACTCATTAATTTAGGCAGCATTTAGGGTGCCAGACTGCAATTTAGGATGCTAAAAGATTTTGCTACGTATTTCATTAGGATTTAAACTTCCAGATTTCAGGAGAAAAGGAAGCTCTCCCATTCTAACAGTCATACTTTGATAAAGCTGGAATGGGCTTGGAACAAGGAGAAAAGCCTCTCCCACTCCTGCAGCAGACTGAAAATGTTAAAGGGCAAATGAATGCAGATAAGTAATTTTAAACAGCGAGCAAGTACATAACAAAAAACCTGCAGTTGTGTTTCACAACCCTACAATAAGAATAATGCTCAACAAAATTGCTAGTCCGCTACTTAGAATTAATGTTTTTGTGAGGAATTGCTTTTAAACCACTTCAGACACCCATGTGATCTCAACCACACCAGAACAGCCACTTTCCCTCAAAGAATCCAGATTTGCAGCTGATGGGTTATTCACCAAAGAGAGCAACATTACAGTACTTATCTATTACCATATGGACAGTTCTACTTATGCTACCTGTGACCATATAAAATTTGAGAGACCTAGAGCTTTTTTATGGTGTGCTCCCACCCTTTTGGCAAGCTTGAATGACTGTATGGCAATATTAATATCTTAATTAATGTTGGAACTATAGTTCTAAAAAGAAAAACTCCACTAGTTGGGTAAGAGTTTCAAACACTAACTCGCTTCTGTCATGTGTACATGGGCTGACTCACTGCTCATCTCCTAGAGCTCTTTCACAATCTAAACTACAAAAAAAACACACCCCAGTTCAACAATCTCAGTGAATGCAAAAGTACAGGAGGAACCAAAGCAACCAAACAGAAATATATCAAAATTGAGAGGCCATCTTCACTTACATTTATTGTATTTAATCCAAGTCTCACACATGCATAAACATATCCCAGTTTACCAAATCAACAAACTAGACACACCATTAGAGGAGAAAAAAAAATTAAGAAATACAAAGCTGCTAAAAATACTGAGAATGATCGGTGCTGAGATCCAGATTTGCTCTTCTCACAGAGCTGAAAAGGGATTCAGTCACTGGGGAGGGCTGGGAACACAGTGTCTCCATGGCATCACAACCCTCCTTATCTCAACGCTGCAAGAACAGGAGCACCAGCAGATTCTGTGGATAGACAAAGGATTTGAGGCAGGCATTCAGAAGGCACACATAAAATAAGTTAACGTCACAGCCACTAACAACATCAGTATTCCAAGCTATGGTGAAGGACAAGACAGCAAAACTCATGCCCAAAGCAGAGTCAACACTGAAGGAGAAAAGAAGTCTCTGATTTTCTCCTGCCCCTTCTACCCTGAAAAAAGCTCACAATCTTCCTATGGAAATAGGATGAAACTTTACAAATATATAGTTAGTGGAAGTATAGTTAGGAAAGTAAACTCTACTTTAGATAATCTGCTCTAACATGTTGCAGAAAAAAAATGAATCCTTTCCAGAAAACTCTTTTTAAAGCAGTAATTTTTCTTTTATGGATTTTGAAGATCAACAAAGCAGAATCTATTCCTGTGATGTATTTTAATCCGACTGATCAGAATTACATTGGATTTGTAGAATCCAGTTTTAAAAGTTTGATTATTCTAATTGTTAGACATAATGAAAAACATCTCGACAATTTCACTATCTGCACTGAGACCAACTGTTTTACAGTACAAGCTATCCAGAGTTTTTTCCTGATGCCAGATTACATCTCACAACCCAGAACACCCTTAAGCTCTGCCGGCAACATTGCAATGGCACGTTCTTCCCATGCTCCTTCCTCTGAACATCTGTGAAACTACATAATGATAACAGAAACCTTTCCTACGCATTCTAGCTGTTCGCAGTGACATTCTGGAGAAGACTGGGAAAGAAAACCTGGTCCAAAACTCTCTGGGCTCCCTTCGACCCTTGCACCTCAAGGCGCTCGCCTGCTGCCTTTCTGCCCTTAACTTGATCACCGCTCCGTTCCCTCTGAATTTTCCTCAACTTTAATTTTTCTTAACTATAATTACATCGAAAATGGGGCAAGCAGAGAGATCGCACGGTTCAGCAGAGAAGCGAGGTGGCTAGGCCCTCACACTGGGACCGCACGGAGCCCTGCGGGGCCGCCGCTCAGCGCCCCACTACGCCATTGGCGTAACTCCCTCACGGCAGCCACGGCCACGCGCGGCTCTTGCGCTGTTGGCGCAGGGCCGGCCTCGGTGCTCGGCTGAGCGGCCGCGATTCACGAAGCGGCGCGTACGCAAAGAGCGGGCGCTGTGGCAACCGGGGCACGCGAGCGGCGCGGGGCCGGCCGGGGCTGAGGGGCGGGAGCCGGGGACACGGGGGGACACGGAGCCTTCGCTTATCGAGCGCATTTCTTTTGTTTTGAAGAGAGAAGTGGAGTTGTCCAGCGGTTGCTTTAACTTCTCAGCAGTATGGGGGTTTGTTTGGGGTTTTTTTGTTTGTTTGTTTGTTTGTTGCGGAGCAGTTTTCAATACTGGAGGTCGTATGGTTCTGCCAGCAGAGCCGCTTTCCGTGCTGAGGGAAGGGGAGGGCAGCCATCGCCTATTCCATCAAACGTTACCGAATTCTAAGGGCCGGTTTAAACTAGATCCTTTTCGAAACAATGTCACTTTGCTTGCTTTTGCTTTAGTATTATTATTTTGAGGCCCTCTCTGGTTCGGGGCACTGAACCGCTTCGTTTTAGTACTTTGCAAAACCTTACCTCCATCACTTCGCAATTTTAAGCTTCTCTTTCTTTTTTTTTTTCTTTCCAGTGTTCAGTCAAGAATTAAACCAGAAGACTGTGCACCAGTCCAGCCTCTTTCATAGCTTCCCGACAGTGCACATGTGCTAAAATATCTCCTGTGGGACACAGAGCGCTGTTCAAAGTCATTAGGTGTCATTTTGGCACATTCTCTGCCCAGTCACCAAGTACAGCCATTTCAGAGTATTTTTAGAGATAGGGAGAATCCTTCCCAGGAGACTTTGGGATGGCACAGCCTCGTATCTCAGCCTACCTGCCCCCTGATATAGATCCCACAAAAGCTGCCCTGGCGTTTGGGAGGAGGGCCCTTCCCAAGCTGAACGAGGAGTTACAGTCGGCCGAGCTGCTGACGCAGCAGCGGGCACTGATGGCGCTCTGCGATCTGGTCCATGATCCAGAAAAGGTCTACCTGGCAATAGAAATAGGTAAGTGATGTGTTGGCATAAGCTCTGACACAGCGGGGCAGGGTGAGGGGGAAACCCCACTTCCTTTCGTTACTTTTTCCTTACAATATCTTTAATGACACAAAAAGCCCAGAAAAATTTTACTGGTTTTTTTCACCTTAAAAAGGTAAATGATATTACAGTGCCATATACAAGGCAATATTTTAAGAGTTATCCTCACTTTAGGATTTATCAATGCCCCACTGTAAGTTTTCTCAACCCTTAAGTACAAAACTAATTCATATTCTTTTTTTTCCATAGAACCTCAGAATCATTAATGTTGGAAAAGACCTCTAAGATCATCAAGTTCAACCATTAACTGTGTACTGCCATATTCACTTCTAAACCTTGCCCCCAGTCTTTATTCTGAATTAGCCAATTCCTAACATAGACTAATTTAAAAAAAAAAGCTTAAGTAGTCCAAAGTTCAAAACCCCACCATCACCATTCCCGTTGTCACTTAGTTAAATTTCCTCTGCCTGGAATCTTGTCTAATTCTGTTATCCATTAACCTTTCAGACATAAATAAAGCAAGTGAATTTATAAATTTCTATTATCATAAAACGGCTAAATATATTTTATTTAGAAAGGGGGAAATGAAAGACTTTTAGTTATCTTCGAACAGGGAAAAAAGGCAAAATCCCTGGCTTTGTTTTCCTTCATTAGACACATGACAAAGAACAGTTTTACCTTCCTGGATCTGTCATGCTTCAGGTGCTCAAAATACTCATATCTCAGAGCCCATAATAATAACAGGAAAAAATCCTCTTGAACGTTTTAATTAGTAACTAATAAAATAATTTTCAGAAAAGATCTACAAGTTTACAGAATCTGTGAAGTAGTTTTCTGTCATTAATTCCTTCAGCAGTGAATAAAATACCACATCCAAATACCATTTTATCAGAGAGACAAAACATAAAGAGCTTTTTATGCAGAACTCCATCTCAGAGGTATCTTAGTGGTTGTAGAATAAGCCTATAACAAAACAAACAAACAACACAAACAAAACCCAAAACAAAACCCCAAGCCTGGAACTTCATGAAAGATTAAGATAGAAGGCAATATAACCAAATTGTTCAGACTCATCACAATTACATCTGGCCATCACTATTTTAAAAAGCCTATATCCCAGCACTTAGAGGAATCCTAGGTTTGGATTTTGGAGAAAAGAAAAACCACAAGCTTACTTTTTGCAATTTTTAGCAGTCTGTTTTGTGCTTACATACCTCTTTATGTAACACTGAAAAGGTCTTCCAGTTTGCCACTGCTTTTTTCTCTCCATTTACTTCCTTGGTATTTTTTTCCCTCATTAAAGATAATAATCATGTTTAAAATTTTTGAAGTTCTTGTTTGATTAACAGTAGCCACCAAAGATTGCTTTTTGTTTGAGGTTGTGGCTTTTTTTGGTCAGTGCTACCTGTGTATAGACAGGAATCATTAATGGCTCACCACATTTATTTCTGTGTGTGAAGCAACACTGTGTGTTCTTCCATAGCCTGTGCTACACCTAAATAAGTTAAAAAATCATCAACCCTGCAAACACATGCTTTTCCAAAGACATCAATAGCTCCACTGACTTATTTTTAGAGTTATGTCACTTTAGATTTGCAGGATTAGGATTTAACTTGATGGAGAAGTCAGCAGCTTGTTTGCAGCCTGACATTTTTGGCAGTAGGCCTTGAAATCTGAAAGTTTCTTCCCTACTTGAGATTTGACAACAAGCATTTCACTGTCAGGACAACTTAAAAGTTCTGATTTTTTGCACTTCAAATTGTGAGATAAAAATGAGCATTGCTATTTCAAACTGATGCTGGAGGTAAGAAATGTTAAGATAAACTGTGGTGTCTCACAGGATTCTTGGATAACCTGAAGACTTTGCTGGGCCATCCTGACAGCACCGTCCGGCAAAAAACAACAGAAGTTCTCTATCTGATGAGCATGCACAGTGTCGGCAGGTGGGTGCAATTCCAAGTTTATTGGATGGTAATGGGAAGAGATAAAGATGTTCCAGTGAGAACACAGGAACAGATCTCTAAGTTTTTTTAAGATAAAAAGAACATAAGAGTAGTTAGGTATCTCACACATGTATCTGAGTTTTATTTGCTTTGTTACATCTGTCCTCCTGTGTTCTCAGGCAGGGGCTAATACAAAATGGAGTGATTTCTGCCCTCACTGGGCTCCTGGATGATCCAGTCGATATCTGTCGGAAGAACACCCATCAGATTTTTGATATGATGGCAAAATTACCTGAAGGTAGGGTTTTTTAAGCACCTAAATATTCAGATAGACAAGGCAGAGAGGAAATCAGGTAAGTTCATCAATATAATACATTCCAGATTTATGTTATACTATTTTTCTTGAAAATCATATTTAAAACCAGTATCTTTTCTACTTTTGCTCAGCTTAGTTTTCTTTAGTTTGTTAATTTTCTGAAGTCTTATGCAAGTTAAGGCTCCCTGCTCAAGGTACAGGTTTTGTGGACTGCATGCTTTGAATTTGTATGTCAGAATCTGGCATCAAAATTTCACTTTGTCCTCTTGAGTTCAAAATATGGATCAGCTGTTCATTATGCTGTACTAATTTCATAAGTTTTGTAATCTGAACATTAACCTTAAACTTTTCCAGTTGATCTAAATTACAATTTTAACACTAAAGTCTCAGTGGATAGAAATTATCAATTAAAAAGCCATACTCTTTAAAATAATGGGAAGTATATTGTCTGAGGAATTCTGTTACATTGCTGGTGCTTAAAAAGAATTAAATGAATTCTTAAAGCCTTTCTGAGTGTACACGAATCCTAAAAATCTAAAGATGTATTTTTACATGCTTGTAACACTTTTGAAAGTTCTAAATAATTGAATCCAAATGAAGGATATTATTATGTTGGGCTAAACAACCTTGTGAAGATCAACATAGAAGACCAGATTTTCTTTGAAGAGTCTGTGAAAGCATCTCTGAGTAATTATCCTTAAAAAAAAAAAAAAAAAGTGGCTTTCTATTTATTTAGATAAAAATATAATGTATATACATAAATATACCTGTGTGTGTTTAAGGGTTGGAAGATAACTCCTTGAGCAGAATTGTGTCACTGCAGAATTGATTCACATACAGATGGCTGCTTACAAGCAGAACAGAAAGGTGCTAAAACTTTTTGCTATGAGACAGTTTGGGGAAATATCAGAGAGAGCCACACATTTTCCAGTAGGTAATAAGAGTCCCAAGGCCCGACAATTCATCTGACAAATCACAGGTACAGAAATAGCCTCTGCTTGGTAATTCAGCCTTTTTCAGCCAAGAAACTGCCTGTCTTGCTCTTTGCATTCACTGCTGCACCTCACACACATAATGAGCCAGGACGTACCTGGAATCAGCTGGGGGAAGTCAGCAACTAATGCACATCCCACAGCTCGACTGGTGATGTTCTCAGGCCAGGAAAGCAACCTGTTCTGTGCTAGACAAAGGGACAAAAGCTGCACATGCACTTGGCATCAGCTGCAGGTGTTTGTGGTAACTGGGAGCTGGTCAGTGACTCCAGGCAGCTCCATGCCAGGACACCTGGTCTTGCTCCAAATGAGTAATTTAGGAACATGAGGTTATTTTAAGCAAATCCACTTAAAGGTTATTTTTGATTCCTAAATTTAAGGATGTATACCAGTATCTTTCAGGAACACTGGGATAGTTAAATCCAAAAGGTGGGGAAATCCACAAAGACTGGGAGAACCCTGAAGAGTAACGTTTATAGAGGAAACAACAACTTAGTGAAAAAGAATTAACAGGCAAAAGAAAGAAAAAATAGGATAGATAGGCTATGTATTCAGTAGAGGATAAAAGAGGGAGAACAACCAGCAGGAAGAGAAAATTCAAAACATTGAAAAAAATTAATAGCAAAACTTTCACTCTTTATATAAACAATTAGTTGACACACACAATACCTGACAACATTAGTGAAAGGGTGTTGTGCAGTGGTGAGTGACCTGGGCAGAAACAACTGCAAAAATAGTTCTAGGAAAAAAACATAATTCATTATGAGATGGTTAATACTGGAAAAGTTTAATAATTCTTACCTATTCTCTGTCCTATTTTTTGGGGGTACTAAATCCTTTTAGACAAAGATTGAGGTAGATTAGATGGGGCAATGGGTTTCTAAGCTTGCCAGAACCTCTGTTTGGGAAGAGCCCAAGATTTAATATTTCTCCTACATTACTGACTCTCAGTGTCTCCACTATTCCACCCTTGGAAAACCATAACCCACTGGAGGTGTGGATAAAGACTGTTTAAGGATACCTTTTTCCCCTCAAAACTTGTTTTGCTGCATGGAGTACAAATGCTGAGAGGACAGATGGCATTCTTACTGCAGCAGATGGGACATCTCTTCTGTGAATGTCATTGTTGCCCAGGTGAAGTGAAATCCCAGCTGTATTAATGCAGCTCTTTCAGGTGGCAGTGCACTGCATCACTGATAAACCTGAGAACTGAGAAAATAGATGCAAATTTAATTGCATGATTTATCCAGGTGGATGACTAAGAGTCAAGGGATTTAATTTCAGCACCTGTCTTAACCCCAGACTTTTTAGTTTTAATTTTCCTATGCCTCAGTTTTCTTATATAATCACAATTTTTATACAGAATTTTCTGTATAAAACCAGAATTTATTTTAACATCTTGAATTCTTCAGCTAGAAAACAGAATAACCATTAAATACTCAGAATATTAAGATCAAAAACATTATAGGAATTAAATTATTAGAGAGTTAATAGCAAGAAATTGCTATTCAGAGAACACGATTATGGGAATTGATTATTCAAACTCAATTATTTAGTTCTTTGTTCCTCCCCAGGCCTATGCTTTTCTCAAGTCAAATAGGAACACAAGTGGTGTTTTACTTTATTTTCTCCTTCCCAAGGCAGCCTTCACTCAGTGAGAAATGGAACTGCCTGCTTTTCTTTAGAAATCCCCTTAGGCCTTTGTTCAAATATCCAGGTTCTCCACTTCACTGTAGGTTGTCTCTAACACTTCTGTTGGGAAGGGCCTTCCTAGTTGAATAAAGATTTGTTTTTAATATACAGTGTCTCTTTCCCTCCTCATAACTTGACTACACTTTTGGTTTGATCCAGCTTTCTTATCTTGAAGCTGTGCTGTAATAACTGCTGGTGTTTTCTTGTCCCTTCTTTAATGGCCACAGTCCCACGAAAGCTGGAGGTGAAGGAGCCGTAACATCTAAGAGACCCTTCATTGGCAAAAGAGGCCCTGACTGACTTCCTACCTTTTCACAGTTCACCAGCTCACAACAGGGCATCACACTAGAGAAAGCAAATCAGACTAGAAGTGCTGTACAATTTCCCAAGGAAATTATAGCAATTTTCCAGGAAACAAAGTGCCGAGGATCCTGTTCCAGCAATTACCACAATGTTTTGAGTAAACTCACCAAGTCAAGCAGCCTGGCTGCAAACATCACAGGCAGCAACACCTTCTCACTACAAATTCATTCCCCCCTCTGTGCCATGACAGACCTTTTATGCTGTGAAGGCACAGCCTCACTGGCTCGTTTGCCTCCTCAGCTGGAACAGTTACCAGGGAATGCTTAAAGGGACCCTGTGTCTTCAGAACAAGTTAAAAATACCATGTTCAAAATTAGACAGATCTTTTTCCCCATTATTATGTCTGGACTGAAGAGTCTTAACCTATGGCTTGAGCCTCAGGGGATATTTTTCTTATTTTGCATTCTCTAGCAAGGTTGAACATTAATATTGCTGGAATCACTGCCTTCAACAGTGTTATAGTTCTCTTGGCAGTCCCAGCTCATCATCAGCTGAAGTCTCCAGGTCACTTAGAAAAATCCTAGCTTGCACTTTGATACTCTCAAACAGGTCAAAAGAGGATCCTTAAACATAGGATAAGAAAGATTAGGACTTTTTAAATGCATTTTGTAGCAATGCCAAGAAGCAATCAAAGGAATAAAGCTATCCAATCACTGTCAAATATTTTCAGCTGGTGCCAGAAATGATTAAGGGAGTGAAGGGTCCTGAGTCAAATTATCCACCATCCTCTAACCACGGATCTTGGTCTATCACTGTCTCCCCCAAAAGTAAAACAATACATGCAACCAGAATTTGTAAGGATATTAGGGGATTAATGGGAACACGTCCCCTAAATCTCACTCAGGTGCTCAAGTGTAATTGCTTAATATTGAAATTGCTGAGTGTTAATGAATAAACCGAGGAAGGAGATCTGGAGCAAATAAAAGAAACCTCACCAGCCTGTCATAAAGGAAAGAAAACACCCCAATTATTATTTGATTAAGCAACTGTCATAACACTAATTAATGAACACACTATAGACACATTCAGTATCATTTGAATTATTTATTTTTTTAAGTGGACAATTTAAATGTTGATGTTGTTAACCATTTTGTTTCAATTTTCTGAGAGCCCTTGGCTGAAATTTCTTGCACTAATCATAGTACATAAGGGGAACAAAAGTAGAAGGTGATTTTCCAGTGTGCATGTGTGTCTGTGTCTCTGTGTACGTATGTGCTTTACAGTTATCAAACATTTATTTACACACCAACTTTACACTGAAGTCTTTAAGAAGTCTTTTCTATGGCAGGGGAAAGAATCAACTGACCAAAGACTTGGGTCTATGTGATCCATTAGAGATTTTCCAGTACAGTCCCACAGAGCTTCTTATGCATTGAAACTTTTGCCAGAATGTTACTCCATCCAGTAGTGTTTCTTTCTGAGATGAAACCTGGAGCTGAGGAATGCATCTCTTCAGTTTCCTTAATTTTCACTAAACTGTAAATAATTTAAATTATTAAATTGAAATATCAAGACATTTAGTTATTGTTCATATCGCTCATCTTTAACCTTCTAATAATACATCACATTTTAAAAATAATTTTAAAAAAAGCAATCAAAAAAAAAAAAAAGACTTTGGAGGCTATATACTACACAATCTCCATGGCTCCTGCTGCTTGGGAAATATAACATTACAATTCCCAGAATATATTTGGAGCAGTGGAACAGAATTGTCCGTTGGCAACTTTCACATTCAGCAATCCAGACACTACAACAATAATTTAAAAAATTGCTTTGTGATTTATTTTTTTTTTAAACTGTATTAAAAAAGGAACACTAACCTACTCCTTAAATATAGTTTGGTTTTTGTGAAACACCACAAGATTTGGCAAAAAAAGATGTAAAAGAAGACTGTTTCGATGTATAAAACTCCTTACCAGTAGAAGAAACACTGACCTTAATTTGGCCTAGTCACAGATTAATTTCGTGGGTTTTGCTGCATATTTGAAGCCTTAAAGAGCAGAAGGAGCTGCTTGTCAGTTTGGAAATCACAAAACATTGCGCACCACCAATCCCTTCAGTAGGCAAGGTGTCCATGAGGAACAGGAAAGCAGAGGGGTGTACATAGAATATCTGTGGGCATGTGCATGTGCATACAGGACGGTGTGGACAAACTCCTCACTGTGGGTGCCAGTACTGTGGGACGTGCCCCTTCTCTACAATCTACAGCAGTGCTTTCCTTCAACTCTCCTGTTCTGTAGCGTCTGCTTTGAACTGGCTTTGCTCCCCAACACAACCACTCAGCTCCACACCCTGCAAACGAGTTCATCTGCCACTCACCAGATTTACATCTTTATGTCAATAAAACTTTAGGACAACTCGATGAAGAATTATTTCTTACACAAAACATGATAACACTCCCACTGTAGGAAATGGAATGAAACAAATGGATTAAAAGTGCAGTGACTGTGGTGAAACATCTCCACAGAGTTAGGCCTCAATCTCTTTGTTTTGTTTTTTGGGGTGTTTGAGCTGTTGGTTGTTTTGGTTTTTTTTTCACTGGGGGTGTGTGGTTTTCTCAGAGAGGAGACTTTCACTCTCCAGAACATTTATTTGTGGAAAATGATGTAGCAAGTTAAGGGGCCATAAGAGGAACTGTGTGCATACATCAGATTTCCCCTTTTCTCTCCTTGGGCTATTAAGCACTGCCCCATTTTTTTCCCACTAGAAGTGGAAGTGGTTAGCCCCTTTTTTATCGCTCCAGGAAAACAGATTAACCCAAGGATTCTTAGCAGAGGCCAATGTATTTGAGATTGTTCTGAATGATGACATCTGTCACTGCATCAAACACGAACTGTATGTTACTGGTGTCAGTGGCACAGGTGAAGTGTGAGTAGATCTCCTTGGTCTCCTTGTTGCGGTTCAAGTCCTCGAACTGGCGCTGGATGTAGACCGCGGCCTCCTCGTACGTGTTCTGGCCCTTGTACTCAGGGAAGCAGACTGTTAAGGGGATGCGACGGATTTTTTCTGCCAGCAGATCTTTCTTATTCAAAAAAAGGATGAGGGAAGTGTTGATAAACCAGTTGTTGTTGCAGATGGAATCAAACAGGCGCAAACTTTCTGCCATTCGACTCTGTAGGAGAGGAAACAGCGGTGTCAGCAGTAGTGTTTGAGCGGGACTGTGGGGGGCACACAAAAGACATCACTGTACAGCAGGGAGCAAAATCTGCCTTGGGAAACGAGTCTGCTTTCATTTGGGCACTGTCCATCTTACCTGACAATGGCATTTCAGGGATTTTAATTCACTTGTTTTCATACAGTATATTTCACCACAGACTGCTTGAGAACACTCTAAAACTGAAGATTTAGAAACCATAGGTGCAACTTGGGAAAACATGGTTCTATTCAAATTTGGTTAGCACTGATAACAGAATCTTAAACAGGGATGAGTGTTTTCTAAGGATTTCACACCACACATACATTCTGCTTTTAATTTTTTTTTAAAAGATGGAATTAATACAGCCCAGTTATAACACTGCATTGTTAGATGTGTAGTTTAGCATGCCATACATACTCAGAATTTTTTCCTTGCCTTCCTGTACAATGGTAAGCTGGAAAGAATGCACAGCAGCCACACTCTGCTGTGGTGGGACAACCTGAATGTTTATAGCTGAAAGCTGAGTTTAGCCAGATGTGTTTAACATCTGCCTGCTGCCATGAGTAGGTAAACTCCATTTCTGAACACCTGAGGATGACCACCACAGTTACAAAGTGGAATTACAACCCAGTGCTGCTCCAGACTGACCGCAGGGAGGTCTGTTAGAAATCAGGAGCCCTCAGGAATTTCCTGATGTGTTGCCACTGTGACAGTTCCTGCTGATGCCGCTGGAGCTGTCCATGGTACCGACCCTTGGGAGGCTCAGTGTACTCACTGGTTTACACCTCTAAATAGATGTGAACAGATGGAATGTCTTGAAAATATTCTAGATTATTAAAATAAATACCACTAAACTATTGTCAAAAGTAGATACAGAAAATATCTTCATCGAGCATTTTTGGCAAGGTCAGTGTTTTCCAGCATGTTTAAGTTTCTGAAATGTTATGTGTACATTGTGAGTCACTGCAGTGGCCCAGAGAAAGTGAACAGAAGGGATTTGGGATATCAGAAACAAAGAGTATATTTTGTTTACAAGATTTTGCAAATATGTTCGTGTTCCATTTGTCTGGTTTTTCTTCGGGGGGAGGGGACTCTTGGGGATGGTCCAGTGCAGGGCCAGCAGTTGGACTCGATGATCCTTGTGGGTCCCTTCCAACTTGACATGTTCTGTGATTCTGTGAAAATAATCAAGAGTCGAGGCATTTTTGTTGTTTGACTGTGAAGTTTTTTGGCCAGTTTTCCTCTTTGGAAAGTGGAAGCAACGGGATGATTTTGGCTTTTAATAGAAATAATAGTATTTTGGGCCTAATTCTCCTGAAATTTGTGTCATTTATGTCTAGTGTATCTCCCATCTCCCTTGACTTCACTAGAGTCAACTCATATTCCAACTGGTGAGATGAAGAGAGAAAAATCGTTCACTGTTTAGTGCACAAAGAGTAATGTGATAATATAATATAATAAAATTTACTTTCTATTTCGTGGGGTAGCTTTTTTGAGAATGCAAAGGTATTGTTATTACTTCAAAGGAAATCTGCAACAGTTTGGATCATTATTGTTGCACTAAAACAGTATCCTGAAAAAATTAGCCCTGAAAAATGCACAGTTGCTGAAACAGGAGCAAACTGGGTTACATAAGCTTTTCAAATTCCCTCTCCTCTCTTCCTCACTTCGTGCTACTGCTCCTTTCCATTTGCTAAGGACTGGCTTGGTCAGAACTGCGTCCTCTGTACTCACAGTTCCTGAAGGCATTGATTTCTTCTGTGTTTACAGACTAAACCCACACTCTGCTGGCAGTTCCTGGTCACCCCAAAGCCCCCGGAGCACAGGGGGGGGCACTGTGAGGGCTGGCACTGCCTCAGCATGGGGGAATCTCACTGCCAAGCCCTAAAACCACACCCGAATATAAGCAAAGTTACACCGTTCAGCTCTTGGGGGTGGGTTGTTTGCTTCTGCCATTGTAAAGGCAGATTAGTAGGTGTAAAAATGTAGCTTTCAAAATATGTTTGAGCAATTATTTTTTATTTTCACAATGCAAATCATGACACAAGAGATAATCCCCTAAAAACATCACAGATCTGTTTCCAAATACCCATGCTTTCCTTTCCTGATTTTGTAGCTGATAATGAAATTTTTATCTCAGTTGAAATGCTTTTGCTACTAATAGGCTGGGAAAAAAATCTTTTAGAGCTAATATAGGTTTTTGGCCAACTCTCAGAATAATCATGCCAAGGGGATATTGCATTTTAAGAGGTTTGTGTTTATTACTGTATTTTGTTGTGAGTCATAACACTGTCCCTCTGCTCCCAAATCCTCCCGTGCAGTCTCTAATCCAGGGACAAAAGCAGAGCTAAACCCCTTCCATAAATTATGAAATGTAATGAACGTGTACAAGAGGATGACAGTTTTAAATTACTGTAAACTTGGTGATCCCTTACGTGATGTGAAAAAAAAATTAGTAAATTGTTGATCTTGACACCTAAGAAATTTCTTCTTCAGTATAATATTATTATAAAATTGGCTGGATATCTGAAAGTCATAAAATCCTTAGCTAAACTAAATAGGATTTATTTCAGTTAAAAGCAAGTTAATCAAGAATCATTTCCAACAAGGATGCAGGCTATGTTACCCCAGTGAAGGGCTGTGGGTTGCATGGTATAAATATATGATATTTTTTGGGAAATGAAACCCCCAAATCTATGCCATGATTTAACTTGAATAGCACAGGTAGGAAAATGTATCACTGAACAATGAGGAAATGTGTCAGTAAGGAAAGCCAAGGAAAAACCCAGTCTTCAAATCCTAAAATCACAGAATGGGTTGGGTTGGAAGGACCTTAGATATCATCTTGTTCTGCCACGGGCAGGGACACCTTCCACTAGCCCAGGTTGCTCCAAGCTCCATCCAGCCTGGCCTTGGACACTTCCAGGGATGGGGCAGCCACAGCTCCTCTGGCAACCTGTGCCAAGGCCTGCCCACCCTCACAGGGCAAAGTTTCTTCCTGATATCCAATCTGAACCTACTCTGCACAGAAGCCATTCCCCCCTTGTGCTGTCACTCCAGGCCTTTGTAAATCGTCTCCATCTTTCTTGTTGGCTCCCTTTAGGCACTTGAAGGCCCCAATAAGGTCTCCCTAAGCCTTCTTTTTTCCAAGCTAAACAAACCCAGTTCTCTCAGCCTCTCATTGCAGGACAGGTGCCTCCTCTGGA
The DNA here is from genome assembly GCF_003031625.1 of Empidonax traillii. Classification (NCBI taxonomy): domain Eukaryota; kingdom Metazoa; phylum Chordata; class Aves; order Passeriformes; family Tyrannidae; genus Empidonax; species Empidonax traillii. The sequence continues at coordinate 1,419,187 of NW_020955292.1, read as the reverse complement.
CTGGCTCCAGCAGCTCCACGGCCTCGCTGTGCTGGTCCCCAGGGCTGGAGGCAGCTCTGCAGGGGGCTCTCACCTGGGGGAGCAGAGGGGTAGAACCCCCTCCTGCCCTGCTGCCCTCACTGTGGATCAGCCCAGCACACAGGGGGGTTCTGGGCTGGGACATGTCCAGCTCTCACCTACCAGCACCCCAAGTCCTTCTCCCCAGGGCTGTTCTCCATCTGTCCATCCCTCAGCCTGGATTGATCCTGGGGGTTGCCCTGACCCAGCTGTTCAATCTCACTTTCCACATGGGATTAAATGACAGACAATTAAATCCAAACCTAAGCAAAAAAATTACATATGGCAAGACGAGGCCTTTATAAATTCCAGGTGGTGGCTTATGGTTTGTTCAGTGCCTCGACCACCTTTCCAATAGCAATGCACAAGAGCCAAGTGATTTCTGCTGTAACTTAAGAGGTGGTATGTCCACTGTTCTAAGATGAAGGCTGACACTGAAAATATGTGCTGTATCCACTCATGTGCTCCTGACATAACAAGCTCATTTCTAGGTTTTGTTAATACTGTAAAATTACCGTTCATATCATATGGAAAGTGAACTTGAGAGGGTTATGGCTCATTATAATAAAAATAGAATAAATTATTGTACAACTCCCAAAGGTGTTATTAAAATTTTCTATTAACATGGAGAAAAAAATAAGGATAGGAAAAGGTATTATTCTTCTCTGCAGTGTCTTTTCCAGTTCTGGAATCTTGAAGGTGGTCAGAAAAAAATGTGCTGCTGTAATTTTATAATTATATACAAGCTGGGGTATAAGCAAGATAATGCCAGTGCTTTATCCAGATGGCCTTGTTGGGGGCTAATTGCAAATTCTTCTCTGAGCATAAGAACAAGGAATTGGTTGCTTAAGGGAAAGAACTTGCTAAGGAACAGATGGCTGCTTCTATTCTTCCAATACTCTGCAAACATACAAATGTCCCTGGTCATCCTCTGGAACAGTAGAGGTGTGATTAGCAGAAAAGAGTTCAGAACAACTAAGAGCTTCCAGTTATCTAAATAGAAAGTAATTAAGAAAAAAAACCACTTGGTAAATGGAGCCAAATTGAAATGCAGAATCTCCTTACAGCTTTCATATTAAAGCTTTCTAGTCTCGGCTGGGGGAGCTTTGGAATTAAAAAATATGAAGAGAGAAACTATCACAAATAAGGGAATTAGCTGCCATTTGTACTTTATACCTAAGAACTTTCAGTCATTGATTCTCTTTCATCATCATCATTTTCAAACCGGTAGGCACTTGGGGATTTGAAAACCTTAACCAAACTAAATAAAATTTATCTTGTGTAAACCATAAACAATAATGAATAAAATCTGTGCAGGAACAGCAATGTTTGCTTTCCACAAAAGTTAGAAAATCTTTAAATGTCAGTAAATCCTGGAAGAACCAGGGGAAGCTGCTGCTATTTCCTGTTTGAGGCTTTCCTTGCAGTAGTGGCTGACATTTAACATGTGCTGTAGCTCTGAGCTATTGCACAAAATGGCACCAACCTCTCCTTGCTGTTTCAAGTGTCTTCTTTAGAGTCCCACAACTTAAAGCCTTCTAAAGACAGCAGGTAAAGCTGAAGAATTTGAAGAAGGGGTAGAGGGGTAAAAAGGTAACTGAATCAGTTGGATGTAAACATGGTTTCTTCCTTAAGGTTACCAGACAAAATTGAATCTATTGTGAAATAATGACAGTCCACAAAATAAATGAAGGAAATACCATTGCCCAAGACAGTCCCAGTCAAAGCAATTCAGGAATTCAAACTATGCTTGAAGAGAGGCAGAAGGAAAGCAGAATTTGCAAAGCAAAACTACAGATGATGTAGAAAGCAAGAGATAACTTGGATAAATACAAAGAGACATTCCTGTCTTGCAAAAAAGCCTGGATTGAGTGCTGGCTGAAATGTCCCTCCTGTGTAGCAGTGGGGCACCCTGATTGAGTGCTTGATTTAAAAGGGAAAACACTCTTGTGTGATTCATCTTTTGTTCAAAGGAAGAAGACTCCTACAAGAATATAAAGGATCAGGTGAGGAAGTGGGGGAAATTAGGATAATTTAATGAGTTTAAAACATTAATTTAAAAATCAAAAAGAAGAAACTATGTGTTGGAGAGAAGTAAACAGCCTTCATCCCATTCCCTCTGTGAATTCTTCTCACAGAAATTAAAACCTCACTGAGGTAGGATTAAATTGGGATAAAACACTCTACCCCTGTTGCCCTGGATATACTAGTTTCTAGCCTTGGCATCTCCCAGAAGGGACAGGGTAAGCAACAGTAGTTCAACTAGACAAAATTGTTTCGGTTTCCAATCCCAGAATCCCAGAGTTTTCCGGGAAAATGCTGGGTATTTTAGAATGTCAAAATAAGAGAGGGTGACATAGAAGGCTAAGTCCCACTGGGAATTCATTAAGAAGTGTTCTTAAGTCACTTAGCAGCTTAACTTATTCTCCAAGCAGACAAACTCATTATCCATCACCAATACAATGTTACATTAGTCCAAAAGCAGTGCAGGAATTGCTGAGCAGTCACATAAACAAAGCAGGAGGGAGGTTGGGATAAGGAGAAGCAGCTGTGTCAGTACCTGTCAGACAGTTCCATCCATGTACCTGCCATCTATTTATATCCTTCCTGCCAACATTCCTTTCAGTGTCCTGCACACGGGAGAAATGATCATGTCCTGTCATTGTTCATCCAGTCTGTACAATGTAGCACTGGCGGAGGGGGCAGTAGTCAGTACCTGATACCTTTTTTTCAGAGAAGGAAGGGAAAATAAACCTCACCAAGTGGTACTGCAGCATCCTGTCTCCCAGGATGATTTCTGTTGAATATTACTGCTGTCTTTACACAAAATTCTGCAGATGATAACTGAAGCTGGCAGTACAGATGAGAACTACGTAAGGACCTTTAGCCTTGGCTGTTGTGTAGGGTGACAATGAAAACATTATGAATATTTTATCATGTGTAATCTCTATGAGTGGAAAAAAACCTGTAGTGTTACTGAGGCTTACTGTGGACTAGACAAAACAAAGCAGATTTAGTTGAGAGAATTACTTTAACAGAGTCCTGAACTGTTTCTGAAAACTGATTCCCTGAAAAAGCAAATCATGTCTTAGGAGTCTGTGCTACGTTAAACATTGATATGTTCTAGTTACATATGTGTAATACATGTGCCAGTGACAGGCTGGGGTAAACCACTTTTAATACCATTTATCAAAACTATTGGATATTCCTAGATTGGGAACAATACAGATTTGTTAATCCCAGTAAGTACAATCTGACACCAAGCTATGATTACACTAAGGAGAGCTGAGCTGAGAAAGAAGTTTGATTAAATTTCCTGACAGGAAGATTAGATTTTGAGACAGGGCATTTCCAAGCAGAGGAGCAGGACAACAGGTGCTTCTGTAGGACTTCTCAATTAAAGGGAACCTAAAGAAAGGATGTATAGAAAACTCTTGGAAGAACAGTGGAAAAGGTTACTGAGTTCCAGAGTCAGAAAGAGTGGGACAGTCATCATTCCACAGAAATGCCAGAAGAGCCAGGTAAAGGCTTCTCCTGTATGTCTGGCCAGGTTATTAAAAGCTGTTCCACAAACAAGAAAAGGGCAGAATAGAAAGGGAGAAATACATGTAGACTGAACTACCGCTGATGACCAGCTCTACATATCTCTTAAGCAAGCTGAAGTAAAGGAAAATTATATTTAGGAGTCATAAAATGTGCATGTGATAGGTGCTATATTTATCATTACTCATAAGAGCATTACAAGTCCAGAGGAAAGTTCTAGACAAAGGTATGTTCAAGAGAAGAGAAATATGGGGCAGTCAGTATTGGTCCTGTGCCTGACAGAACAACATCACTGGTCAGCACTTCTGGGAAGCAGTGATAAGGATACAAGAGAAACTTAGAGGCACAGTGGGCCAACATATTAAACCTCCACACTGCACAGAGTCCAGCCAAAACAGCACTGCCTTAGCTGCAGCAAAAGCACCCAAGAGGATCATTGAAGTGGGCAGGGAGCTTGTTTGTGCTCCTTGAAGGAGGCCTTGCTGTATTTCAGTTGCTCAGCAAACAAATATTAACACTCTCCTTTTGCCACCTCAAAGGCCAGCAGAGCTTTGTGCTCCAGAAGCCTCTGGACATCTGAGCTCTGAGCACATGCACTGCTGCTCTGGCTGTCACTGTGGAGTGCAGGGAGTTTTAAGAGGGCAAACAAGCCAGAAAAATAATAGAAAAATAAATCTCTATGGTCTCTGACAGTGCCAGAAGGTAAAGATTTCCTGAGTACAAACTAAGATAGTTCTAAGAAGTAAATTAGCAACATATAATACTTACCCTTGCTTTGGGGGGTAGAGTTTTTTAAGCATTGTACAGTACTCAAAGCAAATTGCGTTTTTCTAGAGGTTAGGAAAAAATCCAGTTTAAAAACATTTTCTTATTAAAAGCATGTTCATTTAAAATCTCACGGTTCTTGAAAAGATATTCAAAGTAGCGTGAACATCCGTACCTTAATCGTAAATATCTGGATGTTTTATCCTTAGATTGAGTTGTCTCTATGGTAATAGAGGCCAGCTTTTCTATTCCTGCTAGCATATTTCAATTGATTTCAATACTTACTCAGTGCTTTCAAGTGGGGTAGTTTCTTTGTTTTTGTTTTCTTCCAGGCCTTTAGATTATTTACTTAGCCAAGGGCAAAAGGAGCATTCCAAGTACATATCCAACACAGCTGAAAGGTTGCAGTTTCACACATGAAATGTGTCCAGGACTTTAGTTGTCCTCATTTGAGACCTTTAAGCTTAATATCAGCCTTCTAGGTCTAGACAATCATAGCATGGTTTGTTTTGGAAGGACCTTAAATATCATCTCATTCCGCCCCCTGCCCTGGGCAGGGACACCTTCCACTAGCCCAGATTGCTCCATCCTGGCCTTGGACACTTCCAGGGATGGGACAGCCACAGCTTCTCTGGCAACCTGTGCCAGGGCCTCACCACCCTCACAGTAAATCATTTCTTCCTATTACCTGATCTACATCTACCCAGAATAACAAATTTAACACTGCACTGACCTTCAAGGAGGGGTTGAGGGAACTGGGCTTGTTTGGGCTGGCAAAGAGGCCAAAGGGTGATCTAAGAACAACCAACAATGACTTAAAGAATGGTTCAAAGACGATGACACAAAACTCTTCCCAGCGGCATCAGAGGAAGGAGGAAGCAGCCAGGAACACTAACTGAGGCTTGGAGGTTCGGGTTAGATGTTGGGGTTCCTCTGGAACCCCAGCTCAGCACTGGAACAATTTGCTGAGGTTTGTGAAATCTCTATCCGTAGAGGCTTTTCACTCAACTAACGAGGCAAAGCCCCAGCTGGCCTCCTTTGCTGCTGGCAGCAGTCCAGACCTTCAGAGGTCACAGCCAGCCCACATTTCTGTAATTCCATGAATTCTAAAAACGGATTTGTAGTTGAATCCATAAATGAGAAGTCAATTTTATGCACCCAGTTCTGAGCAGATCTCAAAGCTTGCATCTCAAAGAGGGTACTTTAAGGGCTTTCCCTTTGATGAAAAAAGTCACTATGTGTTGGTGGGGCAGGATGAAAAGCAAATGGCCAAAGAATGGAGTTGTGGCCTTTGTGGAACACCCAGAGTTTACTGGTTTCTGTTCTTTCATGCTCCCTGGTACTGAGAGCAGCCCCAAACTATGGAACTAGTGCAGAAATGTGCAAGATGTTTATTCACTGTTTATTCACTAGTGCAGGCTACTGACTAACCCACCTTTTACATAGTTGATGCACCACCCAAGCTCTGGTTGATACATTATATGTAAAGAAAGAAGGCTTTTCATTGCACTTGCTTTGAAATAGGCACTTTTCTAATGCATTGCAGGGTGGGAAAGAAGGTTCATGTGGTGAATATTGGTTCCTGTCACACAGACAATTGTCTGTCTCAATTGAAGTGAGACAATCTAGGAGGCAATTAATATTTTTTAAAAAATTCAAGACCTCCATTACTTTTTTCCTCTAGAGTGCCACTTGAATGCACTGGTGAGTTCAGGAATTTTGTGTAACAGAATAATGGCAGGGGGACAGATTGCAAAATCTGGTGCCTGTGAATGCCCTTTCTCTGGATTAAAAAAAAAAACATTTGAAATCTGAAATGTCAGTGACAAAAGTCCGATCAGATGAACTATAATATAAAGCAAAGAAGATTTATAAAATAAATAGGTTTTCATTTCAACACAATCAAGCCCATCTTAAAAAGAAGACTCTGGATCTTTATGAAAACTAACAGATGTAAGAAAAAGGATAATTTGTAACAGTCTAACAGAACTAAAAAACAGAGAAAACCAGCAGGAATTACCATAAGCATGGAATGACTATCATAGGAAATTAAACAAACTACTTCTGTTCAACCTGGAAAAAGAAATGGCTGAGAGAGAACACAGCAGAGCTCATAAAACCATGAATGGTATGGAAATGGGGAAGAGTGAATGATTTTTGCACCATTTCATACAATGCTAGGAGTAAGAAACATCACATTCACTTATCTGACAGCAGACAAGCATTCCATCCATACAGTGCATAATTAAATGTAAAACTCTGTCATGAGGTGTTAGAGAATAATAACGATAACAGCAAAAGTCATAGAAATGTAATTGGGTTCAAAAAGCAATTAAATTAAAAGGGCACTTAAACAGAAAGATGTTGATGCAATCTGAGGTTCAGTTATCTCATAGGGTAAACTGCAGGGAATATCAGGGAATGCCTCATCTGTTCCCACAGTCCTTCCTAAATGCCCATCGTTGCTACAGTTCCCAGACAATTTTGCCTTTCCCATTAGGCTTGCCCAGTTTAGAAGGAGGTTGTTTCACACACTTCACTCTCACTTGAAGCTGGGAGTGTTTCTCAGAAAAAAGGTAGACAAGGGGGCTTGAAACTGGAAGTGCTGGCCTCCAGTCATGTGCATTGTCCAATGCTGGAGTGTTTGAGTGATGGGAAGAGAATTTTGTTTTCTCTTAGACACAGAAGGAAAAAGGAAAGATTAAAAAAAAAAGGGAAAACTGGCCCCCATTGATACTGAGCCAGTTTTGACCAGAAAAAGTTGGCCAGGAGTTTCATTCTTCAGTAGTATCTGAACAATAAAAGCAGCCTATTATACAACAAAAAAAAGTAAGTGCCACTTTATGCTGAGAAATTCACTGTAGGGAAGAAAAAAATAATTCCTACAAAAGCAGAGACCAGCCTGTGTGACATCTGGAGAAGGATGTGTTTTGCCCTCACAAGTTCTTGCAGGAACGCTGGCTTTTCATTTCATTGCAGCTTTGAAGGTATTTTAGGTGCTTGGAGGATGCTCACAGAGTTTGGCCCAGCAAGAGCCCTTGTGGGAACAACAGGTATCTCCCCTTTGTATCCCATCTATGTTGCCAGATTAATTAGCAGTTCAAGTGGTTATTTTTAGCCCCCTTGCCTGGAATTCTAACAAGGTTCTTGTCATCCTGTGGGTTGTGAAGTTGCCTCCTACTAACCTGGGAGAAACACAAAGGCAGTGGGGCACAGAGGTCAGTGCTCAGAGCCAGGAATGACAAGGAAAGAGAAAGTGAGATAGAGGAAAAACTGCAGAGCAACCTCAACCAGAGGGTCTAAATCTGGGTCTGATTTTGGCCTCTTCTGCCAAGCTGAGTACTCCGTGCAAAAGCAGAATGTTTAGCACCATGGAGTCCCTTAAAAACTTCTGGTTTTAAGCAACATTACTGGAATTCAGATTAAATCAGTTTCAAGAGATAATTTCCATTAAGTCATTTCAAAGCAATGGGAGAAAAATTAAAGGAAAGAAACGCTGATATACGCTGGGGGAAAAAAAGCTTCTCCCATATTTGAGATGGAAGTTCTAAAATCAAAATAATTTTGGTTGACCAAGACTGAATTTATAAAAAACAAACAAACAAACAAACAACCCCCCATTATAGTCTCAGGTTACAGGAACACATTTTCACTGAGCCCTGTCTCATTCAACTTGCAGGATGGACAATGTCACATGTTAGTCAATGTTTGTCTTTAGAGTCACAACTCAATTTAGAGACTCATGCTTTACTATAAACTTGCTATTTATGAACTGCTCCAAAGACAGAATTACTGGTTTCTTCTCAAGCTTATAATTATTGTATCTGAATATTTCATTGACTACATTTGTTTCCACAGCATGTAGTCAGATCAAGAGGTGCTGTTAAAAGCAACTTATAAATAGGGAATGAAACAATCTGTACAATGAGAAATTATAGTTAGAAGGAACCCAGTAATTCTAGACACCCAATCTAATTTTCTAAACCAAAGTTTTCACACATGTATTTATTTCTGTAACAAAGTTTAATAGGTTTTTCAAGCTGTCAGTGATATCTGATGTAGCTCTGAATAATGAGACCTACTACAAATCAGATCACAGAATCTCAAATTACCCTTTGAGAAAAGTAAGGAAGAATGTGGGATTACCCATGAAAATTTTCATTTAAGAAACACACTTGGAACTGAAAAGGAACATGGACCTATGCCAGGTCCCAGTACAGGTTTGCAGTAGCATTCCACTGCTTTAGCCATATGAACTTCCTGTTGTCCTGCAATCCTGTGTTCCATTCATTTCCCATCTCCCTCCCTCTGCGGCAGATGATGGCAGTGTTCCCACAGTTGACAGTCTTATTTATCACATGAGCCCTCATTAATCATAGCAAAATCACTGTATCCATTGAAAGAGGCACAAAATCCATGGAAAAAACCATCATCAATTTACAGCCTGGATCAACATATACAGAAAGGAGACAGTCAAAATAAGATTACAACAACAATCTTCTCCCTTTTTCTATCTCTTGATCATTTGATTTCACCAGAGCACTTAAACTCTGCTCCACTTCATCCTCAATCCACAGTGCTTCACTTACTCCCAACCTTCTCCCTCTTCCAGTGCCATTTCCTCCTCTGACCTGTACAGTCCAGAAAAAACAGTGCTTATATGATTTTGTACCATTAGAGGCTGATCAAATCTCCCTAATAATGGTCTCTATTGTTCATATTAGCACAGAAGTTTGCAGACTTCAAAACAATCCAAATTGCAAAGGAATAAGGAAAGAACCCCAACATCTGTGAGACAAAGACTGTGCCAAATCTTAAGGAGATCTTGTTAAAATTTTTCTTTTTTAACAGCGGTTTGTCCCTTTCTCCTCTCTAACCTGGTACAGGAAGAGTCCATTTGGTGTGTATAAAGTATGTGTATGTATATTGGCATCTGATAAAGGATCTTGGCTTGGCTACTTTTAAACTGATCCTACTGTACTGGTCTAAAATTCCTTCTCTCCTGCCTTGGGGAAAAGCTCTTGTGGTGCTTCACACTAACCTGAGAATTTGCTGTGCTTGAAGATAAAGCTGTTCCTCCTGTACATCCATCACCAAATCTTATCATTCATTATGAATTTCATGGAGACTGGATTTTTTTTTTCTTAAGCTTGGGGATTCCGTGTCTGAGCACACCACATTATTTACCTTGCCACCTTAATTCCAGCTGCAATCGGTAACTGAGATCGAGAAGGGTGTCAGGTGTGCTGAGTTACACACAGTGAAGATCTGTTCACAAGGAAGTGTCTCCTGGGACCCTCCTGTTCTCAGGAGACAATAAAAACAGCACCATCAGCTTATTTCAAAAAAAATTACTCTGTTGCTTGAATTGTTTCTTGTGGGATCACAAGGGGAATCATAGGAAGTGCTGGCAGAGTAATGACAATTTAGGTAACAAACAGAACAGAGGGGGGGAAAAGGAAGCTCTTTGAGCACCTGCTCTGTTGTTATTACAGAACTACAAGTCCTACTAACTATTTCTCAAGGTTTACTCCATGGAGTAACACTGCAGTGCTCCTGGCAGCTGCCTGATGTCTTTTGCAACAAATCAACTTATTAGTGTTGTCTCTGTAATGTAACTACTGTCTGCTCTGAGAGCTCTCAATTAATAGATCTGGGATCGAATCAAGAGACAGTCTAGGAATTACTTACACCAGACAAACAAGGAGAAAACGAACCAAGCTACCAGCTCTGGCAGGCTGGAAGGGTTTCATCTCTTTGCAAGGCTGCTTAGCACTTGTCCATTCCTTGGATTTCTTAAGGAAATGTAGGATGATTTCCTATTCAACCCATTAAAAGGGAAAAGACTATATTTGGGTTGTGTGCTGCTTCCCATATTTTCAACTTACAGTTTTAACATTAGGTCATAAATACTATAATTAATTTGGTACCCAGTTATAATAGAGTATTTTTGGTCCAGTGAGTCCTGAACCTAATCCTAAGCACAGAGTGAGGACTCCAGATGCCTCCTCCAACTTCTGTTTTCCATTGCATTCATTTCAAGTCCCTCTTCAGGTTTCCATGGAAATAGCAGAGAAGTGTGCTTATATTCTTGGCATTAAAATATTCATAAAAGGGGATAAGGAGCTGGTTGAAATGGCAGATGCTCCATTGCTGAAGCAGGCAGGCAGAATACATCCTGGGAAGAACAGGCCCAGGATTTATTCTTCCCAGGGAGAGGAGCAGGGACAGGCAGTACAAATCAGACCTGCAGAAAAAGCAGGAATTTCTAGCTGGAATGCAAGACTTCCCAGGACAATGCAAAATGAAATGCAGTTAAGATTTTGCCATTAGAAGTTGAAACCTTTCTCAAGGGAACAGAACATGATTTAACCTTCCAGAATTATCTTTGGTAATTGAAAAAAATATTTCACGACTCTGAACTATTTAATTAAGTTTCAAAGTCTTACCTGTATAAAGCTTCCAATTCCTTTCACTTATTGCAAATAAAATATTTGATACAAAATTAAAATTTCACCCTTTTGAAAAGATTCTCATACTTTTGAACTCTGAGTACATTTCAGGTTCTAAAAGATCCATTAAACTTCAACATTTTTTTAGTCATAGAAAATCTAATTGGAAGCAGGAAATATACTGACTTATTTACATTTTTGCTCATGAATCTTACTCAGACTAATTATTTTGGTTATTTTACCCATTACAGAGATTTGGATCCTGAGCATTACTGAATTTATTCTAATAGTATAAATAAGCATTTATATCCTAGGAGATCTGGTTTTCTGATTTAAAATATAAGCTCCAGTCCTTTAAAAACCATTGTATAGGGAGATTTCACTCTAATCCTTTGACTCTGAGGAGAATGGAACACAGTAAGTAATAGAAAGACAACTTCTAAAAATCTATGAAAAACAAACAGAAAATATATGTCTGATTTCAAACCTTGCTATTAGAATACTTACTGTGTAGACACTTGGTGTGTTTTTCATCTTCCAAGAACAAGAGTAGTTTTAAAATATAGCCTTATAAAAATAAACACATCAATCTGTCAAAACAACAGCACTCTCACTTTTAGCAGTGGAAGTCAGGAATGTTGTAGTGACTTGTCTGCATGAAGTTATTCTCAAAAAAACTTGTACATCATCAGGCAGCTGACGAGTGCAAAGCAGTGATGATCCATCAAAATGTTTATTAGTCTTTATCTATAAAACCAGCAGGACTTTTGGCATGTTTATCACTAAATCCTTATTTGAAAGACATTGCAACAAGTGCAGTGTATCAGCCAGCTGAACCTGTTCTCCAAGCTCTGAATGCAACCAATACCCTCAGACATTTTTATGCTACCAAAAGTGTTTAAGGAAATATCTCCTTCAAGAAGATTTTTGTATAAGCCATACACATCTGGAAGTGAGAAAAGCAAGACAGAGCAAGGAAGATTAAGCCACTGACGCAAACTGATGAAACAATCAAGGAAGAACAGTGGAGATGAGGGCTTTATAACACAGAAAGGGAACTTTATACCGCAGAGAAGGTTAGGAATTGTTGTACAGTCATGGCAGATATGCTACTTTGACAGCATCTGTGAAGTTTAATAATTAAAATGCTAAAAACCAATACACATCCTTTCCTATCCAGTTGTGTGTCAGAACGTTGCCCCAGACAGCTCTAGGGAGGGGGCTCCTCCCTGGATGGCACTGTGTGACAGCAATCCCAGCACTGACTCCAGAGCTTCACATCAAAGGGAACATCGAGGCTTCAGAGGATGTTTCCTGTGTATAGGTCTGATGAACACCAAGAAAGAACAGCAGGACACAAAGCAACCACTGAAGGAAAGCTCCTCTGAGTAACCATGTTCGAGGATTCAGCAACAGCTCCACCATTTTTTCGGGAAGGTACATTTGTGGGTGTCAGTCATATTGCACTTCTATTCTTTTGTAACTTTTCTCTTCTTTGTGGCACCAGAAACACCACGTGCCCTGATCAGAGCTGTAGGAGGAAGGTGACACAGATGCCACTTTCTCTCTTTAAGAACAGTAGAGGTGTTTTTTGTCCAGGATTGATTAGCTTGGAAAACTTTATGGTTTCCAGCTTGAACTTTTGGATAATCATGTAATTTGTCTGTTGTTCAGAGGAGGATCATCTTCATGACAGAGGAAACAGCAGAATGAAAAAAGCATTTGTCCAGCTGTTCCAAAAATCACCAGTCACTCCTTAGTGAGACCCCTTTGTGTGAGGTGAACTGAGAAGGCACCTTACGAAAGCCCTCAGTGCAGAAAGGATTATCATTTCTCTCAAATCTTCAGATTAAGCTGAACCTGAAATTATACCATCTGTAACATCCCTGTTCAGAAGAGTTTTCAACTTAATCTCTGACTAATCATTCCCAGTTACCTTCCATTGAAGCCAGATGCTGGCAGCTCTGGAGCACAAAAACCCAAAACATGGGACAGAACCCTTTCACCAAAAATACTCCTGCACAAATGTTAAAATCAGATTATTTATGAATCTTTCTGCCTGTGGCGCAGAGTTATTATATTACCTATCTTTAAACTAATAATAATTTTTTAACATGAGATTGAAAAATGATTGAAAAGATTCTTCTAAAGTTTTTGTAGATGGGCAAAGACTTCAGGTACCAAGTGGAAAAATATTTGCAATCTTCCATGTGCCTGACCTACAAGTTCAATGTATAATCATTTGGGTGGGCTGAGACTTTTTCTCATAACTCACCTTCTCTCCTCACCTCACCTGACACTGTCCTGCTGTGCCACCGATGCCCTTTCAGCAGGAAATGTTACCAATCTGTGGCAACTGCAAAAAGTGCCAGAGTGGTGATATTGCAGATTAGGGCTGAATTCAGTGCACTGCAGCCCCGAAAATAATCATTGGATGAGGGAGATCCATTTATCAATCAAACTGGGGAAAGCCAGATTTTCTTCTTTTTATTTCTTAGCTGTACAGTGCCTGATTTCTCCTGAACTGTCTTTGATACCTTCTTAAATGCCATTTAACATACCAATTCTTTTTGTTGCCTTATTGTAAGGGTTTGATACCATAATATAAACTTGGCAGTGTTTCTGTTCAGGGAGGCACTTGAATAAGTGACAGATTGCTGAGGGAAATACATCTTGAAGCAGTACCCTGGATGGATAAATGCAGGATTACCAGCACATGGAAGATGGAATAAGTGGCACATGACACTGGATGTTTAACACGAGCTGGATTAAAACATTCTCGAAGGAGTTTCTTGAGGATAGGGTGAATTTCCCTGCAAAACTGCTGTACAGAACTCTCTAATTAGAGGCTTTTACACTGAGTTGTTATTGTCCTTCCTAATCTGTTTTAGAAAACTAAATTAATTCGGTTTTGCTATGAGCACTATTTTTTCTAAAAATCAACCAAGACTGCTACAGGATCTAGAGTTGGAAAATCTCCCAAAGCATTATTTTCTAACATTATTTTACATTGTTTGTTACGAATAGATGGGCATCAGAACAGATTGAATTCACACCATTCTCACTGGAGGCATCAACCCATTTCACTTCATCAGTGAACACGCAAACTGATGTTCTATGTTAGGCCTGTTCTGCATTTCCTCACAGGAATTTTTAAGTGCATTTAAATCATTTTGATGGAGTTCAGTTACTGTGGGATAGTGTCTGTCATCCAATAAACAGCATAAAATAAAGGAAAATTGAAAATGGCCAAATACTTTGAAATTCCACTTTGATGTAAAGATCAAACTTCTTCAGGGGTTTGTGTCTTTTTTTTCCCCACATTTAAGTATGCATACAGTGGAATAACAACCACCACCATCCCCCCCTCCAAAATTCTTTCTGTAGAAAACAGAAGATGATGTTTTAAAAGATATTTGTTGTTGTAGGACTTTTCTGCATACAAGAAAGCTGTTCAGAAAGACAGCAAGCTGTAATCTATAATGAAAACTTTCCATGGAAAAGGATTTAAGAAGAATGTTGGAAGTGGAAAAGAGGGGACTGAGGAAATAATATTTAGATCACCAAAAGTAAAGACTCTGCACATCAGTGATCCCTTGTGAGGCTGTGAATTGACAGGCTGGTTTCGATGTACCTTTCTGGGAAGCTGTTTTCTCTGCTCTCAGAGTGGAGCAATCTTGCATTTAGGTTATCTGTTCTCTTTGTAAACGTGTTTATAGCTGATGGCTCCTGTGTTTCCTGTGGAATTACGTGACAGTCCAAATTCTCCTGCAATTTATCTTACACTGCTCCAGCTTAAACCACTGCCCTACAAATCCGCACCCCCCTCTACTGTGCAAGATCTCCCCCATCCATATCGTGCCTATACATTGAGCAATACAACAAAATGATTACAGTCAAACTGATCCCTAAATCAGGAAGTCAGCTTTAGGAATCAGAAAGCAAGATATCATCCAGGATGTGTTTACCAATGAAGGAAACAATTGAGAATGTGCAGTATTAATAAAGAAAATTCATACTAATAAAAATCAGCAATTTCCTCACAGCAAATAGTGAATGCAAAGAGCACAGAAATACAGAAGTATTAATCAGGAAAGCAAAGTACAAAGAATTAAAATTTGCAGCCTGGTTTTGCTCATATTAAAATCAGTGGTAATAATATTTTCATTCACTTTCATTACCTTGAAAAATAATGTCAATAAAATGGCATCAGCATCTACAATACAATCTACTGGAATTCTGCACAATTTCCCAGTACTTCTCTAATAAACCAAAGATTTCAACTATTCAGCCCCATATCATGATTTTTATCATTAATTTTATATTTTGCAGGACTGTTATTAAACCAGTACACATGTCCAAGCCACACCCAGACGGTTTTGCCAGGCAGGTTTCTTTCTCCCCCCAGTCATCTTTTTGCCCATGGGGACATCCTGCTACTGTGCCTTTAAACTTTCCTTCTTGAAGAATTCCCAGCCTTTCTGGACTCCTTTGCCCCTCAGGACTGACTCTCAAGGGACTCTGTGAACCAGGTTCCTAACCAGGAGAAGTGCAAGGTGTCAGTTGTGCTGACCTCCCTCCTCACTTCTGGAGACCTGAAAACTCCATCATGTTGTGGTTGCTGTGCAGCCTCCAACCACCACAACACCCACCAGTCCTTCTCTGCTCCCAGACCTGTTCACAGGTTCAGCACTGCCCTCCCTGCTTGGCTCCTTCACCAGATCTTCCACACTCTCCAGGAACCTCCCAGACTGTTCCTCCTCCACCGTGTTGTATTTCCAGCAGACATCTGGTGAGTTGAAGGATTAGGAATTGTGAGACTTCTCTCTGGTGCTGGCAGAATATTTCACCTCCCTCTCCATCCTGGTTGGTCTACAACAGACTCCCACCATGATATCCACCTTATTGGCCTTCCCTCTCATTCTCACAAACACTTTCCCTGGCATTCAGTGCATCCAACTATGTATCCCCAAACATTTTCATCCTTGAAAAAATATAGCAGAAATTGGCTGAAACTCTCATTTCTGTCCCCAAACCCCTATTACTGCAGTCTGTGAAGTGATTGCATTTAGAGAAGATATTATTCGTATCTTATTATCCTGGCTTTTACAGGAGACAGTAAAAAGCAGTGGGTAACATTAGGACTTACATTCTGGGAATAGTGCCCTGAGCAGCTCCTAAAACTGAGCCTTCAGTCAAATGCAGGTATGGAGGTGGTGTCTTAACCTGTAACTACAGCAGTGCAACTTTCCTACTTTCCACTCCCAAATGCACAGATAACAAGTGTTACAGTAAGGTTTAGTTATATAGGATGACTTCAGCTGCTCTAGCAGTTGATACATCAAAATGAAGTCTGACTCATCTACCTTTTTATTTTCTTCTGTTACTGGATCCTACTGGTTGCCTTACCCAGATCTGGAACTCACTGGATTCCAGCAGAAAGTCAACCATTCTGCAATACTGGATAATTTTCTGACAGGTTTGTGAGTTATATCTGTTTAGCAAAGGGCCCAAGGAGCAGTGGGGCTGGCACGAGTGATGAGGCAGAGGGAGCAGAGGGAGCAGGAGTTGCCTGAAGAGTTGAACCAGCAAAATAGACAGAATAAGACATCTGCTTTTTCCTAAATAGTGATCTTACAGATAATCTCATCAGGATTATATAATTTGGTACACAATATATGCATTTCACCAAATGCAGATAATTCTGCTTCCATATTCTATGCTGCCTCAAAGAAAATATGAAAACACATACAGAATCACTTTATCAAGATGGGAGATCTTAAAATGGAAGGATTTATCAGAACCATGTTATTTAATTTATAAAATAATGCAGTTATAATTGGGACTTATATCTCTATATAAATAAATATTAAATTGAATGTATCACAAACATGGCATCTTTTGGTTTAACTTCTATTTATCACAACTATGGTCACTTCCATCTGTTGGGGTTTCCCTGTCCTAAGCCTGGTCATCTGTGGCTGACACGGCTGGCTGACTAAACCTCAGCTTCCAGAAGAGGCGGTCCAACTGGTTCAACCTCCTTCCTAAAAAACATAAAATTTAAAAAGCACTATTTCAAGTTGGTATTTATCTTACCTCGCTTCTGGCCATTTATTCTTATTTTGCCTTTCTCCATTAGATTGTGTATTTCTTTAACTATTGAGCACTTTTTGCTCCTTCAGGTATTTATACACTAAGCAGGTACTCCACAATCTTTTTAGCTCTACAAAACTAATTAACCTTTGGAAACCTCTTTAAATGCTGTGAGTCTCAGTCTGGATTTCTGGACGGCAGTGACAGCCAGATGCTCTGCAGAGCTGCCCCCAGGCCATTTCAGGCACAGCCACAGCACAGTTAGTCTTGTCAACCTTTCCTTTCGGCTTTTTTCACATATCTTTAACCTCCTTTATTGACCTCTCACATTTCCGACTCAATTGGATTGCTTGCCTTTCTCCCTGTGTGGGTTGTTGGGGGGTTATTTATTTATTTCTAATTGCTGCTTTCATTTATCTCTGAAGAACAGCACAGGCACTGGGCAAGGCTGCTCTTAAAACCCTCCCCTCTGTACCCATGCCAGGAGAATCCAGGCTGTTGGGATACACCTACCACTAAAAGGCATAATGGAAACAAGTGTTCTCTGACAAGTCCAATCCTACTCAGCATCATCAGGACACTGCTGCATAAACACTTACAGCAGCGGAATTCCAGCTGATTTGGGCAAATATTAATGGAAATAAACTCTCATTGCTGTGTCAGAGTTGCAGGGAGAAAGCTCTGAGTGCTGGGAGCACTGGGAGTTTGGCAGGACAGGCTGAAGCTCCTTGTCCACTGCTCTGACACCCCCACGCCGTGTTTCCAGGGAAACAGCACAAGGAGAGAACATCAGGTGGTCAGAGCAGAGGGGCCAGGCTTTCCTGAGGGGAGTGGAACACACGGGTGACATCCCATCATGATGCTCCAGGAAATCAATTTAGTCACAAGTTTTCTCCCTGTAACCAACGCCCTGAAGGATTCTTGCTTCTAATTCTATGCAAAACTCTGTTAAACTATTCTCAGTCATTTATTTCCACTGATGATAAATAGTTTGGGGTTGGCTCCAATTTGTAAAGTAAAATATGACCAAAGCAGTAAATAATCAGAAAAAGTACACAGAGAATGTGTGGACTGTATACTGGAAGCAAGTTGTTTCAATCAGTTCAATAATGGAAAGAAAGGACAGTATCAAGCTTAAATATGTAAAAAATAAGTGACAGGAGTTAGAGAACTGAATTAATTGGAGTAGAGGAGTTATTCATTGTCTGCTAATTTTGAAGTATAATCAGGGGACACTGTCATTGGTTGACAAGTTAAAAGTTTAAGTGAGCGTATTAATAGCTTTAAAAAAAATGCATTTTGATACTCAAAAATCTTTCCAAAACGCAGGGTTACATATTCAGTCTTGGCAGCACATGATAAAAAAAAAAAAAAAAAGGCTGAAAGCAGTAACACCACAGCAACAAATGCAAATTACTACATCTCTGCAGTGTATATGTATAGGACCTGTTTAATACCTGTGCCTTGCACAGTGCAAGACTAGCTCCAGGGACAACAGTGATATAAAGGATAAGCTTATCCAAGGATTTAGTCTTTCAGCATGAGAAAAAAGGAAATTTCCTGTTAAAGCAGAGTACAGAAAAATAATTACCAGTAAAAATACTACTGAAAATATCAGTAGTAGGTCAGACTGAAGAGCAGCTTTTCAATAAAAAGTGTAAGTTTCTGACCATCTACTGCTCATCCTGCTATGTCCTTACACTGAAAGAATTGCCCATCAGACCCTCCTCCTGCCACCTTTAATCAGCGGTTTGTTCAGGACAAGGCTCCCTTCCCAGCTGTGGTAGGAGGAAGCCACAGCAGCCCAGTTGCTCTCAGAAAGAGTCTTTGTCAAAAAAACTTTTTCCAAAGTGTCAAAATGGTTTCAGCTGCTGGATTCATCTCCCTTCATACTCCCTCATTCCTTAAAAAAACCCAAATAACAACAACAAAACACCAAACCAACGACCAACAGACACAAGTTATCAACTTTCAAGGCATGACTGGCCTTTCTAAGACCCTTATTTGTTCCTGGTGTGTATTTCTGCTTGTGTCTGCATATTCTGTCCTAGCTTACCAGGCTCTGCAGTTCTTTGACCCGTGGACTACACTAACAACCAAAGACATCCTTGAAAACTGTTTCAAACAAAATTGCAAGTAACATGATGTTAACAGTAATACCTTCAACACAATTAAGTACTTGCTGTTCACCTTGCAAAGCTTTTCCAAAGCAGGTATTTAGGGTTTTCAGATTTCACACAGGACTTTTGCCAGCTGCAGCATTTGACTGTTTTGATTTCTCCTTGTTACTAATCCTGTCAAACCACATAGGGCTTTTGGTATTTAAGATCACTTCCAGTTTTCTTGTTTGATGCCACACAATTTTCTTTGCTAAAGCTTGTCAAATGTTCTGTGAGTTCTTCTGTTCCCAATGTTTAAACTAGATGGTTTGAGTGAGTGAGTGAGTGTTATAGGAGAGACTTGGTCACTGGCCAGCAAGAACAAGTGCTGTGGCATTTCAGGAGTAAAATTTCAGCTCAGCCTTTTGTTTTCTTGCTCTCTAAGCAGTGAGGTAACAACTCCACTGAGAAACAGTGACCAGAAAAATTCTCTTCAGCCTCCATTTCAGGATGCGGCATCTGCATCACAGGTGGAAGAGATATTTCATGTGTCTGCTCTTCTCAGCCAGGGAGCCTTTTAAATTCACACATTAGCAATAAGTAATAAAAATTAACAATAAGACATGTGAACACATTTCTATTTTCTAGATTATCAAACAAAGCCAGTTGTCTCCTGAGTGAGTGAGCATTCTGGACACACCAGAAGGGATGTTCTGGAACACATACTGATGAAATGTTCTAACATCATGAAAGGGGTTTGGATTGCCAACCCAACAATACAGAAAGCTCAGGTGTCTGTCAAATTACACTCGTATTACCAGGGGTAAAAGAAATTATAGAAGATTATGTTTATCTAAAATACAGACTTGTAATAATGGAAGAAAGTTCCGAAAAATCCACCCCCAAACCCCCCCCCCCTCAAAACTGCTCTGAAGCTGTTTAAACAGCAAGGATCCTCCTTTGTTCCAGCATTTCTGCTTGTTTTGAAGGCTAATTGGTCTCCACTACTCTCTCCAGGGCTGGTGTACCACAGAGAGTTGTTACAGCTTATCCAGTTCCAAAAATAGCCCAAAGTGGCTGTTTTTCCAGACCAGGGTGGAATTTTCTTCTTCTTGTATTGTATTGACATGTTCCTGTTCACTGTAAGTTTTAAGCAGACAACAGACTACTCATATGAGAGGTGATATCAATACTTCTCTACCCACTGGATGGCCTCAAGGTTTCTAAACACAACCCACCTCAGTCTTTTCGTGGCAGTCCCACCTCTCCCAGTGCAGGAGTTCTGAATACAGCCAGTCACAGAGACCAAAAGCTGAGAGTGACATCATCTGCCAGGCATTTGTCACAGGGGGACTTGAGCCATTCCCTGGCTACTGAAATAAACTGGGAAGTTCAGTCCCCTAAATCAGACAAGTCTGACAACCAAACAACCAAATACCTCTCATAGGTCCACTGCAGAAATACAGTGTTGCTTTCATGCCAATTTTTCCAAAACAGGTAGAAGTCTTTATGTTGTTGTCCCCCTGAATTTCATCCCGATAATCTCTTTTAATTAAGACCACTGCTCTACAAAAATACTTATTTATCTTTAGGTTTCAAGACCCCTTTGTTTAAGAATTAGTCTATTGACATTACATAGATAGGCCTCACAGCACACTTTTACAACCTGAGGCTGGCATCTTCATCCAATCATACAGTGACATTAGATGACTCTATTTTTTATATTCCACGGTATGACACATATCTGTGACTTTTTCTTTTAATTGGAGGAAATAATTTAGTAAAATACTGCCAGAATTATTAGCATATAAAGTTACTGTTAGTGTCTGAAGCTACATGGAATATGAAGTTCAGGGTGTGGTAATAACTCCAAAATATGGAAAATTGCTGTCCCACAATGTCTACATGAGGATCTCCATATAAGAAGGACACAATTAGAGTGAACAATGTAACCAAAAATAAGTCTTCCAACTTGAAAGACCATCTAGTAAAAAGAACTGCAGATGGGGAGTTGATTGGTCATTTTCTGTTATGTTCTATTTGTTATTTTACTGCTGGTTACATATTTCAGAAGATCCATGCCTGGATACAAGTCTTCAGGCTGGAATTGTGGCAGATCACTATATCAAGTTCAACTTTGGTAAGGGACTATATATCTATTCCTTTCTCAAGGGAAAGAAAAGGCAAGATTAGAATTCCATTTGCAGTGCTGAGAGATTACACCCATGATGCTGAAGTCAGCCAGGCTCTGCTCCCACACAAACCTCCCAATGGAAAACCTGGAAATGGGAAAGCTTCCTAGGAAACTGAGAGCACCTGAGCAGTTCAGCTCAATCTTTTCCTCAGATTCCCAAGAGGCTGATTGTGTCAGAAACATGTTTGCTGACATGGTTGTTACCACTGCCAAGCACAGCTGCTGAAAGGGCTCTGGACACAAGTGGCAAATCTCCCCTCTGTCCTCACTGTTGTTCTTAGTGTTGCAGGGAAAGAGCTGCCTGCCAGAAAGGAGGTTTAATACACTGTGTTACTCAAAAAGCTGAAGTATCAGCAATGGTAAATAAGCTCCTTAAGTATTTGGCTTCAGGGAAGAAAAAAAAAAAAAGAAAAAGAAATAAAAAATGTTAACAATGTTGTTTACTGGATAAAATATTTCCTGTGAGAAACAGGATTTCTGTTCAAAATGCATACAATTAGCATATCAGAAGGCTTCCCAGTTATTATTGGATAATTGAGAGGCTCCTTTACGACCCCAGCAATCAGTGTTGCATGAGGCAAACTGCAGGTTGAACTGTTTGTTGCTGCATTTTTTCATCTGCACCTCTTTTTTAACAAGATGCTGTACTAAAAAAATAACCTCAAAAAGCTAAAATGTCATTTTTCCTTTCATTTGCAATGGCTGCAAGAAAGGGAATAAAAATTATTCATTACCTGCAAGTAGCTTTCCTTTAACATCCATATTTCTAAAATTATAAACTCTCATAACTTTTAGACCTTTACAACCTTTCCTTGGTATCTCCTGCACAAGGTGGATCTGTTGCAACTCCTGACCTCATGAATTCTCAAGCACACATTCCTGTCAAACTCATTTCATTATTTACTTTATTATTGCATCTTTGAGGAGTGTTTCTAATACTCCCAAACCCTGTTGCAGCTGCAGACTGCAGATGAAAATTGAAAGCCACCCCCAAGAATGTACAGCAGGCCTGAACCACAGAACTGAGTGCACAGGCAGGAGGGGAGGCTGCAAACAAACTGCAAGGATCCTTTGCAGGGTGAGAGGCAGGAGCTCTAACATTAGAGAACACGGATGATTTAACACTCTCTAGCACGCATTAATTTAAGAAGAAATTGAAATAAAGATGAGACACTTCGATATTAATGGGTAACTCCTTCTAAGTGCAGGATGCAACGTGTAAGAAGGCCAAAAAAATGATCACCTGATAATTTGACATTATGAAAGGCCAGAGATGACATCTTAATCTATAATAAAAGATAGAATGGGTCAATCAGCTGCAAAGGACCATGAAAACTACAACAAGTAATTCATTTGATAGAATGGAGAAGAAATCAGCATTGGGATATAAAACTTCAGGCAACCTCCTCCGAGTGCTGGTCTGGAATAATAATCCTACAATAAATCCACAGCATTCCAAAGGTACTTTGCAAACCAATTTTGCCACTTGTGTCAAAAGCAGAAGCAGCAGCTGTTACCCAGCTGAGTCATGCTCCCCAGGTGTGGTGCATGGAAAGATCCAGCTACATTTAATGTGCTGTGTAGGAAAAAAACTCCAAAGGCACTGTAGAAATGAAACCAGACCCAAACCACCTTTGCAGATAACCCCAGATAAGCAAAATATTGTTACAGAGTGACAGAGGAAAGCTCACAAGGTGGAGGAAAAAAAAATACAATTTTCCCTCTCTTACTCTTTAGTAAGCAGCTAAATATCACATGTTAAACCGACAAGGCACAATACTGGTTTGTCCAGGCCTACAAACTGCCAGTTCAGGTGATTTGGGGCCTGCAAGGGATGTTTACCAGAATAAAGAGTAGCAGGAGAAAGACAAAAGCCCCAGAAAAATTCTGCCTTCCCTTTCTGCCATTTGTTTTCAGGACTATAAAGTTTCACTTGTCACTTAAAATTACACTCAAAGGAAAAGTTGTCCAGGCAACTAATAGTTTGGGCTTTATTTTTGTTCTCCCTTATGCACATCAGTGTCACCACAGTGATGTCACCCTTAGCAGACCTCCTGAGTCAGCCACAATCAGAACCACCACATGCACAACTGAGCTTTCCCCCTCATTTTTTACCATATTTGTCAATCATTATTTTAACGCATCTTCAGTAAAGACCCAGCTCGTGCATAGCATTTACCCACTGCTGTCAGCAGGATCACTGAGGGGATCATGTTCCTGCAGATCATTTCTCAGCTTTCACAGTTTAGAGACCAGCCAGATTCTTCCACGCTCTCCCAAGCAGTGAGTTATGTTTGGCAGAGGACTGGTTTTTATTTAACAGTTCTCCTCACCATAGATACTACACCAGGAAGCATTTTCGACTCTGCAACACTATCATTGTAAGGGCTTTCCTCAGGAGTGGCAGTCTCAGTGTTGCAGTTCTGGTGATGAACCAGTGTGGGTACCAATGTTGGTCCTGTTTGGAGCTGCATCCACAAGGATTTCTCAGAGTATATTGATTTTTTTCCCTCTGACCTAGTTCTTTTTGATTTGTAAATCTGAAGAGCAAGGCACAAAAAGTCTACAGAATTGCAAGAAACCAACTAACTCCTAGGCAGGGTCTAGATATAAAGAGACATGCTTTGCCTAGTGTAACTCTAAATGAAGAGAAAGAATTAGGGGCAGTGGCTTCTCTCATGTCAAGAGGAGGTTACTAAACAAAAATCAGATATACAAATCTGTTACAATAAGAGGGCACTAATGTCGAGACAAGAATCTCCAGATGATGAAGTGTAAAACCACGTGTAGGACAGTGGAATGGTTCACCAGAATAGCACAGAGAAGAAAATGGAGGTGCAGTTTATAAGCTGTAAAATCACAACAGAAGATAAGAAGAGGGAAATATTATATATGTGATAAACTGTACCAACAAAAAAGGGCCAATTCAAACAGGGCCAACAAAGATTTTTGGAAATATCTTTGCAAAAATCATTTAAGAAAGAATTCCATGCTCATAGAATGGCCACATGGAGACAATGAGGGAGGTACAAAAGAAAGATCTAAAACTCAAAGCTGCTAAAATTAGGTAACAATTTCTTTTTCTTAAAATAAGTTTCCTTGGCCTGATATATTTCTCAAGACCTTCTATGACTGCTTCTCAAACTCGTCACTTAGCTCCTTTCTAATACGAAAAATCTTTGTCAAAGATTTAGTACTCAGAATGCATATTTCATTTACAGCAAAATGCAAGTATTTCTGAAAAGTGTTATCAGGCTTAGGTTTGGTTCAAGAACAACAGATAAGGCTGATCAGGAACCCTCTTCCAGAGAGGACTGCCCAAACCAGATCATCAGACCTGGCTGAGAGATGCCCTTCTGTAATCTTACTGAGATCCCATTAGAAAAAAAAATAGAAATATAAAAATGTCTTGGAACAATTTCCTCCTCAACACCACTTACACAACACACCCGCTGTGACAGAACAAGGATTCTGGAGTTCTGGAACACTCCAGGAGCTGATATTGGTGGACAAGTTTTCTACATGTTTGCAGCTGAAGGTGTGGAAAGGAGCAGAAGAGAAGTAGCATCATTTTAAGGTTAACTTCCCAATTTTACAGTTATGTTTTAGTTCTTCCTGAAAGGCAGCTGTTTTCAAACATAAATACACACACCATGGCTTCTCTCAAACAGCACATTTTACGAGGCTGTCAAAAAAAATAAGTTCAAGCGAAACCCTACAAAGTTTAACTCAGGCAACCTCAAAGTGACAGCAAACACACATTTGCATATGCATAAGTATTTATATGTGTTCCACAGTTACTGTACTTGCCTGCTGGGAAAATTAGAAGGGAACAGTAGTAAAGGGTATTAAATAGGAATAGCTGTTCTTTAGACAGGGCAAATTCACCATATAACCAAAAACAGGCAAAGACCATTTTAACTTTATAACGTTTCATTCTAATTAAAACCCACATTTTATTACTTTTTAAAATTTTAAATCCCAAATTCTGATTGAAAATCCTGGAAAAAAAGGGGGAAAAAACTCTTACTTACTACTATTTGAGCTCCAAAACTTCCCAGGACCCACAAACATGATGTCCAAATGACCCGTCCCTGCAGACCAGGGTGTCACTACTGCCCACCTTTAAGTGGTGTTCGAAGGAACACTAAACCAGGTAAACATTTAGCTAAAGGGCACCAAAA
Source organism: Empidonax traillii (assembly GCF_003031625.1). Classification (NCBI taxonomy): domain Eukaryota; kingdom Metazoa; phylum Chordata; class Aves; order Passeriformes; family Tyrannidae; genus Empidonax; species Empidonax traillii. The sequence goes on along the minus strand of NW_020955292.1, from coordinate 1,393,797 downwards.
AATAATAAATCAGCACCTCCATTTCCCAAAAGTAACATTCAATAACTCCTTCTGCCCAGTGGAGAAAACTATCCAAATAAAAGAATCCTAGCTTTTGGCTTTTTCCTAAAGACTGAGGGTGAGGGGAAGGAAATAAAGGGTTGGGAACTCAGAGATTATTGCCTTGGGAGGGCAGGGAGCAGGGGAGAAAAAAGGTCAAATACTGGTGAAGGGGAAAGGAAGAGAAGGCAAGAAAACAAAGAGCAGAAGGTGCACTTACTGTTTGGTTATCTTCGTACAGCTTCAAGTCATACCCGCTCAGCTCCACACAGAAAATTATTGCTGTAACCCCCTCGAAACAGTGGATCCATTTTTTGCGTTCGGATCTCTGCCCACCCACGTCCACCATTTTGAAAGTCAGCTCTTTGAAGGTGAACTTGTTTTCTACAATGCCCGTGGTCATGTCCCGGGACCTCAGAATGTCTTCCACGGTGGGGATGTAGTCCAGGGCCGCGATGCGCTCCAGGTCGTTCAGGTAGTAGGCGGCGTTGTCCTCCAGGTGGTACTCGTTGGAGCGGCAGAAACACTCCTGCACGCCGGGGTCTGCCCACAGCCGCTTCATCACCCCCAGCAGCTCCGGGGTGATCTCGCCCTTGCTCTCAGCCGGGCCCGTCAGGGCGAAGAGCTGCACGGCGTCATACGCCCTGTCAGGGTTGTGGAATTCTATCTTAAGGGTGGCCAGGGCCCGGATGATCCGAGTGAGAGAGTCAATGGCGTTGTAGATAATCAGAGGTTTGTACTCCTTACAGGCCTCCAAGTTAAAGCCGCCGCTGTGAATGATTTTCATCTGCTTTACGATGGTGCTCTTCCCAGAATTGCTGGTACCCAGGAGGAGGAGTTTGATCTCCCTTCGCTGTCGCTGGCTTTCAGAGCGCAGGTGGCGGTCAATCCTCCGCGACCGCCGCGCTGCCTCTTTCTCCTCAGAGCTTTGCCGACATCCCATGGTACAGCAGGCAGGTGTGGAAGGGAAGGGTTGGAGATCTGCTCACTCTCTGTGTCTCTGAACTAAGGTCTGCAGTGTCGCTCAGTTCTCGTGCCACGTACAGCTTGAACGGGAGAAAAGGTCACTTTCCAGAACCTGTTGGTCCACGGTGCCTACAGCCACCTAATTGAGTCCCAGCAGGGGGACAAACACGTGGAGATGTGCAACCCCAGAAATAGTCTCTTCAGTAGATCTCATGGCACTCCCCTTGCCAGTGCATAAACTGGGGCACATTCCTGTTAATGACGGGACTCTTCCCTCTGCCACAGTTTGTCTGGAGCCACCAAACACCCCTTTCTGTTCTGCATAATTATCTGCTGCCTTCTGTCCAAAGGTAGGGAGCCACACTGTCACCTTCTCTGCTCCAGCCCTTGTCCTCTGATCGTATTCTCTGGTTGCTGTGGTGATGCTGTCAGATAAAGCTGAAGCTCTTTTCACTGGTACTCTACTTGTTTTGTTTCTCTTTCCCCACTTCTTCAGCTGATCCAGTTCAGCTCTGTAAATCCGTGCTTTCCACCTGCCAAACAATGAGAACAGAAATGAATGAAACGAGAGACTCCAGTCCTTGCAGCAAACCACTCACTTTCTCCTTTTCTAGACTTCTAAACCTGTTATTATGCCAAATGGAAAATACAGGTGAAAAAATAGGTAAGGAAAAGCAGATATCTGAAATTGTAGTAAAAACACAGGGCCAGCTGAGGCTTGTAGACCTAAGAAATGTGGTTTCTGAACAATAGTAAATCAAATCTCCCTTTCAGCCTTCTGTGTTTTATTATCTAAACCTACATGAAAACAAACAGTGCTGAGCTGTGCCCCAATTTCTCCCTCAGCAAGAGCTTTTCCTGCACAGTCCTGTTCCAACTGGTTTTTCTGAAGTAGAAAACAAAACAGATTCACAACTACTTTTCACAGTCTCTCTATTTATATCAATATCTTGTGCTGGACAGACGTCCTCCCGAGTTTTCTTTCATCTTCTCTGTTTCCACTGAACATTTAAATAACTAAATTAGGAAGCAAAGCAAGCTGATTAACTTTGCTTCATGATTTTGTAAAAGGAAGAGTTAGTGGTCTTTGCAGAATACAATAACAGATCTTTTTTCCCCCTTGGAGAGCACACTGTTAAACACAGTTCCTGCTTCATCGATAAAGAGATGCTCTACTACAATAAACTTTGGAAGCTCCTTTCCCTAGCCAAGCAAAGTGTTATTAAGCCTCCTCTCTTCCATTTTCAATACAGGAAATTCTGAGACAGAGTGAAAGTGAACAGCAACTACAAGGTGAATTTTTCATACAAAAAGCACAGGAAACTCCATCCCAGACAAGGCTGACAGCTTTTCAGTGACTGTTAGAGCAATTATTCCTTCCCAAATTAGGGGTTAAGCCTGCTAGTTAGAACTCTGCAGAAGGCAACAGCAGGAAGCAGTTACCTCTCACAGAGGGGAAACACATAATAAATAACTGATTGGGGATAATCTGCCTCTTTTCTAGGAAGGACTTGCTGCTCCCACCAAGCTCTGAGCACAGTGGGCAGCAGGATCACAGATGTCACGGCTTCCTCACCCACTGCTGGCCCTGCCCACTTTGGCACCTCTCCTGCTGTCTGGTTTTTTTGTTTCCAGAGGGTGTCCAGGGAATATTTTCCCTGGTCTAAAATTCTACAAGAGAGTCTTAATATCAGCCATCTTTTTCTTACTTCTCTTTGCATGACAGAAGGCCATTAGCGCAAGAAGAACAGATTAGGCAGCAGAAAATTAAAATATGGCATATACACATTAATAGAATGGTAATTAGCACAACTTTACTTACTCTGAAGATGTAGAAAGGAAAACCCTCCCAAATGAGAAGTTGTACTTTCTTCAAATAATTGACTTTTTTCCATGGTCACAGAATATGACAAATTAAGAGGAAGCTGTTTCTTAATGTAACTTTCCAGCCACACAGACAGAATGAAATTACTGTATTAGATATCAGGCCAGATTCTTATTTTACTTATATAAAAATTGGAGTTGGCTGCATTAATCGTGCTTATTCTGACATGTTCAGAACACTTCAAACTGGTTTTCCTTTAAGTTCTCATCATTGGAGACTTCATTTTCATGTCATTGATAAAACCACTTGTTGAATTCTTTATGACATTTTCTGGGCGTCTCTGTGATCACAGAAGTACTCTGCAAGAAGCACAAATAGGACTCCCTCTCCTCTCTTTGTTCTAGTTCCATCCTGAACAAAAGGGGCTTGCTAGCAGCAAGCAGCAAAGGGACACAGATTCCTTCCAAAATGCACCAGTATTCAGGATAAATCCAGAGATTTTATGCCTTCATAAGACAAGCAGATCTTTTTTAAACTTCATGGTATTGGCCTCCAAACACTTCTAACAAACGGTTTGGTGGAAAGACACTTTCAAGGAAAAAATTACTCTTTTCATTCAGCTCATACATTCTGTGGAGTATTTCCTAGTGCAGATTTCCACAACACACTCACATGCATCATTCATGTCCCACAGTGTTTCACATCTCAACTGTTCTCTTTGCCATCATTAATATGTTTAACACAGAAAAAGAGGGAGTAGGATCTCCTTATTGTAGGAAAGCCCAGGAGTGTGTAAACATGAGTTCTACACTCTTGAATTTCCTTTTTTTTTTTAAGCTTCTAATCATTCCTATTGCACACATTGCAATGATATTTGGTTATCACTATTTCAAGTAGTAACACAGTGAGGGGATCACATTGCTTTGTAAAGCAGAGTAATAGAAACTATTATTTTTAAATAGCCACTACAGTAGGAAAGTTTGATTTATTTGAATAAGTTTTCCCACGTACAGCAAAAAGATCTTCCACAGTTACAGCCATTACCTTTTAAAATTCAGGAAGAGAATAACTCCACAAACTATTACATTACTACACTTTACTGTCCTGGCTACGTACAGATGAACTTCCTCTCACCAGGTTTACTTTTTCTTGGAGTACACTCAGAAAATAAGGCAGTCTAGAATTTGTTCTGATCCTGATTCCATATTAAACACACAAATGTTTCATGGCTGTAGGTTTCTAATTAGATAAGAGTCTTTTCAGTTACTCTAATGGAAAGCCCTATTGCTTCCTTTCACTGTGCACACTTGTCTAAAGCTTGTTTAAAGAAATCTCATTATTTGAATGACCAGATTATACCATACATGTGTATCTAAACTAATACATCCGCCTTCTGCTGACAACTGAAGCTGCTCAAAATGCTAAGAAAACATACTTGTTAAATCTGATGACATAGATGGGCTGTCTGGTCTTGATTAAAATGGGTTGTTTTTCCCCCTAGATAAAATTACCATGCCCCCAGTCCTGAGCTAACCGTGATTATTTTCATTATCAAGGGAGTAGCGAGCGCTACACGGGTAATTTCTCGAGTGGGAAGGACAGTTGAACAACACGCTGCACTGCTGATAGTATCAAACTGTTGAAGCCGGTTTACCTGAGCAGGCTGTTCAGTGGCAGCATGTTCCTCTGACCGCCCATTTACAGGCAATAAAAGCAGTCTTTATTGCTGCTCCCTGCTCCAGGCTTACTCTTTGCCCCCACCCACCGCTCCCGACCCCTGTGATCCGAGTGTAATCAGAAACACACGCCGCTCTTGTCATTCCCGAGAAACGAAAGCTGGGGGAGGGGAGGGGCAGGGAAGGAGAATGACACACCCCCACAAATCAGTTGTAAACATTTCCAGAAGGCAACATCCAAGTATTGTCTGTGGGTGCGTTAAGCTCCTGACACTTCAGCGTGGAACGCAGAGTTACAGAACCTGCCTTGAGAGATGTTTCCCCCCTGATCTCGTAGAAAGGAGCTGGTTCCCAGGCCGAGAATAAAGCCCAGGGCTGTGACTGTCACAGGCAGCACAGCAATGTGCACACTGTGTGCTGCTGGCAGCAGGAATTTCAGCTGGAATTGTCGGCACAAAGCTGTATTATCCCTCAAATGCAAGTGGTACCAGTAGTCTGATAATTTAGCTTCATGACCACCAGCCCACACACACACAGAGCTTTGGGAGCCTAATCTTATTTGGGTCTTTACCGTATTTTCATCCCAGTAGCCAGATGATACATATAATTTTTTTCCCAGCAGTACTAATTTAAGAAAATAAAGTGAAGTTGAAAAGGTTGCAGCAAGCTTTCCCCAGCAGATTTGGTTAGAGTTGCTGGCAGTCTTTGCTAATTCAGGACTGATATTCAATTCAGTATTACAGAGGAATAAAGCAACACCCTACCCAAGCTGTACTTTCCCAGATTATCAATTCTGATCACTCCTTTCTCCTTACTCATCCCAGAGTTTAAAGGTGTTGGACCCACCTGTTCAAACACGTGCCCAGGTAAAAGCAAAGGCAAGTCAACATAGGCAGAAGTGGCACAAGACACATCTCAGGACTTACAAATGTAAGCCAACCTACTGCAATCAGTCTCTAATGATTGTTCCCATCCACTGAGAATTCCTGTACTTTAACAAAACCTTATTTCTGCAGGTTTAAACTTTCAGTCACTTCTTATACTATTAACCAAAAAGAAGACACCGGGGACTGTGATATATCAGGAAATACCCAAGGTAGTTTACTGCTGAATAAGTCAAGTGCTCTAATACGCAGGAATAGGAAAATTGGTCCAGATTTTTGAGTCCAGGAAAGCAGCCAGAAGGACATTCATGCATTAGAAATGCAAAGTTGAAATAAATTCACAGAACTTAGTTTACTGTTTAATGTATGGTGATTAAAGCCCATTTATAACAGAATAAAGTTGTTTTTAAAATGGCCACAGACATTACTGACATTCTCTTTAGACAATCATTGAAATCTGAAAGACAAAGAAGGAAAAAAAAAAGCATTAATACCTAAAATACCTGATAGGTATTTAAATATTACAGTGGGCCTAACAGTGGGTGTGCAGTAATCCTGGCTGCTAGACAAGGGCAGGAAGAACCAACACCCAGAACATCTGCTTTAGGGACACACAAACATCAGACTCGTTTAAAAATGTGTAGTAAAGCACCAGACAAAATGCAGCAGCCACTGAGTGCTGTGTGAGCACCTCAGGTGATGACAGTGGTGTAGGTTATGTCTTCATTAGAGTTGCTCCTTTAGCTTTTATCATAACCCTTATGTGGGTGATTCAGGACTCTCATACCACAGGGCTGCTGTTTCATCCAGCTTACAGAACCCAAGGAGATTATTCTATTATATAAAGAAAAGCACTGGCAAACATTGGGTTTGGTCATAAATATAGTGGCAAATTTCACATCATCATTCAACCTTACTGCACACAATACTTTGGAAAGATAAGGACATTTTGGTAGTTATAGCAAAGCAAAGTTAAAGAAGGATTTGACACAGAGCAACAGTGCAGCCTTGTAAGAGAAAGTTTCTCATCCTGTGCATAAAAGGTCACATAACAGAGCAAAAACATGCTTGTTTTAGGCTGCTCCAGTGACAGGTACGAGCTAATCAGAATCTCTGTAGCAAGAACACAAGAGCCTGGTACAGATAAGAGTGTCCTGAAGACAAGAAGTTTATTTAATGTGATGGAGAAAAGCAGCCAGTGCAGATCCAAAGATTGAAGCTCGAGGCCAAGCAAGAAGCAAGGAAAAGTTGTTTCAGGAAATGGGAATCATGGAAACAACAGACAAGTTTTAGCTGTGACCATGTGTAAGAAAGCATCTTGGAGATTCCAAACAGAAATATCTCACAATTGTTCTGGGTTTGTGTTTGCAGAGAAAGAAGCAGATGAGAGGCAAAAATTAAGGCAAAGAATTGGAGAGTGAAGTCACAGAAGCTAGGCAGGATTTCTAGGGTAAACTGAATGGTATGTAAACACAGGAAGAGAGAAATTCCTGTATCCATGAGAAGAAGAGGGAAGAGACACCAATAGAGGAAGGAAAGATGAGGCGAGAAGAGCAGATGGGCACATCTTACTATATCACACTGGCAGAAAATCAGAAGTCTGCACACAGAAGGAAAAAAAAAAAAAAAAAAGACCAGTGGGAAAAGATTGAGTCAGAAGCTGTAAAGATGGGTCTGCACATATGGAATTTAATTACACTAGGTGGAAAAAAAGAGGAGAGAATAAATCCGTAGTGGAAGAAGTCCCCTTGATCATCAGACATAATGAGAATGGCTTTGCTAGAAAAAGGACATTGTTGAGAGTGAATCAGGATTGGAAAGGTGGCAGGACAGACCTTGCAGGGAGAGGGAGAGCAAAACAGAAGGAACTGTTTCAGTAGAAGTAACAAACACTGAACTCACTCTCTCAGGGAGAGCTCGGGGGAAGAGGACTGGCAATACGATAGTTAAAGTTGGGAACTAAGCAACAGAGAATGAGTAACGTTTCACAGAGAACAAATGCAAAGAACCTCGGTGAATGGAAAAACAGACAAACAGCCAGAGGTTGAATGAGCATGCAGGAGCAGCAAGTTACCAACAGGAGACAGAGGCAAAGAAGGAATATAGAAGATCCACATGAAGAGAGAACAGCATGAGGGAGTTCAGAGATAGCAGCTCAATGAAAGCATGAGAGGAAAGAGCAACACGATGCTGGAAGAGCATGAGAGAGCTGCTCCAAGTGGAAAAGAGTAGGAGAGGAAGGCAGGACAGCGAAAGAATAAAGCCAGTAATTCTCATGATGGTCTAACTTGGAGAAGGACAAAGAAAACTTCAGCAGGTTTGTCAGATTATCAGCCTCACAATAAGACAGAATCACAGATTAAAATGGTGCTCCCAATATAATAAGAGAAAGAAGGGAAGAAGAAGTGTGGATATCAGCATAAAAGGCAGGGCCATCATCAGGGATGAATTTGGTAGGTAGGGTAGATAGCAATTTCCAGCCCCGGGCCACACATAAAATTAACCATATGAGCTGTGTCAGAAGGCATCTACATCAGAACTGTGGATTTTCTAGGTTTCATCTTAACAACTCATATCAAACATGATTTTATCCACAGAAGGGAGAGGAGTGAAAGAAGTATTAGATTGCAGTCCAGAGCAAAAAAAAAAATCCCAGGAGGGTAAAGAGAATCCACGATGTTCTCAGAAATGTGACTCATGGGAGAGGACTTGGATGCTACCAGGCACAGATTAGAGCTGCAGCCCACGCCTGGTCTCATTCTGCTTCTCTTTTGAAATTCAGAAGCTTTGACAGTCGTACGATCCTGCTGCATGCAGGAGCTTCAGCAGGTACAGCTCAGACAGCTGAGCCCTTGTTGGAGTTACTCTCTGATTCAAAGGGCCTTTTTTAATAAGCTGAATATGAAGGAAGTTACCCACGTTCTGGTTTTGATATGAAAGTGCTTTGTGCCCAGTCCAAAACACAGATACCCGTCTACTTCACAGACATAACTGTTCAGCCACCAACATTAGAGCACAGTATTGTAAAACGGTGAATAAGCTCCTGGTTTGAAAAGCCAAGCCAAGACGTTTTTTACAGCATTTTGCCATCTGGATAAAGTTCTGAACAGACCTAGAGAAACTAAGCTCCTTTTCACTCACAGTAAGGCAAAAAGGCCTTTGTATCTGATGCATCAACTCCTTCAGCTGCCATTTTTCCTCCACTAACACCTCCTCCTGCAAACAAAACAAAACACCAACACAAAACCCCACCACCTACAAATTGCTGCTGCCATAAAGAGCCCAACATCCTTTTGAGGTTTAGCAGCTACTAGGATTTCTCTTCAGCCTCTCCTTCCCAGTTCCCTGTCTCTGGAGGGTGATCACACCTTCCTCACACCCCAGCTGCAGTTGCTGCAGTCACACACCCACCACCACAAGCCAGAGGGATCCGAGTCACTCCGTGCTGGCTCCCAACTAGAGATTAGGAGAGCCTTATGTTGAACATACACTGAACGTTAGAGAACACTGGAGTGGCTGAATTCCTTTCATTAGACTTTGAAAATGTCTCTTAATTAGCAAGCTGGTTGTGGATGAAGATGCTGATTGAACTGAGGAGCCTGAAGGCCTGATTGATGCAGAGGACAAAGCCCAAGCAGCACTGCAACCATCTCTAGCAATATTCTCAGAGTGCCTTTCCCCACTCACACCCTGAAGATTTAAGTTTCTTAAGTAATATTAGGTTTTTCCTCTTATTAAGCCTTATTTTTAGTACTGAGATGAAGAATATTTTTATGTGGCACTAAATGAGACTGCAATATGAGCCAGAGGAACTTAAACAGTTGTGGCAAAAGGGCAGCCTAGAAGTGACACTTTGGGGTGAGGGTATTCATAGTTCTTCCTCATCAGAAACAATGACAGTGCTATTTGTTGAGGGATAATTGAGAATAAAAACATCCCAAACCCTGTGAAGTGCCGTGGCTGTGATCCACTTACCAAAAAAGCAGTGGTTTTGTACTTGAGTGGGTTTTGAAATGCGCCTGTATCCGGTTCTGAACAGGATGAAAATAAACATAATGTATTTAAAACCACTGCAAGCAGGATACTGAGTGCCAGCCATGGAGATGGCTTTACTGATGAAAATTTAGTGCATGGTTCATACTCTTCTTTCACATGAATGTCTATGCTGAGAACACTTGTAAGAACAGACAGAAAATGGAACAGTTTAACTTCCAGCTGCCCATTTTTCTCTGATCTCCTCACTACTATTACAAGAAGATACTGAAGCAGGGTCAGTGTCATTGTTTGAACACTGATTTCCTGCCCATGTGCACATGTTCCAAGCCTGGCTTCTGCTCTATTCACCATGTGTGTTTGGTCATAAGTCTCATCAGCCTTAGAGGAACAGAAGCCAAATCTGAGCAGGTACATTTTGAGTCATACTGTGACAAAACTCGGTCAGGATGATGATGGCCAGTCTCTTCGCGAACGAAGAACCGGGGAAGGTCTTTCCACCTTCCAGCCTGCGCATTGGATTTTTTAGGTGAGACACAGTGTGCGCGGAACTGAGCCCACCCTTTAATCCTGAGGTTCATCTGCCGGGGCCAAGCACGCTTGGATGGTGGCAGTGAGGTCCTCAGGACGTAGATGGATTGCCTTACGGGCTAACGAGCTCCATCTGCCCGGGGAGGGGCCCCGACCGGGAATCGAACCCGGATCTCTGCAGTGACAGTGCAGTGAATTTTCCCCTGGACCACCGGGGGCTCCCTTCGGTCAGGATATTCACATATTCAAAGGGCTACTCCAATTTTGTCAACACTGTAGATCACTTTCATGTCATTCCAAGAATAGATTTTTTGTCTATAAAACAAAGATAAAACAGTAGGCTTTGTATATTGGTTAATAGGAATTATTTTTAAAACACGTAGGTAACAAAATGAGCTGCTAAATGTAAGTCCATCTTTTGAGGAAGCCTGTGTGGATGTTTGATCTGGTATTTAACACAGGGGTACCATGATTTAGATTTAGCTGGGCAAAGTGGTTATTTTTCAGCCTCAAGCAAGTTTGCAAATAGTTATTTTTTCCCAAACCTGAAACATATAAATGATACATGGATTTATTTTTGTTATTAGAGATAAATCAAAATCCAATCCAATTTTTCTTGATCCTGTGTTGTTTTTCAGCTGTGCAGTGATAACTGTGCTACTACTGGTACTATTAGCAGTTGGAGCTTCAAATTTTGTTACACATACCCATGATTTTTCTGGTGTTCCATTAACCCTGCAGTACTTCTGTGTGTACACCTCTGTGTGTGGAGAGACGGGGAGGAGGGTAATTACTGCTCCTATTCAAGCTGTGTTGTGCTTAAGGGCATTTCCATCATTCAGGTATTTTCCCCCCATTACAAATTTTTTATTCTCTATAGTCCTGCAAACTTCCTAGTCGTGCAACCAGAATTTTCATATTTTTACTTAAACCTGTGACAGCATTTTTACTAATCCTTTAGCCCTTTGATTCTGTCTGCAAATAATTTGTCTCTCCTATTGTACAAGTTCTCCGTTGCTGAGGTCAGAAGGGTTTCCCTTTTGTATCAGCTCTCAACTAGAACCGTCTCCTGTTCTTTAAGGTGCAGAGTTATCAGCTCACCATTTTGGGACCCTTATCATTTTGTTTGAGGTAGGCTCTTGAATCAAATACTGAGAACTGACAGGTTGATTTATGATACCACACACATGATCTGCTGCTACTGTTAATAGTAAACCCCCAAATTTGGCAGGTTTTCTTCTGCATGAGGATGTCCTAAGAGCTTAAGGGGGAGCTTCACTAACCAGCCAAACACACAGCACTACCCTCACAGCACAGCTTCAGCAGCAGCATTTCAGATGGTTGCTCTTTTGTTCATTTTACTCTCAGTGACATCTCTTCATGACTCAAATAGCTGTGGCACTAAAATTATCTTAAAGCTGAAAGGTGCTAATCGAGCCTTTAGTTTATTCATTATTCAGCAATGGATCCTTAGTTATTCATTTCTCATGTTACCAGAAAAAAAAATACTTATGGTAACACTCTATCCTACTATTAAGATGGCACATAAAGCTGGAGTTTTACCCCTGATTCCTGACTATCCTAGTTAGCATTCTGTGTTTCACACACATGAGATGCAGCAAGAAAGCTGATGAGTCACCGTTTTATTTCTTTTCGCTCGCTAAAAATCTATTGTTGATACTTCTGTGAAAACAAAGATGGGAAACAGGCACGGACCTGGGATAAGAAAATACACATGGAGGAGGTTCCCCAGGGCACAGCCAGCCTTCAGAGGAGAGGAGAGGTCACACACAAATGTCTCAACAATGCATATTAGGTTAGAACAGAGCAAAAGCTCTTGGAGCTGCCTGGTTCCCGGCTTCCCAACTGCCTGGATTCCAACCTCCCAACTGCCTGGATTCCAGCTTCCCAACTGCCTGGCTCCCAGCTTCCCAACTGCCTGGCTCCCAGCTTCCCAACTGCCTGGCTCCCAGCTTCCCAATCCACACGGAACTCAGCGAGCAGGTTTACCAAGTGGGGGCCGATGCTCACAGTGCACACCAGAACAATGATTCATCTTGAAAGCTTTGTTAAAGGAGCACAAGGACACCTCTGAGAGCTGACAGGGGTGGGGGTTCTGCATTTTCAGTGATCCTGGGTGCCCCTGGTTAGGATTTATCCCATTCCTGGCCTGGGAACTACTTAGAGCTTTCCAGGATAACTGTGCTTAAAATCATAGTTTTGTTTTAGTTCATTTACAGCTTTCCTCTAGACTTTTAAACAGACTATTGAAATTAGTATTGTAACTATGAAAAGATGCCAAGGGTTACTGCCTCTTAATACCATCTGTGACTTTCAAACAACTTCTGCATCTTTGTTGTTGCCAGGCTGAAAAATTTCCCACCGGGATGCATCTTAGTAGTGAGGGAACAACTCATCATCTGCTATCAACCCAAAAGCTACAGGCATTCCAGAAACCAAGGCACATAAAATTTCTTACCTCTCAGCTCCAGGAAAACGCCTGCTAAGGTGTCTTCCCAAAGACATAAAAGCAGGCCATAATTCCAGAGCTCACAGCTGACACAGCTCTCAGCCCAACCCACCTCAGCAATTCCAACCTGGTTTCAATCTCTTCCAGCTGGCAGCAATCCCATTGGGATGCAATGCCACTGACACACTCACTGGCAGCCTCCTCCTCCCCAAGTGTGTTGTGCACCAAATAGCTCAGGAGGGATAAAAGCCCTGTTTGTGTCACTTCTCTGCCCCCTGAAGGGTCTGGGCAGCAGGGGAACCATCAGTGAAAGCTTTCAGGAGTTCTGCTCTTTGAGAGACACAGGCACAGACCTGAACAAGTCCATGTACTGTCATCATAATGCTCACTGTGTCTCCTTGACTGTTCTGAGAGCTTTTTTATTCAGTTCTTAACAGTGAGGTACAATTTTGGTTTGTATTTCAGATTCTTGTGTCTGCTGTTAAGTAGCTTTGATGGGTGCCCAGCACAAAAAGGATTTTAACTATCCCTTCCCATTTGCTGTGTTGGTTGCAGGAGGGAGCTCATTGCTAAGGGTGACATTTCTAAAGGCTTTTGTGAAAGTTAAAAGGAAGACCCAAGTCCTAGACATTGTTTTCTGAAGTCTTTCAATCTTGACCTCCTGTTCATATTCTGTTGACCTCCACTTTCTTCTGACCAATCCTAATACAAGCTTAAGAAGTTATCTGTAGCGAAAAACAGTATTTCAGGTGTATTTTATAACTAGAGAACTCTGGACAAATATATCCTTTAAATTACATTTTAGAAAATGTGGAACCTATAATTGATGCTTCTGACAAAACAGATACAGACACCAAGTAAACAAGGAGACTGATGTACTCTTAACACACCTCCAACAAATATAAATCTTCACAACATAGGTAAGGATAGATAATAAACTCCATGGCTAAGGAATTCCATTTGCACTCCCTGTCTCATAGCTGAGTAAGAACAGTGCTGTGTAGATTGACAGCATTCCTTCTGCCCTCCTTTAAAACTGTGTTTACAAGCACTTTATTATTTTCTTGAATTGACTTGTTTGTGTAAACTTTCAGTGAGACCTGTGAATAAATCTTGATGGATTAATCATGAAAATATAAAGTATCCAAAATCCCAAGTTACAGTTGTACAGATAATTTGATTAATTACAGACTCCTGTAATTGGAGGAATGCAACACCATGAGTAAGATGCAGAATGAAGACACCTAAATACTGTGTATTAAGACAATAATACATTCACAATTCTCTCTGTTAATGTTTTCCCATTTCACCATAAAGCAGATGAAACTAGGTTAAATCTGGGGGCTGTGGACTCTCCATATGTCATTTACTCTGAAGTTTAGACACCAGCTGCAGAGACAAAGCAAGTTCAAATTTTATTTTTAAAAGTACTTTTTGAAATAATTAAGCTATTTGCCTACGTTATTCTATGTAATTTGAGGGGCTACTTCTAATGCCATATTTGCTAGCTGTCATCAAAAGACAGTGTTATTCAATAACAATTTTGCAGCAAAAAACTAGAAAGTGTCTCAATTCTTTCACTCCCAAGTTATTTTCAGTGAGGAACAGCAAATCATACCTCTAGCCCAACAAAAATTCTTTAGTTCAGACTCACAGCCTGGGTATGGAGTGGGAACTGTTGCTTTTCATGGACAACGATCTGAGTTTTCCCATCAATTTCCATTTGCCACTGCCCTGATAATGCCACCTAATTTTAAACAGCTAACTACAGGTATTTTCTTGAGCAGGTTTTTTCCTGTATGTCAAAGGTAGTCCCATAGCTGATACTGGATAATTGCTAAATTTTTGTCTATCTTAGAGGGCCTTTTTTTGTGCAGTACTGTCAATAGAGAACCAATGTAGATTGTAGGATCATGAGAAGTGCCTGTCTTTGTACTCACTCGAATTCCACTTGGCTGAAATTCTCTCAGTGTAAGATAATATTATTAGTAGAACCACTCAGAGAGTAAAAAGGAAGTTAATTGTCCTACTCACTGAGAAGTTCTCCCATCATTTGATAATTAAGTCCCCATTAGTTAAAGGTACTCCCAGAGTTCCCCATGCCTGTGTGCCAAACTGCCCCTGTAAATCATCCTTTTGCTTTAATAGGCATCACACATTTATTTCAGATTTCTTAGAAAAACTGTGCCTAAATGATTTCCAAATTAGGATATTCCCATGTTTTCAACTTGGGGTTCACTGCTCTCCAGTATCAGAAGACACAACTAGAAAAGCAGCATAAATTAGTCAAAACCACAGAGAAACTCAGACACTCCTGGTCTTGGTCTGAGGTTTAAGTTCTGAACAGGGAGAAATGATATTTTGTGATCCAGCCTTCATGACAGAGCCAGGTTGGGCTGCCTAAATCTCCACATGAATTAAAACAGTCTCCAGGCCTGATCCCAAAAGGCCACAATATCAGTGGCTGTTCTTGGTTTCCTTGACTGCAGAAGTAGGAAGAGGGGTAGAATTGCCAGGCCATGGACACAGCAAGGAGAGAGGCTTTTCTTGTCACAGGCCAGGGTAATATCCTCTGTAAACATTAATTTTAGTTTATAACCCCCTTGCACTGGTGGAGAACAGGACTGTAACTGAGCCAATAATATGGTAGGTTATTACTTTATCAATGTTTAAATTTCTGTTATATAGAATTTACACTGTTCAGGACTGCAGGTACAAGCAGGCCTCTCAGGAAAAGGAAGAATCGCAATCTGCAGTGTTAAAAGTCCCAGATTCCTACCTTCCTGTTGATGTTGATACCTGATACATTCATTTTTTTAGACCACTGAATATTGACTTGACCTGTGAGATCAAAGACTATTGTACTGATACAATACTGATCTCAACAGCAACCTAAAATCTTTTCACATTTAAAACAATTGGTCTTTAAAATCAGTAGCCAAAAATTTGTTCCTGTAACTTTGAAAAAAAAAAATAAAAATACATAAAGTCTTCAGTATTCCATTTCTTTTTGTGAGCATGCATGCAAAGAGCAAACTTGACACACCTATGTAAGCACAGCCATGAGGCAAAGTTCAGATTTGCTTCTGGGAACATTCCCAGCGTGAAACATAATCAGAGGACTTATTGCACATCCAGTCAGGGGACAGAAACAATATCATACTGGAACAAGTGTTCACATTTGAAGTAGGTTCGCCTTATAATCTTAAATATCAACATAAATGTCACTGAATTTCAAGTTAAGGGAAGTTTATCTGTTCATGGACGTAGATGGATTGAAAAAGAGGTTTAAAACGTGGCTCTGAAATGACTGATTAAGGTAGGTAAGGTTCCCCCGTTACTGAGCAATACAAAATGAAGGCTCAGTAGCTTCTTAGCAATTTGAAGAATATATAAATATCCTCCCATGACAAAATGGCCTCTACCAGAGTACCCCAAACTCTGCCAAATTTACAAGGCACAGAAAGGCATCCTGAGCAAAAATCTGCCTGCCAAGGTGTTTTGTGGGACACTATAAACTCATCGGTAGTACAGAGAGATGCTGCAGTGCAACAGTGTTTATTCTGGTATATTTTAGTTTAGAATGGATTGGGTTAGCATCATATGCACTGATTTAATGAACTTAGTGCTTTAAATGATACAGAAAAACTTTTCTGTAGTATTGGTTTGAATCCCAAAGCATAAACATAGAAGGGCAACAGCCAATACCCTGGTCTTTCTTTTCTCATAAGACATCCAAACTGAAAATAACACTCTAATTCATGTATTTGTATAAATGGATATTGTATATCCAAAAGAAATCGCATTTTGTTAACACTTTCCAAATATTTGGATTACATGACTTGGGCTGGTAATATTCAGAGAAGAAACTCTATTTTAAAAACCCAAGTCAAATTGTATTATTGTCAGAAAGTGTTCCCTTAGATGGCACAGAAGTATCCTTTCGAATCACCCCCATATTTCTCTTGTAAAGAAGTAGAAATAATAATATATAAAATATAAATAATCAGGTGCACACCCCTCTAAACAGCAAGCCCTCTCACAGCTAAACACCCAGCTGGGCTTTTGTTCCTGTGCCATGACACTGACTTGTAATCAATTCAGCTCAATTGTGTTGTTTCCTTCCACAACACAACTGCGTCAACTGGATTTGTACATCAACACTTGATACGCTGTCTAATTGTGTTTGCCCTCGTGCACTTTATGAAGATAAAGGTGCTTATTCCACACTGGCTGGATAAGGTTGGAAAATACTGGGAATGTAAGCTAGAATGCTGCCTGGATTACCAGGGAAAGCTGGATAAAAGATTTGGATTTCTAGTGGTGTTTTAGGGCAGTTTTCCAGTCCCAGTGGTAAGACACAGCCAGAGGAAGGTGCTGGTGCACCAGCCTGGTTACTGTCAAGGAAACAGGGGCGGTAGGTAGGGAACAGCAACCCTGTAATGACTTACAAATATTTATGGTGAACCATGAAAATATCTTCATAATTAACTAGTTAAGCTTGGTTAAACATGACAATATAGAGAGCAAGAGTGGGATCCATCTGTCCAGGTGTAGCACATGCACGTGGGTGGCCACCTCAGCTCAGCTGCCCTCAGGTCACTGCCAGAGGTCACTCATCTCACACCATGGTAGTGCTCAAAAACTAGTCTGATTAATTCCATTGAGGAAACCTCTTTCTCTCTCCCCCACCTATAAGGGAAGCTTTAACAACTGCTCCGTATGTATATGTCCATGTTATCAGCATCTAAAAGTGATGGGAATAATTCCTTCCAGTTGCCAAGTCCAGGGAATTGCTATTTAATAAATTGACTGTAAAAATATCAGATTAACAAGCTGCAGTTCCTAAGATATCATTGTTTGCTTTCTTGTCATTATCCTTCCTGTATGTGAGCAAAATGAACACTTGGAGTTTGAACTCAGTTTTTCAGATTTGCCTCTTCATGTCACTCCATTGGCCAACACCATCACTGCTAATTTCACGGGCTGTTTCTGCAACCCAGACCTGTCTGGAAATGTTATCACATTTGTCTTTTTGATGTGATGACTTAGCAATCCAGAGGAGAAACACCTCTCTGGTATAAGGGGCTTAAAGAGAAAACAAGGGCAGAGGGAGATAGGATTTGTTGGGTAAAATTCTGTTCTCTAACAGCACATTGGATGTCCAGCCCTAAATAATAAAATGGGATTCTGGGGATGCCCAACTTTCTGCTGAACCACAGAAAATTCTCTGAGCTGCAGAAGTAAAAAAAACACATGGAAAGCCGGTGCCTTCTGAAATGTGTTTTGTTAGCTGGGATTTTACATGTATTTAATAGTAACAAATGTTGGAAGTTCAGGTAACATAGAAGTGATGGCCCCATCATTAACCTGTTCCTTCCATCCCACTCCACCAGTGCCCTTCAGTGTCAGGGAAAAGCAACAGTTGAGAGAAGAGTATTTGCTCTGCAACTCTCATTTCAAGGGTTAAATTCTGTCCTTGATTACACTTGAATAAAGCTAAAAGAATTTAACTTGCTAATATGTATCAACTCCAGATTTAATAACAGAATAAATAATGCCAAATTTAGCTCTTCTCTGTCATGTTGTCTATTCCACATACCTTAAATTGCCAGAGCACTTTTCAAAGAGTTTTGGTTGCTTGGAACAGTCTAGTTTTCCCCTTTGGGGATTATTCTCTCATCAGTATGGTAGCTGAAATTTGGGCTTCCTAATTACCACTCTTGGGTTCTGGAAAGCTTAATAAAAATGTGAACTTTGAATATAATTTACAAACTTTAAGTCAAATTATTGTCTGGAGTAGAGTGAAGGGAATCTGTTGTAACTGGTAAAGGATGTGGATTTATTCTGGATACTTTGGTGATCACAAGGAACAAAATTTACCATTCTTTTTTACTAAAAATAAGACAATTTTTCTCTCAAAGTATAAATAGGATTTTATCCAAGTATGCCAATATTTTGATTTTTAAGGGCTTTGCTTTGAAAGTTCTCTTAGATAAAAGAAAATAGTTCATTGCTTCTGTAGAAGCTGTTCCTGCTGAAGGTGTAATGCCAACCTTAACAGAATTTGTGGGAATAACACTCCAGTTTTCCCAGGAAAAAGAATATGAGTCAAATCACTGATAATTTAAGAACTCAAGTTTGTCATGCAAGTAAAGAGTTACTGAATTTGTCGCTGAGCCCGTGACCCCACTGCAGTCAGCTACTAAACTGGTCAACATTGTTGTTCCTGGAGGGGAAGGGAGAGCCTGGTCAGTGGTGCTGTGTGAGCTCTCCCACTGAAATCAGGGACAACACTTCCAGCCACTCCAGGGACCAAAACTTTACACAGAACTAGTGAGATTCAACTCCCATTTTCAGTTACATAAATCTGGAGAATCTCTTCTGGAAGAAAGGGAATTGCTGTGATTCAACCCAAAGGAATTGAGAGTATTTTTGTTTAATTCTTGGAGGGGGAGAAAGAAGAAGACATCGTTCTCTTCTGTTGCCTCACCACTGAGTATCACTCAGGACTATCTGCTGTCAAAATCCTTATCTGCTTAAGCTGGAGAGGAAGAGCTGACTTCACCATTTAAGGATTAAGCTTTTTTTGCCTGCTGAATTGTCTATTATCCTTATCCCCTTCCATTAGCAGGTAGATTCCTTAAGAGGAAGGGACAAATTTCTGGTTTGTGTTTCTGCTTCGATTTCTTAAAATTTACCCTACCTTGTTCCATCAGTGTGTAATCAGAACTGAGACAACCAGAACACTTTCACTTCAGTCTTTCTGAGCTACCTGGCTGGTTATTTTTAGATTATCACTGTTAAATTCAAAACCAAGGCCTGTAGCTGAAACACTAAACTCTATTGTAGGCTTACAAAATTCAAGGCAGTACCTCCAGAAGAGTTATTCAACTCTGTTCACCAGTGGCCTATGAAGTGACAAGCTCATAATCCTCAGCCAGAGGTGCATTCTGCATGTAGCACACGGAGTCTCTTCATCTCTGTAAGGTCCATTGTCAGAATGAAATTTCCATGGCTTACACAGAATTAATCAGCTTTTTTTCTTTATAAGCATGTGTATGCACACAGAAGGGGATTCTGCTTTGAAAATGCAAGTCAGTGCTTTGGTAATGAGAGATAGGATGAGTTTTTCTCCTAAATATGCCTTTTAACTAAGATATTTTCTTTCGATTACACCTGTCACTGGCTTCTTGAAGACTGGAACTTCATCCTTCTATACACACAGGCCTCTCCTGTGATAATGTCCTCTACCCAAGGGCAGGGAGCTGTGCTTTTTGCATGATAGCTTCCAAACAAATGATTTGTTGGAGACAGGCTAGTTAATGGCACAACGCTCTCAGCTCTGCAGAGCTGTATCTGCTCAGCTTGCAGATGTGTGCCCTGTTGAGGGAAAGTGCCTGTTTGTGCCTCCGACAGCACCTAAGCCATCAGCTCGGACTTCAAACGCCCATGTCCACAAAGTCAGAGCAAAATTCCCCTGAGCACAAAACACACCCTCTCATTTTTACTCCCCTGTGGTCCACAGGTAGATGTTCACAGCACTGGGAATATGTGACCTGCTGTCATAACCTCCACGGATGAAATGCTGGCGGCCGCTCGAAGGGTGTGACCCACAATGGCGCGAAATACAGAGCCCAAAGAAAAACCCAGTGGTGGGTGGAAGGGTATCAGAAAATGGATATGAAGAAATACAAAGAAATGCTGAAGGGAAAACTAGTGGGTTTTTTTCTCAGATCTTCGCAGGAAATTGTTGCCGAGATAGGTCAGTAGCTTCCAGAATAAATACCGCAAAAGCACACGTTAAACAGCCCCGACAGTGCAACAGCCAAAGCAGATCAGTACTATCAGCAGAAATTAAACTGACACATATTTGTCTGCAGCTCTCCCAGCTCACATTGAAGGGCTGGGGGTTTTGTGCATGAATCACTCACCCAAAATGCAAATGCAAAGATACCGAAAAACTTGTGGTTCCCAACTGCAGATGGGAGCCGTCCACAGGTGCAGATTCACGTAAACCCTGCTCATTCCTTCACATGCATGGGCACACACGGACAGGGAGCGCGTCCAGGCTCTGCAGAGCCACCCAGCCTTAGAGTGAGCAGATGTGCCTGTTACCGGGAGGGTTCATTACAGAAATTGGGCAGCAGGAGCCTTTTCTGACAGAACGGTAGCCAGGCTGCATTTCCCTGGGAGGAGGTGCTACATAGCGTGGAGGTTCTTCTCCCAACAGGCACAATCTAATGGATCATCTTTCTCAATCATTAAGAGAACGCAATGGATCTTATTAAGGCTCAGGTATTGGACAATAATGGCTTACAACCCAGGCTAGGAAAGGGAGATGACTTAATTTTGTGAAAAAGGGCCCAAGATGAAGCAGCAGCTGACAGAAGGCCAGTATCCCTTGAGAAGGTCATTTTCACTGGATCAGCAGCCTGCCTCCCCTTACTATTTTTTCTCTACACACAGTGAAATGTTCCTACCTCACAGTGACATTCGTCTTTTCCATCCAGCAAAATCATAGCTTATTGTTTCAAAATGACATCTTTTTCTTCTTGTTTTAGAAGTGCCTTTTTATTTTGGAAATACACAGAGAGGGAAATGTTCATCACTAAACTGATTCAAGAGAGAAAAAAATGCAGAATATTGCACTCACCTCTCCAGCACCAGGCAGCCTCCACCTCCTCAATCCATCAGTACAAACGCTCGCATCCACTGACGCCTCTCCTCTGCTTTGGCCCTTTTTCACATCAGCATCTGTGATTTGCCGCGAGCAGACACACCGCGACTGCGGGGACTAACCCCACAGCCCCAGCAGGAGCGGGAACCTGCCCTTTCCCATCTTCTCCCTAGAAAACACAGCCGTAAAACCCCGGGATTTTCTAGAGGCGGCGTTGGGAACACTTGTCCGGCGGCCCCCCGCGGGAGACAGGGAGGTGCTCGGCGCTCTCGCCGGGGAGCCGGGCAGGGGGAGCGCGGGGCTGGCGCTGGAGGAGGAGCCGGAGCTCCAGCCCGTTTCCACGCCAACCGCGGGGGTACCGCGGGCGGGGCGGCGCGGCCGGCGGGCGGCTCCGGCTGCGCTCCGGCCCCGCTCCGCTCCTGCTGCCGCTGCCGCTGCCGCCCGGGGGGCGGCCGGGCCCGCAGCCCCCCCAGCCCCCGCCCCGCCGCGCCGCAGAAGGAGCCGATGGTGACGAGGGGTCTGTGGCTCGTCCCCGGCTCTCGCTCCGCCGCACTCGCATTACATAATGTGCGGGCACGGCCGCGCTGCCGGCCTGTGCCGCCGGCTCTGCCCGCACCGCCCCGCCGGGGCCCGCAGGGGTAGCGGCGCTTCCAGCGGGCGTATTTGAGGGGAACGAGTCGCAGACGCGTTGGAATGATGCGGTGAAGGGAGAAAAAACAGCTTATTTAGTTACGTAGGACTTACCTGCTGTTCGCTTTCCTTCCATCACTCAGTTGCTCTCAGTACCGGGCATGTTTCCTTCTGCTTTTGCCATTCTGCCTTTTGCGTTTATATATCTGTAATTTGCTACAGCTTTTTAAAATTAACGAGGAGTATCATTTTCTCTTTATCTCATTAACGGGTTTACCCAATTTCTATTTTACATTTTTCCTTGTGTCTTTTTCCTTTTGGCTACAATACTAGTTGCATTGTTGAATCTTCAGCCCTGATCAAATAGCTGATTTCCCCCTGCACTGCTAATTTTATAGGCATGATTTGTTGCTGATACACTTCAGCTGGAGATAGCAGCAGACACACTCATACGCACGGGATGCAGGCATTTTTCCCACAATAAGGCCAACATAATACAGTGCAGAAAGCATCTGATTCCTGTAAATGATATCACTCCCAGTACTGATACTATCACAGGAGCTGTCACACTGATGAATTATAATAATGAAATACTTTCATGTAAAAATCAGTATATCACGTGAAGGAAATTTTCCTCTAAGTACAGAATCTTAGGTGTTCTTCACACTAAAAGAGTTTACCAGTACATCTGGACCAGCAAAGTTGTTCTGATAAAGTCCTAGCATTTAAAAAAGAAATGCCATATGCCCAACTTGCATTGTTCTGCCAGCAAAACAACAGTAGTGTTCAAATCATAAATTTGCCCTGCTGTAATAAAAAATATCTCCACAGTTTTATTTGGAAAATTTAGCTTTCAGTATATATGCTCACATGTCTTAGTGCATCCGTAAGATTAGGCAGTGGTCAATTTAGAACTTCTAACAGTGTTTTGTTTTTTCATAGGTACTCTTTACTTGCAAGTGCATAAATCCCTGATATAGTTATGTTGGCAAGGGAATAGAATAAAAAAATGTATCTGTGGTAACTGAGTAGTCTAGATAATAGGATAAAAGAACAATAACAAGGTGTACAGGCTTAATCTGCGATTCCATAAAGAACAAGTAGTTACTATAGAAACTGTCACATTACATGTATCTTTAGTATAGTACTTGATATGTGAGAAAAGGCATCTTCCACACGCTACCCAACTGTGGCAGAAATAACAGCATCAGCCACCATCCTCCTGGGGAGGAAGATCTTCATTCGTGTGCTCTCTACAGAGAGAGCTCCTTCAGGCATTTCCAGCTGCTGTAACAAAACACTTGCTGTCTTGCAGTTTTGGGGGAGGCACCTGTAAATGAACTGCTGGCAGGGAAAGAATTATGAGCATGCAGTACCTGAGTAATGGAACAGGTCTGAGAAGTTTAAGGTTATTATTCCAACACCACCATATGGGAACTTGCTGTTGATTAATGGCAGAGTTAAAACCCAGCTCAGCTGAAAAATGCACCAGCAGGTATGTCCAAGTTTTCTTCAGTTTCCCCTTGTTCTGCATCCAGAAATTCTCAATTAGGGCCTTTCAGCGTGTATTGATTGCACTACATGTAGCTAAGCTCCCACAGGAATTTAAAGAGAAATATATGTCTCCAAATAGTGTTTACAGGTGATTAAATGCCAAAGTCAAACAGCAGAGAAACCCAGTTCCTTAGCTCAGTACTCTAAATGTTGTTCTTTGTATTCAGAGAGACTGAAAACACCCACAACCTATGGAAGATGAATAGTTGGTGTGGAAATAGTAAAGGGTAGTTTGAAGGAAGTGGGATGATCTGATGGGATTTCTGTTCCCTCTTCCATGCCAGGGAGGTCACCATTTATCCCACCTCGGATTCATCCCATTCTCATTTGAAGGGAGCAGTGTTTGCCTGGTGAGGGGCAGCATCGACCACACATCGAACACCCAGCTCGCTGCACCTCTTGGCTGCACGACTTTCATTCAACTTGCCAGTGCTATTCGTTGACCAAAAGCCAAATCCTTGCCTGTTTAACTGCTGCTTTTTGTTTGGGATCAATCAAAAGAGATGCATTCGTACATGTTTAGTTTGAAGACAATAGTGCTAAACCAGCAATGTGCTCTTAAGTGGAAAATCCCATCGGGATTTTTCTAATCAATTACCCTTTATTATGCCATGACAACATCAAAATATTTACATACACAC
This sequence comes from Empidonax traillii, assembly GCF_003031625.1. Taxonomy (NCBI): domain Eukaryota; kingdom Metazoa; phylum Chordata; class Aves; order Passeriformes; family Tyrannidae; genus Empidonax; species Empidonax traillii. The sequence goes on along the minus strand of NW_020955292.1, from coordinate 1,369,908 downwards.
ATGCAATGTTCTCGGTGAATGTGCATCTCCAAATGATAGAGGGTAAACTGAGAGGCCACATCTGGTCTGTAATAAAAATATAATAAAAGACATTTTGTGTTTCATTCAATTTTCTATCAAACACCCTCTTTTTAACAAGCAATTGTAGATCTGGGTTAGATATTTATAGACAGGTCTGTGATTCTCTCAGCAAGAAGAACTGAACAGAACATTTAGAGAAGAATAAAAAGGCTGTATTTTTATTTTTAACCATTTTTCTCACGTGGAAGAGTTTAAAATAGCATCAAGTACAGATGACTGGGATCTGATATTTATAAGTAACTGGCATATTGTTGCTTTGTATCAGTGTCTGGGAGATGGTGGGGAAAAAAATCATGAATGCACCTTCCATCAGGTGGTATCAGCCTGACCTCATTTGGCTTTATCATTTAGGATGTAAATTCACTTCCTACCAGGATTTCACCCTTTTATCTTTCTCACCCCCTTCAGGTAACCGAGGGTTTCACTTGATATCAACAGTTTTACTCTTTCCATGACGGTAAATTATGGGAGACATTTGGGAATGTGAACCCAGATAATGAGTTACAGTTAATACCACAATCAGCTCATCAACCTGCTGCATAGGCAGCTCACAGTCACTGGCTCAGCTGCTGAATCAGCACTTGCCACTGAAGCCAAGTTTAGGAAAACAAAACACTAAATGCAGCAGCTGGAGGAGAGCTGCTCTCCTGGAGCCCTGGGAGATGCTCTGGCTTTCCTGGGGAGGTGACTTTATGTGGCAGTCCCTGCTCATCCTAAACTTTGTGATGGATACATGGGAAGAGAGCTACAGACAGAGATATCAGCAAGTAAGATAAAGGAACATAGATCTTTATAAAGAGCCCATCCTTCAAGGCTGCATTATTATGTTATTTTTAGAAAAAGGGCAAATAAAGTATTCTTTGCTCATTATTCACTAATAAAAGCAAAGGAATGGGGAAAATAACAAAACAAAACCCCTCAAACTTTAACCCAAAGTGGGGATCATTTAGTAAAGTACACAACAGGAGATCTGTGAACAGACAAAATCGCTGGAGATCAAAACACACAGATTCTTTGGGAATTACACCCAGGAGAGGTAATTAAAGAGTGCCGAATTTTTTTGAAACTGAAGCTTTTAAAAGTGCCAGCTACAGATCTCCTGGTAAAGTGGGCTGAGCAACAGGTTGTTGGCTACTCTTTGGATGCCCTCTCCCCTCCTGCAGTCTTCCTGTTTGGGGCCTTTCCACTCCATAAGAATGATCAAATATTCACTGAAGAGAGAGCTGAAAGGAGGTCTCTCCCACCTGAGGACACAGGTAGGCGTTCAGGGTTGGTTTCATTTTTGCAGTAATAAACAAACAAAAAGAAGAAATGTACTGATTTCAAATAGATTTAGTTTTGTCACTGATGTTCTTATCAGCTGAAGAAGTATCAAATTGGGACCTCAAAATATCATATATATATATATATATATATATATAAATAGAAAAAATGTTATGATTGGACTTCACACTTCCTTGTGTCTTTTGCATGTGATAATTGTATGTCAGGTCAGAAGCACAAGATGCAGCTGCAGTTTCAGCTGCTTTTGTGATTAGCTTTTCCCCTCAGAACATTTTGCTCTGTCGGTGACATGCACAGGATAATTCACTGAACACAAGTGACTCAGGGAGGAATTCAGCCTCCACATGAGTCTCCATGTTCAGCTTTCAAGGATGTCCTGTCCAGCCTTCAGGTACACCTCAGGAAAGTCCAAGTTTCCTGCAGGCCTAAAGTCCCACCTGACAGTCCCAAGATTGAGGTGACATTAAACCCCCACATTTAGCCATCTGAGCCACTTCCTGAGTGGGGGATGGAATGGGCAAAGCACATCGTGCCAGACTTATCTAACAAAGGAACTGATTAAACTGATAAACACTTTATCACATCTTTGAATTAATGTAGTTTTTAGACTTACAACAATGTTATTTTAAAAAGCATATTAAAACAGCAGTCATTTCTATCAGCTGATAGTTTCTGATATCTGTTATAATTGTTGCAAATCTGATTCTCTCCTTCTGTTTAACAGTGTTTTGAATCCTCTGTATATAATGTTCTTAAAGATAAGCACATTAGGAGCACCGTTGAAGTGCCTGTGCCTAATCTGCCACGTTTACAGAAGCTGGACCAAATATTTTAGTCCAGGTTAAGTAACAGGTTCGTTTTGCTATAGTGGCTTGGGTCCTACTGCACTACTTGTTTTCCAAATAAATGATGCAAAAGGTCTTTCTGCAAGAACCCCTCATTCACTCACTCAGAGCCTCGTGCAGGAAGGCACCTCTAATCAGAAAATATGTATATTAAGCCCTGGGCCTATTTGTGATAGACTGCTCTGAGTCTGTGATTTACAGCTCTGGAGGAACAAGGCCCTCAACCCAAGAGCAACATTTACAGGGCAGGCACTTCAAAAACCAAACCATCCTCAAAAGCAGCCCACACCTTGGCTCTCTTCTGCTCAACTAATATTTAGGAATTGTTCACTGCTTGAAATAAAACATAGACTAAAACATACTGGAAAGCACTATTGTAGAACCTCAGTCAGAACAGAATGCAATTCTCACTGAGTAGTATAAAGCACTTTTCCTGAACACGGCTTTCCATGGAAAACATGGACTCTGCAAAGTAGCAGGGCTGAGTGGGAAGCGGAGACTCCTCCTGCCTTCCCATCCTCACGTGGTGCAGCCATCTGGGCCTGTGGCTCTAAGCAAGATGTGTCTCCTCTTCTCATTTCAAACAAAATTGCCAAGCCAGAGCATCTGAAACAGGAAAGGATTTCACCCACCTGTAGTACTGGATTCTTCTTTTCTGGGAGGTTTTATCAGTTGTACCCATTCCATTGTGCTCCTCTTGGCACCAGAGTAAGCAGGGGGAACTGTGGGATAAAACTGCCTTCCTGCAGCTCTGCCAGCCTGCCTGCTCAGCAAATGTGAGCAGGGCATTTGTCAGCACTACAACTTCTCCAGCTCCTTGGAATTCGAAATTTCTATCAGGTCATTTTTTAAAGCAAAAAAAAAAAAAAAATCTGCCACCCTTCTAACAGTGGAGAAAATGTAAAAAAGAAGTGCTTACACAATGAGACTGAACTCGTGTTCCCATTAATTTCCTCCTGTTGTCTTCTACTATTTGCAGTCTTCCAGTCTGTTCAGTTTTCAGTCTGTGCAATGATTCATATCTTCAAAGCAAGTTTATGTTAATATTCAGGACAAAATTCCTCAGAATCTGACACATCATGAATTCCAGATATTTTGCTGCTTTAAGCCTCTCATTTTTATTATTTGACAGTAGTATAATCAAATCTATATAAGAAACTTCCTCATTCATATACCTCTGTTTCTGATGGATTGTGATTCAGTTGTACTATAGAGGTTCAGGGAGTGCTTTCACCTTCTTAATGACACATTTCTCCTAGGGATAAAACCTGGAAAATATGCTCCCTTATGCCTGAGCACATGAAGTTAATTCATGAGTTGCAAAAGGTGAACATCACAGATAACCAAACTATTACAGTGCCATTTGGCTGAGCAGTGCCATCCTGCAGAGTTCCACTTGCACAGGTGGAGCTTCCAGGTAGAGAAATTTAGGGTAGTTAAGAAAACTGTTTCTTGACCTTCATTCATGCTGCTCTAACATTTTCACTCTCTGCCTCCAAAGAGGACAGATTATTTTTTTTAAGTCTATTCTCTCAGCTGAAGTTCTGAAAACTTGCAGTTGTGCATCTCTCACACATGAAGGGTTTGTAAGGCAGTTGGACTTCAGAGTTCAAAACTATTATTAGTGTAAGACATTGGAAAACTGGCTCTGATTGTTTCCCAACTGTTCAACTGACTCACTAGAAACAACTTTGTTCCTCCTCCTTTCCCATCACTCCTCTCTCCACAGCCAGGCAGACAAGAATCTCTGTAGGAAATGAGCTCTCACACATCTTTCCAAGGCTCTGTGACAAGGCAGACCTTTCTCCCCAGGAGTCTCCCGATTTTGCTACAGTGTAAGCAACGATCACCTGAACGTGTGTCAGGCTGATAATGTCACCTTCATCTCACTGCAGCAATTTCTGGGACTGCAATTTGCTACAGGAACCCGAAACACTTTCTGCTCTCCAGATGTACACGCTTGGGATAAACATAAAATCCAAGGTTTAAGCCAGTGTTTGGGTGAGAACCTGCCAGCCCAGGTTCTCTTCTCAACGTTTTCTCTGTTGGGCAGAGAAATTCAGTAAATTCAGTCCTTCCTGAATTTGGAATGCTGGGCCATGCAGGGACCTGGGCAGCTGCAGATCAGCAGAGTCTCTCCTGGCTGCACTGGTCCCTCCCAGACTCATCTCACAGCTACACGTCCCCATCACTGACCAGCTGGAAAAAAAAGACAGATTTTGACTTGGAAAATCTGAAATGAGGCAGCCTCAGGGGCTAAGACTCAGCTTTTAGGGAGTAGTTCTCTCAAGGCTTTAATTTTCTCTACAGTTATTGATCTGAGGACTTTGGCGTAAGTAATATAGAAGTCAGATTGTTTTCCTCCCTTCGTGTATTTTGGCAAAGTCTTGTCTGTAGAGGAAATTAATAAATTTCAGGATGACATTTCCTTCTTCATCTAAAAGAACAAGAAAAAAAAAACCCTTTGTGTAAATTTTTACAGCTTTTCCCCCTAATTTTTATGATTTTTAAGAAATATTCTCATAATAAAGGTACTTTGTCAGAGAAATAAAAGCCAAGAAATTCCCTAGCTTGTCCGATCGTTGTGCATGGCAGATCAGTCAAATGCTTGCTACACACATGCACCTGCATTCACACATTTAGGTACAAAGGAGGACCACGAGCGTGTCCATGTGTTAAGCTACAAATTTAGAAAACTTCAAGCAAATTACTTATATGGGAGATGTAAACAGCTTGAGTTCTGAAGACTAAATAAATAAACTGCAAAAGACACCACTGCTTATCCTGCCCTGGCCAAGCAGCCTATCAACAATTACAGCTGGGAAAAAATATGAGCCAGTGTTTCTCAGTTATTTGTTTCCCCCTTCGTTTGATTGTTTGCCTTCTCGTGTATGATAAGGAATCGATACAGTTTTATTAAAGGAAGGAGAAGTTGCTTTCATTTGCCCTCAGATCCCATATGAATGCCCAGCAATCCACAGTTCATGGGCTGTGCACTATTACAACAGAAAGCACATTCCATTATTTCCACCATCGTGTTTTGGGTGGTTTCACACTAAAGGACCTGACACTGCCATCAGTCAGAACCAGGAGGCTTGTCTTCCTCAATTATTGATCTTGAATTGCAGATAATTCTTGGACAAAACCAGAACCTGAGATTTATTTTTCATTTTGGAAACTCCTTCTATGTGAAGCACGAGTCTATTGTGTCTAATTCATCCCCAGGGTTGCTGAAGATGCTGTGATAAAAGACACTCTGTAGACCAGAATCCTGAAGTTCTTGAGATGTTATCCCTCTTTTCACAAAGCATGAATGATTCAGATGGCCTAAATTACCAAAATGACAATTATTTTTTTAAACCATGAATTTGTTTCTTGGATTTCTGTATTATAATAGAGAAGCCAATGCAGATATTAGAGTTGGAAAAATTCTCAGTGGCTTTAAAAGCAGATCCTGTAATGCTTTTATAAGTCTTACGAAATTTTATGAAGTTGTTGCATTTTTAGTGAGGATCTGACAGACACTGCTGGTGGGGTTTGATTTTATCCCCAGGGCTCTCATAACATAAATGCACATGGCCAATGCTCAGATTTGAAATGGCTTGAAACAGAATTGTTTACTATTCCTAGTCCAACCCAATCCCTGCAGTGTTTTCCTCAGTTCTCTCAATACCCCAGTTGCTCTTCATTTAAACAGACACTTCCCACCTCTCAGTACTTTCAGATAAGGCATATTCTCTGTCTCCAGGCACAGTCATCCTTTGGGACACTGCTGTTTATTCCTGTTAAATTGTCATGGAAAGACAGAATTATTGTTGCAAAGAGGAGGAAAATATTCTGATTTTCAAAGATGTCAACAGAATTCTCCTCTTTAGGTAGAAGGCTGGATAGACCTGATGGATTTTAAGCAGGTGAGTTCAGGTTCACTGAACCTGAATGTGGTCTGCTCCTGCTCCAGACTTACCAGAAAGTTCAGCCCAGCTTTATAGTATTTATAGTATTACATTTAATCTACTCCCTGACACAGCCATGATGCTGGAAGCACCGAGACTCAAAATGCTGAATCTTAACACTAAATTAGCTACTACGAGGTTCTCAAACTGTGCTCTTGTGACTGGTGACTCAGAGATCTCAGTGAGTCTGAAGAAGAAATGAATGTTTTTCCCTGCACACAGCAGTGAGTAAGGAGTCACTGGGGAAGGTGTTCAGAGGAGCTCCTGCACTCACCCCGTGTCCAAGGGCTGTACTATCACCAGCACCCACTGGTGTCATGAACACTCTGTTCCCTCCAAAGCAGTGCTGAACCGCTGCAGTGTGAGCAAGAGACCTGACAGACCCAGCAGTTCTGTCAGGATGGTTTGGCTGCTCCCAGCTGAGCTCCCCCGGCGATGTCACAGCTGGGTGTGTTGGTGGCACACGGTGACTCCAGGCAGCATTTTCCTTCCCCTTTCCTTCCCGTTTTTTCTTTCCTGTCTGGCCCTGCTTCTCTTTTCCTTGTGTGCCCCATCCTAAGCAGAAATGCCTTTACTGATCATTTCAAATCAATGTGTGACCATCACAGAGAGACAGCCGAGATGCCACCAGAGATTCCTGTTCTGTACGATCTGTGTTTCCATATTATTTCACTGTTATATACACACCAAACGGCCCTTTGTGGCCACACACGAGGCTCATGCTTCAGACTAAAACAAACATTTGGAGTTGAAACCCAGCATTTTTAAGGAAAGGGATTTGTAATGTGATTTAATTGATTTATGTAATTGAAAACCAAAACAAAACACCACTGTTATGTACTATAAATGACTCCTTTGTCTTCTACAAAATTTAACTTGTTTACATGCCCTGCAGCCATCCTGAGAGAACAGAATAAACGGCAACTCCTCTTTGGGCCTATTTGAACAAAGAATCAGGAAAGGGAGGATGAGAGTGGCCTGAGGGTTCTGAGAAGGAAGAGATGAGTGCTCAGATGAAACGCAGCCCAAGGGAAGATTACAAGTTCTCAGAAAAACAGATCGATAATGACGTTAACCGTGCAGCTGCAAATGCAACTATTTGCATTTTGAAAACACTTTTCCCAACTACTTCACTGTGCCCAGGGTATCCAGAACACTCTCTGCAATAGATAAATCTCCTTTGAAAGGACAGTCAGGATCCTGAGGAAGCCACTGGATGTTCAGTGTAGGACTAGAGAGCCCAGCTTACCTTCCCCTGCCACTGCTCACTCACCAGGGTGGCAGGGTCTGAGACTGCTCCAATTTACAAGGGACTCTCAAACAACTTGCCACTGGTTTTGTCTCCTCCCTTTTCCCTCTCTAGACCTTTCACCCTTTGGTTCCCCTGGGACAACCGTGATGAATTTCCACGTGGGAATTTCAGTCCCAATATTAGGTAGTCTCTTGTTGTTGTTGATGGCCTTTCCTCTCCACCTTCTTTCTCTTCACCACATGGAGACTCTTGACAAGGTCAAACAATTCATCTTTGTTTCTATATTTATATCTGGGAAGCTCCCAGACAACATTTCAGCTGGGACAGCTTGACAAAAGCAGTAGGTAAGAAAGTTTATGGTACAGAGACCTGGCCTGGGAAAATAAAATGTGTTTCTGAAGAAAGAAGAACATCCTGAGGTTCATACAAAATAAACACCTTCTTCTCAGGGACCTCTCCCCGAGCAGGTGTCCTGGATCACATCCTTCCACAGGGACAGCACAAATGGGCTAGAGCTGATCTTGGACAGATTTCTTGTTTTATTCCTCCAGAGGACATACACAAAGGGTCAGCTGGGGTTTTTTTTCACTGTGAAAGTGCCAACTCCCCCCTGCAGTGACACACAGAGCCACAGCTTCAAAGAACATCTTCTCACTTTCCTTTCCTGCCTTGCCTTTGTGGCACAAGGAGAACTCCTTGCCTGGAAAATGTTGTTAGCCTTCAAGAGTGAATTGTCTGAAACTGGTTTTCCTTATTTATTTGAATTCTCACAGCAACTGCCCTCCAAATGCTGCACAGGTAGCAAAGCTGTAACAACATCAGCCCAAGGCATTTCTTTGCTTTAGCATTAGTGAAGTGGATCCTAATAAGTCAGTAACATAAGAAGTTACTCAGTGTCAGCAAAACCTCAGAAGTATGTACAACAAAATAACCTTCAGATTAGAGTCATGTTTTTCACCTGATTGTCAATTTGAGGGATTTCTCCCATGCACGACCAAGGGTCATTAAAATCTCCTTCCCTCCTGTCTCTGTGGAGATTCATTTGAAAATACCGTGACAACTCTTACCCACAAAACTTCCTTATCTAACTGTATATGAATCACTTTGAAAGGAGCCACGTTTCTCTTAGCAACCAAAGAATCAGTCTTAGCAACAAGACAGCTGGAGAATTCTGTGTTCACATAGTTACTGGTGGACAGTACGTTCTGTTTCCCCTGGCACTGCCGTTTCAGTGGTGACTTAGCAAAGGGTAAGAAACGGTACAAATCAGGCTCTTGCTCACAGCAAACACATCACTTGCAGGGCAGATGATGATCTCTCTACCTTTGATGCTGTTTTTGAAGAGCCAGTGCAAGAGCACTGAGTGCTGGAAAGTTGAGAATTTAAATTTTTGCTGTGACAGAATTACTACAAAGAAATACGTGAGGGAGCTGCCAGTTCCCAAAATCCTAACTTCCCCCCCCCAGAAAGCACAGTGGAGAATCAAAGCATGAGCTCTAAAGGCTCACACTGCAGCCTCTCTCAGCATCTGTTCATGCTGAGAGCAGTTGGAAAGGCTGGACAGAAGGTGACTTTGTAATATTTTCTGTATTTTCTTTGCAAGGATGATTTTGGGATAAATATTATAGTGGGAGAAACTGGGAACGTCGGAGCAATTGCCATGTTGGTCATTACCTGGGCTGATCATCTACAGGAGTGTTGGGGAAGCTTCCCTGAGAAATGCTAGGGTGACATTTAAGCACAGCGCAGTGTTGGAGTATTTTCCACCTCTCAGTCTGTGTAAGGAAGTGATTTACCATCTGTATTTGATCTTTTGGAGAAATTCCAAGTGCAGGTATGACAGTCAGCGCACTCAGCCCTCACCCTCCTTCCTCCCCTGTCTCCTCTCAGGGGCTGCTGGTGTCCTGCAGGCTGCTTTGATCCCCCCCCTGGTACTGAAACTGCAGACTGAGCTGGAGGAGATCCTGGAGCTGATCCTGGACACCCTGTCCAACTGCCTGCGCATGGAGGTTTCGGAAGCCCTCGCAGCTGGTGCCGTCGGTGCCCTGAAGGCCAAGCTCACACACCCCTCAGCAGCCATCAGGAGCAAAGCGGCTCGGGTGCTGTTAGAAATCAGGTAAAGGGAATCAAACCTGTCCATAATGCTAAAGCCCAAGGAAGTACTCGCTGCAGGAGTAAATCAATGCCATGAGTTTCCAGTGCCCCACTGCACAGTGAAGCTGCCACATCTCACACAGAAAGCACTGTCAGCCCGAATGCACCCGTAGATAGGAGACTTCTAAATATCCTAACTGCTATAAATCACTCAAAAAGGCAGATGCTGATCAGTCATTCCTTCTCCTTCTGTTTGCTTTCAGTATTGGCAGTGGAATTAGGATTTTTTTCCTGGTACAGCACTGCTGAGAAAAAAATCTTGCATGAAAAATCTTGTAAAAACAGGGTTCTGACCACTGTGGAGTAGGGAGAAGCTCCCTTATGTTTTTGGACAACACTCTCAGAAAATTAAATGTCCTGGGAAACTTTCACTGTGATTGAGGACAGAAATAGTTTTCTGACACAGGCTGCTGTGTATGTCAGGGCTGGATTAGAAAAAGCAATCTTTATATTAAATTTGTGTATCAGAGAGTGGATGAAAGGAACAACTTAAGTCCACGGTCCTGCAACCAGAAAATATAATAAAAGCGTTCAACAGATGTCTAGTTTAAAGAGGCCTGCAGATGATGTAGTTTATATTATCAACTGGCACAAAACATTTGCTCATGTCCTGTAACAAAGAGAAGTCTTAGAGGAAAAGAGACTGTAATTATCATGAGTCAGAGAGAGAAAGTCAAATGCACCTAGAGTATGGATATCAACTACATTCTAGGGCCCTGCAGTAGCTGGGCCAGATTAAATATTCCCCTCATTAGAGAGGCTGGAAACAAAGGGAGAAAATTGACCTGGGAGAAAAATTAATTGCAGACTCCTGATTTATCAGGTTTTAAAACCTGTATAGGGTTCAACAGCCAGGTTTGTCACTCACTGCCATTGGGACCACCAGCATCCTTAACCTTACATCCTGTTCCATGCTGCTGCCCATCGGTCTTCAGTGTTCAGAAAGAGTTTAAAACAAAAATCCAAATATCCCCTAAAAATAAGCTAAAAAATGGTGAAGCCCATGCACCTGGGTTACTGTGATATCATCAGGGCTGTACCACCTGTAGGTTCAACAGCCACCAGGCACAAACACACACCCCTTTAGTTCCCAACTGGAACAGTCACTCCAAAGGGAGCAAAGAGGAGTGTGCAGTGCTGGTGGCACAAACAGGCCGGGGTGGCACAGTTCAAAAAAAGCAACTTCACCATCTTTTCTGCACAGTTCTCATCCAGAGGGAAAACTTCCAGTGTGTGACGAAGAGGTTATCCCTGTGCTGGTGAGCCTGCTGGAAGACACAGACCCTGCAGTCCAGGCTAGTGCAGCAGGAGCACTGATGTTCGCTCTGGTCACTCCTCAGGGTGAGAGTCAGAGGCAGCTCTGCTGGGAAACCTCCTGGAAATCCAATTCTAAGGCAACTCAGAAACTTCCCTACCCCCTGAGTCCTCGGTTTCTGACAGTGTTAAAGCTCCTCAAGAAACTGTAAGATGAGGACATTTCTTTATATGCCTTTAACAACTGTTGTTGCTTTCCCACAGTGCAGGAACAGAGTATTTCACATTTCGTTCTGTGAAGTAGGTCGAGGAGTTATTTCTCTACCCTGCCTGCATCATTTCCCTCCAGAGTGCTGCTCCAGAGGGGGAACATTTCCCATTCAAGTCCAGACCACACAGATCCTCATACCTGGAGCTGTGCTGAATCACCAGCACTCGGCACAGGAGCGCTGCTTTCTGGAAACATTCTGTGGTTCCAGGCAGCTTCTCTCACAGCTGGGAGAGCAATGAATATTAATCAGGTCTGCAGCTCTCCCAAGTAACTTACATGACACTGAAAATACTAACTGCTAAATTCTCCCTGTGATGAATGAGTAATTAGACATAAAAGACTCTTAATAACAGCAGTTGTTATTAAGCCAGTCCTCCTCTGCAACCCTTCCTCTGGCTACCGGAGACAACACAGGAATCGATCTCAGTGTTTGAAGTGTCTTTAAAAATGCAAGAATGGGACATGTTCTTAAGGGCATCTAACACACCCCACTCACCCCATCCTCCAAAAGCCAGTTTATTCTATCATTTGATGCTTGCTGCAAATGAAATCCTAATGTGCAAGGCAGATAAAGTTAACTGGGAAAGATCTTTTCTCTTAAATATAAACAGCTGGAGCCAGCTTCGATCTCCAGAAGAAGGGCATGTCCTGCCCCTGGGCACTGCACCCCCGGGGCTGCTCAGAGCTGTAGCTGGGCAGGGAGTGCCAAATGTCAATCCAGAGGGATGTGGATGAGATGCCATAACTCAAAGCCAGTCTCTTTCCCTGCAGGGAGATCCTCAGCCATGGCAGCTGAAGCCATCCCACCTCTGCTCAAGTTGGTTGCTGAGGAAACCAGCACAGCCCGTCTGAACGCGATCAAAGCCCTCACGCTGCTGGCCGAGCTCCCCGAGGGCCGGGAGATACTCCTGGATCACACGGACACCTTTCGGGAGTGTCTGGACGATCCCCGGGAGGTCGTGGCAAGGGCTGCCCAAAGCGCCATCCGAGCCATCGAGTGGAAACCTTTCTGCAGGCGCGATCTTTTCTAGAGATCTGTTGCCCTCTGTTGTTGTCTGGCTGTAAGAGGTGCACGATTAGACGAGACCTTCAGAACCAAAACTCTCTTCCTCACTTACTCCTGATCGGTTCCCTCTGAAAAGCCATTTGCCAACAGAGTCACATCTGTATTGCAGGTCAGAAAGCAGAATAATGGGGAAAAAGAAAAGTTAGGAAGTCTGGAATCCTCCACTAGGAGTTATTGGCTGAGTTACCAAGATTTTCCTGTCACAGGACACCAGCTCTGTTTCCTTCATAATGTTCTCTACTTTTTTTTTTTTTGAAACCTCAGCCTATCAACCATTAATCAATAACTAATTACATTAGAGAGGTTCCTAATTAACCCCTCCAGCAGTCTTGCCTGTGCTGAGAAATTGATCTAATATAGGAATTTACACGAGTTTTGCTGCCAACATTTGTTGAAGGTGGGATTAGAACCATTTGGAGCATCAAGCCAGAAAATGCAATGGCAATGTCATCGAAGGGCTTCCCTGAGGGAATCAGGAGAAAGGCTTCACTAGGGTAGCCCTTGGTAATGCTGTGCCTCTGACAGGACAGGGGGCTGGCCCAATCTGGCATTGGTTATGGTATGGAACAGAAGCACCTCTGGGGTTGTGCTGGTACTTGGCATTTTGTAGTTCTGCAGACCTGTAATCTGTCCTTTGAGTACCCAAATTAACAAGTATAATGGAAAGGTAAGTGTTGTGTCAGAACTGAAAAGTTCTGCCATGGTGGCTCACTTTTCAGGGAGAAAGATGGGACAAGAGGAAAACTGATCCTACTGATCTAGTCCAACAGGAGCTGGGCAAGATGATCTCCAGAGGTCCCTTCCAACCTCACACATTCTGTGATTAACAGCTGCCTAAAGAGAGAGGTGAGGAGATAAACAGGACAGAACTGAAAATGTCAAGCTCTAGTTTGAAAAAATGTTTCTTTGCATTTGTTTTTCTTTTTAAAAAAATCAACAATTTTTAAAAAGCCTTTTACTTCATAGAACTGAGGGTAGCACACAGAATTCCTGCTGTTTGTGGAAGCAAACCCTGACCAACCAGACTGACATTGTCTGGAGGAAATAAGGTGGTAGTTCCTGTGGTTAGAGCTGAAGGGCAGTGGAAGCAGTGGGAAGTTCAGCAGCATTTTATTCACTGTGAGTTCAAGGCCAGTCACTACAGACAGGTGGCACGTTTATGCCTCCAGCTGTAAGGGTGTCATTTAAGAGGCATCAACAGGAGTCCTGGGCAAAGAAATAACCCAGGTGAGCAGAGCAACCCAGGCCCTTCTCAGCGACTGAAAGGTGAGACAGTGCAGCTGACTCAGCTTCACAGCAAGCCCCTTTTGTTTTCGCTCAGGTTTTGCTCTCACATGGTATTTTTATATCTAGAAGGTGCCACGCTGTAGCTACAAAGAGGCTGCAGCAGGTCTCTTAAGGGGTTATTTCTCAGGGCTGTTTCCCATTGAAAGCCACGGTCACAGAGCAAACTGCATTAGCCCTACACAGGGTAAACTCCTCCTGTAGGACTGATTACAGCTCAAATGCTTCTCCTCCATAGCCTAACCAAAGGGCAAATTTCCTCTCCTGTAAAGATGTGATTTTAAAGTATTGAGTCAGTTGGATTCATTCCCTGCAGGCAGGATCTTGGAGGAACTCTGCCTTTTAAACACATAAGGCACTCATACGTAATACATATTGGTGCCAGAGTGCATCCAGCTCAATAAGAGAAGCCAGGCAGCTGAATCACAGCTAAAGGACTGGAGAGCACAGGGCAGGCTCAGCTGCTCTTACAGAACTGCTGCAGGAGAATGCAGCCACAATCATCATTTTAGCTCAGTTCCAACCTCGTCACAGCCTTCCCCAGTCATTCAGGTATCACCCTCCAGTGAGTTCCCAAAATAATCAGCTTTTTCAAATGTAGAAATAAGACCATCCACACTAAACTGCTCTCACTAGAAGAAATTCAGCCAACTTGGGCCTTAAGAACTGCATTCCGAGCATATGCCTGATCCCTTCTCTAAAAACAATATAAACTGTTCCCCAAAAGGCTCTACTTGGGATCAGTGTTCTTGTCTCACACACAGAAATGGAACAAAGCCTCAGCTGAACTCTGAGCTGAGGGCACTAGTGGTGCCCTCCCACGCATCAGCTTCTGTCTCAGCCGTTCTTTGGCACAGCCACACCTGACATGACACGATTCTTCAGTCACAGCAGGAATCCCCAGGGACTTTACAGACCATGCACTGCCTGTGTAAACACCAGAATGCAAACTCTGCACATGGAACAGCCAGAATCCACTATTAGTCAGGGTTTTCACTTGAAAAGCTGTATTTAGTGACACAAAGATTGCAGATCTAATAATTCCAAGTCCCGTGCTCTGCTGGGGCCCAGCCTGCAGAAGGTCACTGGCCAGAGCACAGCCCAACAAACGCCATGGGGGCAGAGCTAAACAGCCTGTGTGAAGCAAAGGATGCCCAGAGAGCACAGCTAACGCAGAAATAATCCTAATTATTGCAGAACACTTTGTAATCTGGGGTGTTTCTAGAGCTGCACTGTCTTGGTGTCCCAACATGTGCTGTCCCCCACTGGGTCACCATGCAGGACTGGCCAGCACAGCCTGTCCCAGCCTGGGAGATGAGGGGACAGTGCACAGAGCAGGGAGACATCACACTGCTCCTGTAACCCTCACTGTATGCAACCTGAATTAAGGGTACATTTTCACTCTACAAAATCCTTTTTCCAGCTGCATTAAAATGTAACACACAATTGCTCTCACAGTAATATGCTGATTCCTCAATCTCCCTCCTAAAATTAGTTTTTCAGCCACAATTCAGCACCTGAAATGTCCCTTCACATTTCTTCACAAAAGACCTTTGAGATCTCAAATGTACCTGAAAGTAGTCAAAGAGGTAAAACTCCTAACTAAATGTCCCACTGTGGGTTTTTTTTATCCTGGGAAAGATCCTTTCAATTGCTTTATACACATTACAAATACTTCTATTAACACCTCAGGATCTCCCCCACTGTAATTCAGAGGCAGTGCTGTGTGGGCAGCAGGTCTCTGGTGTCACCAATAGTCCCCCCCAGCACTCTCCACTCCGGTGGCTCCAAACCAAGGCAGGTTTGTATCATCACTGAAAGTGATTTGTCTTTTTAGCTCGAAGCCACCAATGATGCAGACCCAGATATAATTAATGTGGTCCTGGGTCAATACTGCAATTAATTCAGTTACACTTGACACAGATTGAGCTTTCAAACAATTCTGCCCAACAATTCTCAGCGACACCAGAAGGCAATTCAGCTGCACCCACAGGACATGAAACCTTCCTGGATGAGCCTTGTGTCCCACTCAGGTAGGGCTCACTTTGAATTTTTTCCAAGAGTTTCCAGAAGGTCAAGGATGTTGTGGTACTTTGCTCTTGCAACTACAAACTCATTTCCCTGTCCCTGTTTGCTTTCACAAGGTTGAGGGTTGGAAACCATTTGCTCCTGCTCTGGAAAATGGCAGCTTTTCATTCCATCTCTTCATCTTCCAGAGCAGGGAGTATATTTGATTCCCACCACTACATTTTCTATTAAAAATAAAAAATAATCATGAAGTGAGAGATCTAAGGACAAAATAGTCTGGGAAAGTCAGATTTGGCTAATTACATTAAACCAAAAGGGCAGAGTGCGTTCTCTGTGGCTACACACAAAGCTAATACGCTCAAAGCACAGGACCTATTTTTAGCAAGACAAAATTTGCAATTTGAATGAATACAAACCATTTTAATAATTTGTTATTCTTTGCATCTAAGCCACATTTTTAAAGTTACAGGCTCTGATACTGTAAACAACAACACTGCACAGAGCAGCCCCAAGTTCACACACCTCAGCCCCTCGGTGCTGCTCCAGGCAGCACAGGGCTCTGGCCTCAGGCACTGCCAGGTGAGCACACACTGGGCACAGCAGCTCCAGGGAATTATTCTTTTTCACAGCTGCCCATGGCAGGTGACAAGATGAGCAGTCAGGGTGTTTTGCATCTCCCTGTGACCAGCCATTCCCTGTGCCTCCTGTCCCCAGGAATGTCAGCTTTAAACCCTCCTCCAGCTCAGCACCTCAAACAGCTCAAATTCTCTTCAAATACAGTGAGTGAGGCTCCAGAGCTCTCCTCCCAAATGCCAGTCCCCCTGCTAACACATGGATTTATCATTTACCTTTGCTCCCTGGTTTCGTGTCAGCTTTCCCCTCACAGGAATGCTCCTGGGTTTGCCGGTTTAGGAGGAGCAGTGGGGATTGGGACCATCAGCAATCCTGGCTGCAGCTGGGGCTCTGATCACCACCATCCCTGCACCTGCAGGCTCAGCCTCGTGCCGTGTCCTGGTTCCCCAGGGACAGACCCTTTGGTTAAAACCAGACCGTGGTTACTGCAGAGGTGTTCAGGTTAAGGCACAGACCTTCCCTCCCCCAGCATTTCAGTAACAAAGAGCAATAAACCCAAATTCTGAGCTCTAAGAACAGAGTGTTCTCATGATCATTAACATTTAACATTTGTGAGACACTTGGATAAACTTTTATGGGTGATACAGAAAAATTAAAACATAAATGAACAGTGATTACTCTTTTTTCAGGACTTGGCCTAAAAACTACGTAGTAATTCTTAAATGGAAGATATTGATTAGTGTGTGTTCTTGCAGATCAGTGTCCTAATTGGCTGACAGTGCTACTAGGGGAATTTTTTGTTTTATTTGTGTAGTTCACTTTAAATAAATCTGTATAACTAACTCAAGTCCACCAAAATAAGCTGTAGCCCTGTATCTTACCTGACAGGATAAGTTGGGATGTCTCAAGATCCCCTGAGGCAGAGCTGTCTTATGCTGTACGTGCCATACAGGTACTTTGTGCTGTGAGCCACAGATTTATTTGGGGTCTCACCACTGCCCACAAGTATTTCAAATGTTCAGTCAAATGTGGGGAACAACCCTGTGCTCAGGGTTCCCACCTCCAGAGCCTGAGAATGCCCAGGACAGCCTCAGCTACCCCTGGGTTTAGTCTGAGTGTCCCCAACCACAGCTGGGACACAGACAGAGCTGCCTTGAGAACTGAGGAAAAGCCACTTTTCTTCCTCAAAGTCACGAAACTGTCTTTGAATGCAACAGCTACGGACCTGAGGAGGCATTTCACGCTAAGCTGAACATGAAAATTTTATCAGCTGTTCACAATATCAGGCAATTTTTCTATGGAATTCTACAGAGTGAGAGGAGTCAGCAGCAGCTCTCCAACTTTATGGAAACATTTGAACTCTTCCCTCTACAACATCCCGTTTTCAGACCAGAATGAAATCAGGTTGCTGAGGACATACAGGGAATGCTCCCGGGAAACTGTGGGTTAGATTTTCAAGATTCTGTAGTCCTGAGGAGAAAACTGAAGTGATGGTGCCTGATTAACCAGGAGGTCATCCAAAGGCTGCTCAGCCTGCCAGGAAATCACTTATTTTCTTTATCCAAATCGCTCTATAATTTCATCTTTTTTTTTTTCGTTCTTTAGCAAAGGATGACAAGGAGGGATCTGGGTAATCCTCAGTGAAATCCTCCTTGTTTGTTTTTCATCCATTACTATTACCCAGAGCCAAAATCTAGACACCAAATGAAGTTTCTCTGTCTTCCATCACATCACATAAAAATCCCATCACTTTGTGGACACCGAACACTTAAAAATATACAAGTATTTTAATACATACAACTCTTCATAGTTCATTAAATATAATTCATTCCATGGTCTTTAAAATACTCTGTGTTAAGTGTAAGGAAAAAAAGGCTTGCACTGGTATTTCGGTAGCACTGATTAGATCTGGCCTATGCAAAACCTTTCAGGATACTGCAGGGGTTGTGCTGAAGAGCAGCAATTCTACTGAAGAGCAGCGGTCCTGGAATCCAGAGCGTTTTGGGTTAGATCCAAAGGAAGTAGAGATGCTGTGAGAGGGTTATGAAGTGAGAGTGATTAGAGCTTCAGGAGGCAGCAGCAGTGGTGTGGCACTGCCTTCCCTTTCAGCTGCACTTGTTCCAGTCAGGACCATCCTCTGAAATGCTTTGGGACAATGCAACAAGGATCAGGGAACTGCTGCAGCTTGACTAAGCAAAGCAACATCTTCGTGTTACACTTGGTTCCCCAGGCAGCTGAATGAGATGAAAAGAAAATCTCTTGCTTTTTGCTTTGAAGTGTTAAATCTGCCTTTTCCTGTGTCCCCAGCTGGTACCAAACTTATCAAGTGCAGACAATCAGCCTGGTTTAGCTGATATCCCACAGCTGTGACTATTCTCCTCCACAAACTGCTAACTCATGCTGCCAGCCAGCAGGAATCCTAGTTCTCAGTGAAATCTTCAGAGAAGGATTTATAGCTTTGCAGAAAAGCAGCACAGAGCCCTCAAAGGCATTTGCAAAATGCAGCCCCCAGCATCCTGTGGGCACAGGGTTTGTAGCACAGTCCAGAGAGAGAGGCAAGACATTGACACCAACCCCACAGTAACGTGGTCCTTGACAGCCCAGGGTGGGAATTGATCAGTAAGAAATAAATATATATATATATATATATACACACACACACTTAAATATATTTTTAAATATATATAATAGATATAGTGCATGTATATAATGTATTGCCTGTGTATATATAATATATGTATTTTGTATAAAAAGCTTCACATTCAAGTATAGGTACATATTAAAATATCAAGAGAGGAGGACCTTTAGAAGTTAAGCTTAAACAGAGGATCTGTTGGAAGCAGAGTTGTTACTGGATCATTGAAAGAGGTGTTCCCCAATTTCAAAATGCCATCAATTCAGAGGTTAGTGTTGCACTGATGACTGAGAAACACAACCCAATGGAAAGTGAGAAAAAGGGGAAAGAAGTGATAATGCAAGGTTAGACATACTGTCAAATACACTGATATACATATAAATCCTTTACTTCAGATATCCCATGTTTGGAGGGACAAAGGTGATGTTTTAACTTGAATTTGTAATACAGTCCCTCAGTGGTTGTAGGTTTTTTTGTTAACAAATTATCATAGCCTAAGGAAAAAGAAATTTGAGAGACCAGAAGAAGGGTTGAAAATCAAAATAGCATCATCAACCCTAAAAGGTAGTTGACAAACCCTGATATGAAATATGGCCCATGAAGCCTTGTTCTGAACCTAAAATATGAAATGTATCATGAGCAGAGAGAATAATGGATGGAAACTCTGAACCTCAGCCCTGCATTGGTTCAGTGTCTGAACAGGAATTCCCTCTCTTGAAATCCCAGTGCCCTTCATCTTTAGATTGTTGAAATTATGATCATAAAATCAGCGAGTAAATCACCCGGATTTTTTACCAGTGTGGATGATGAAAACATTAAGTGTGTCTGAGTGTGTAAATCTACAAGCCCTCGATTTGCTTGGCAGTGCAGCAGTGTGGGCTGGGAGCAGAGTTACGCGAAGTAGGCGTGGCAGAACACAGCCACGGCCAGCAGGATGATGCCGTTGACATTCACAATATTTCTCCACAGGGGAACTTCACTTGTGTCCGTCAGCTTCTTCTTCAGGGCCTCCTCTTCCTCCTTGCTCAGTTTGGGGCCTTTCTGTTGGTCCAAGCCACAGAACCAGTTGTAGGCTTTCTTTACACAGCCAGGTTCCTTTTGGTTTTCCTCGTTAACTGGAAGGAACAACACTCAGGTCACGGCACGGACAGGGATCACGGAACACTCTGAGCTCTGGGCTGAGGGCAATCCTATATTGATACAGCAGTTCTGATGTCTGGCCACAGTTAATGGAAACACACGAGTACAAAACAGTCCAGGGATCAAGTTAATACTGTGTTTTCACAGCTCACCTGGAAATGTTCCACATGTTCCAAGAGAGCCTTTGGCAGAAATCTCTTGGGCCTTTTGCAGCCCAGAGACTTGGTCTGCTATTGGAGAAGCAGACGAGGCTGCAAAGCCTAAACTCCATTTTTTCAATAATTTCTACGCTTTGAATTAAACGAAAAATAAATGAATTTGAGGATATTGATTAAAAGAAACTTGGGAGTAGAACCAAAACCCAGCAAAGAGAACTGGCAGTTTTGCAGTTTGCTTTCATGGTGTCTTGAGTCCTGGCTACAACCCACTGTTTCCAGGTGAATTCTCTTGGAATGCTGGAGTCACACACACATCTGCCAATGCCTCTGACCTAAAGCATTGCCACTGGTTTAGTCCTAGAGCTGCCACCCAGCTACTTGGAGAGTAAGGGCTTCTCCCTTCAGATCTCCTTCCCTTCTGATTCCCAGAGTGTGACAGATCAGTAACGGCAGCCCCTGAGCCATTGAAATACACGGCGGGCTGAGGTTTTGTTGTTAGGAGGGAGGATGCCTTTGGATATCAAGCATGTTAATGCTTCTTCAGGAATGAAACAGGAATACTCAAATACATTGACAGAATCTGTAGATATTCAACAGTTACCTGATTCCTCATCTTTTTCCTCAGCCTTGTCCTGCTCCTCATCTGCATCAATATCAATCCGTTCCTCCTTGCTGTGCCGCAGGGACCAGCACAGGCGGTAAAGCTGCCACGGAACAAAAGGACTTTAGTGGATCTACACAGACACAAACCAGCCTGGCCAGCATGTGGACCAGCTGTAAGACCATGGCACCCCAGTGCCTGTTATGTCTGAGGTCGTTAGGAGTCACTGAAGATTTGTGACAGATAAAGGCAGACCATTTCCTTGGCTTTCTCACAAGAACTGTGTGCTGCAGGCAGCTGAGATGTGCAGAGGTAATACACCAAGTACCAGGCTTTAAAACTAGTGGTTTCATTGTGTGCCATTTCTTGAGCAGCAGGACTGCAGTGATACTCACATGTACATCAGGAATGGGCTTAGTCATGAAGGAGACTCCCAGGATGACGATGGCTGTAGCTCCAAAAAGAATCAGTGCAAAGTACAAGTAGTGAATCCCACAGATGATGAAGGGGCAGTTGGAAGGGTTGGCACAGCTGCCATTTCCATAGACAAACTCTGAAATCATCCTGCCCAGTCCAGCCAGCAGCCCAATGATGAGGCCCCAGAAGGCACCCTGCGGACACAGGTGTGACGAGAAGGATCAAAATGAGTCATTCCAGGCATGGAAATAATCTCCAAGCTCTCCATAAATTGCTGGAGGAAACATGGAGGTAGCTGTGTGTTATGTTGGCTTTGCACAGGAGTTTTGACCCAGATACTTTCAGTGACTGTGTTTATAGCTCAGTGCATTAGTACAGCTGAAAGGGGCAAGGAACAGCAGCTGAGAGAAAGAATATGGAGGACACCTCACGCAGCCCAGCTCTCAAAGTCCAGCTGCCTCCACACATCCTCTCCTACAGGACAGGCTCCAGCCCAAGGGCTGCTCTCATGTCCTTTTACCTTGGAGGGCTAAATCCCTGACAGCTCTGGCATGATGGAACCAGCCAGCAGTGTGTGTCATACTGCCCAAAAAATGTGTCTGGTTTATCTTCCAACAGCCCTGCTACTAATTAGTTAAAAGCTAATTCTCAGTACTCCTGGTGGATGTTTTGCTGCCTGATGTACAGCACTCCAGCCAAAGCTTAACAGACACACACAGCCATGTCTGGGCACAAATTGAAACATGGGAAATACTCTTAAGCATAACGTTTTTTTGTTTTACTGTAAGGGTGATTGACCATTGGAACAGGTTTCCTACAGACACTGTGGAGTCTCCATTCCTGGGGATATGAAAAACTCAACTGGACAGGACAGGTAAAAGGTGATTTGTTTGGTAGAGCAGTTTGGTGACCAATATCCTAAAAGATTACTTACGAAGAATAGGTCTTCATAAATTATCCATTTTATACTCTCCTTGGCAAAGTGATAGATAACCTAAGCTTCAGAGCTATCTAGGAATTCCTGAGTGACTGTTTGTCCATCAGACCACCAAAGAACTCCCTCAAACTCATCTCTGAAGCCTCAGGCCCTGGGATATGGAGATACAGAATCCTTGGGACCAAAATAAACAGGAAGAAGTTGCTTCTAAAAGACACTAAACCAAAAAGAGCAGTTTCTCCCAATGCCCAAGGAACATGCAGCGTTCCTGGTGGGCACTTACCGGCTCATTGACACGCTTGCAGAAGATGCCAAGCAGGAAAACAGCAGCAATGGGAGGTCCCAGGAAGCTGGTGACTGACTGGATGTAGTCAAAGAGCTGCCCACTCTGAGCTGACTGAACCACGGGAACCCAGGCAATGCTGATGCCAATTAAGA
Source organism: Empidonax traillii (assembly GCF_003031625.1). Taxonomy (NCBI): domain Eukaryota; kingdom Metazoa; phylum Chordata; class Aves; order Passeriformes; family Tyrannidae; genus Empidonax; species Empidonax traillii. The sequence continues at coordinate 1,347,537 of NW_020955292.1, read as the reverse complement.
GTAACATAAATGCCCTGTAAACACAGCCAGATATTCAATTAGCCATCTGTTTAGAAGTATCTATGATCTATCAGAAAGAAAAAAAAAACAGCAATTAATCAATAATTTACATGTTCATTTTGTATTTCAACTAGTGAAATCAATTATAATGGCCAATTAGCGCTGAACAAACAATAGAAATCCAAGCTGGGTATTGTGTATGTCAAATATGCATCAGCACACAGCAAAACATTCAATCAAAACATAGAAAATCACTTTTTCCCTGTGTTTGTTATGTCCAGAGTCAAACCAATAGCAGATCAACTAGAACTAGTTCACTGATGCTGCAGCATGAAGCCTGGGAAGATAATTAAGAGGAATTCCTTTTGAATAGTAGTGGGAAGCACTGTGAATTAGCCTGGCTGCTGCACGGACACTCGATTACAGCGGGTTGTTTTCCCAAAAGGAGCCGGTGCGGTGGGACGGCGGCTCCGGCCACAGGAGGCCACTGCAGCTCTGCCAGGCAGGCTCCGCCCGGCCCTCGGGATGCGGGAGAAGGAGCCGGGATCCATCGGCGCTGCGGGGAGGGGCGGCCGCGCTCACCTGCCAGCCAACATCAGCTCCTTCTCAGACGCTCGGGTCCGGATTTTGGTGTAAATGTCCACAGTGAACAAAGTACTGGCACTGTTAAAAATGGAAGTCAGGGAGCTCATGAGGGAGGCCAACATGACTGAGAGCATCAGCCCCCGCAGACCTGGAACACAGAGACAGGGAACGGGGATGAGCATTTCGGGAAGAGCCTCAGGACCTGCCCATCCACGGAGCTTGGCTGCCCCTTCCCAGCCAGCTCTGAACGCATCTGGCAGATTCCCGTGCCTGACACAAAACCCTGCCTGACACTTCCCTGCAAAGCAAGCAGAGCAATGTCTGCTGAGCTGGGAAAAGCTATTTAAAGCAGTGACAGGGAAACCCTCGAGCTTTTAGCACATAGGTACTTCTTTGGTGAATGCTGTCTGGCTAAACGCTGGAACAAAAACAAAATAATCCTAAGCAGACTTTTCCCAAGAGTTATAAAAATAATTTGTCTTGTTTGCAAGTCAGTGCTCACTTGCTTGCAGTATATTTGTGAACCAGGTGTTTGCCAAAAAAAATTAGTTCCCTTTACTATTTTTTAAACCAGAGTAAGCCACTTTTCCAGGTGGTGTGGTCTGGTCACACAGTGTGGGGAAGTGCTGCATGCATTGCTAAGAACAACAGCCACCATGTGTTGGGGACGTGGTAAAGCTGGCAGGGAAGTAGCACAGTCTGTATAGGACCATAAACTGTCTCTTTGGCCTTCTGAGCCAGCACCACTCTCTGGGGGTTGGCAGGAGACTGCAGGTGTGGGCCTGCAGCTCAGAGGTCCTGCCACAGAGAGTGGAAAGGATAAATCGCTGGCATAAATCACTGGCAAAGCGGTAACTTTTTACCTTCACAGAAAGGGAGCTCAGTTACCATTTCATCACCCAGTATTTGCCAGCTGAGAGCTGACACTGTCAGTGTGGAGCTGTTCTCCACCTACAGCTACAGCTAAAACAGACAGCCCCTTTGCTTAACTGTACATAGCTCTAGCAACAATTTTGGAACTAAATATGGGTCTTGGACTCCTCTAGCACTTGTTGGCCTCTAGCACAGTCTGGCAGTTTCACCTTTCCTAAAACAAAGAAACAACAAATACAGACAGTGTCTTACCATTTGGCATGAGCTCCACTACCATTTTTGGGTAGGCAATATTTGTGCAGCCCACTGCGGTGCCACAGTACTGCTTACAGATTTCAGGCACAACACAAGCCACCACATCTGAGGAGAGGAGAAGGAGGCAGTTAGACAAGGTCATGTAAACAACAGATTGCTCCCAAATTAGTAGAGCTTCTCAAATGTGTCTCTGTGTTGAACCACCAGACTGACATGTTTGGTATCATCCTTGGTTTGCTGGCAGGGAGGAAGGTGATTCAAAGCCTCTTTCCTTCCTCTCTCTCCAAAAGAATAGTGAAAAGTGCTGTAGGTCAAAATAAAATCAGCACTAATTGGTCAGACCAGGACTGAACAACACAAGGAGAGCAAGGAGCAAAACAAGCAGAGGAACACAAAGGCCACTCCCTCCAACCTGAAGCTCTCTCTGCCTGCTGCCAAACCCATCCCAAACCTCTGCAGGTCAGAGAGATGGGCAAGGGGCATTTCCCCCCTGCCCTCGGGACTGGCCATGGCCCAGATCCTGCAGTCTGGGACTGCTGGCCCTGGCCCTCTGAATGCCAGTGGGAGTATCCAACCTGCACAGCATTTTCCACTCATTCAGTCACAGTGGGGCTGTAACAGTCTGACAGCTGGGGAGGGACACTAAAGTGAACAGCAATAACAACAGCAGAAATCTGGGATCAGGGAAAACAGAAAGACTTGTGGCTTCTTACAGTGCAGTTAGGTTTTGTGCATACAGGTGCCTGGACAATTTGTGTGACAGTTGACAATCTAACAGGTATTTTGGAAAGGACAGAGAGAGTGGCAATGAAAGGTGGGCAGCAAGAAGAAATGTGCATTTCTGTGTCCATGTGCATACCTGTGTACAGAATTCGGCTGATCATTCCAGGCATCACTATGATAAACATGGGCAGGAGTTTGAGGTATCCACACATGACACAACCAGCCTTCACGTGGGACATGTTCTTGCCAGAGAGACATCTTTGCACAATAACCTGTCAGTGAGACATGGCAGTTATAACATTTCCATGATCACACCATGCCACTTTCCAGACACAAGGTGCTCCTTAACCTCTGTGACAGCAAAAAAGCCTATTTAGCATTTCTGCCACTAGGAAAAATAAAAACTACATGAAAATCAAAGTATATATTTGAAATAAGTAAAGCAAAATATCACTTATCCAGCATATAAGAGCTAAGACTTTTCTCACAAGAGAAGCAGACAGACTAAACAGCCAGAAAGGAATCGCCTGAGCAATGGATACAGTTACACTGGGGGGGTTGTTCTTTTGTTTAGAAATCATGAAGATTATCTTTCTGACAGTTCAGGACGCAGACAGATCACTTGCCAGGACTGGACACACATCCACATGTTGCAGGTGCAGGAGCACACTTTTCTCTGCTCATGTCAGTGTGATCTCTTGGGGAAACTGGACAGTAGGTTTTAGGGAGAAGGAAGGATTGGGGAAGTATCTCCAGGCTGAAAGACCTTACGTATAAAGAACATCTCCCCAAGACTGTGCATGCAAAGATAAAAGCTGCACACATAGGAAACAAATTTGTCTTACTGAAAGGGGAATCCTCTAACAAGGGTCATTTGGTGCGTGGTTTCCTAATTCAGTGTTCACAGCACAACCTCTCTGGGTTTGCACACACGGTCACACACAAGAACTGAGAAAGGAGGAGGATGTGCTGGGCACAGGTGTGTGGGAGACTTGAAAGAACACCCATTCCATTTTATCTGATGTCAGAGGGGTTTAGAAACCAGGAACTGAAAAGTCACCGACCAGTCTTGAACTAAGGGCCAGTTCTGTGGCCCAGCTTTGCATTAGGGGGGGAGGTGACACTGGGGTCCTGTGCTGGGCATTCCCAGGGCATCCTGCTCCCCTTTACCTGGTCTGTGCACCAGTACCACATGGCCAGCACGCTGAGGCCAAAGACCAGCCCTGGCCACGGCAGGTCTCCGGTGACGGGGTCTCGGAAGATGTGGAAGGCGTCCTGCCGGGGGGTGTAGCACTTGGGATCAACCTCAATGCCCCCGTAGGAGGTGTTGGATGGAATCGCCTCCATGTACTTGCGCATGAAAGCCTCGTACCCTCCCACTTCGTGAAAGGCTGCAAAACAGAAAATGAAAGGATTTATTACTGAAATCTCAAACAGAGCATGAGAACGTGAGGAGAAAAACCTCCTTAATATGGATGTAAAAACTCCAACCTGCTGCCATGAGCAGTGTCAGGAACCACACACAGGAGTTTGGAAGTTTTCCCACAACAACAACCAAAGTGACCTTTCCTGTCAGGTTCCTGCAGAGCTCACAAATGCTGGGTGGGCACTGCCTTGCCAAGAGGTGAATTGAAGATACATTTTTTCCACACGTGCTGACCCAGGGAGAACCTAAGGCAGGGTCTCCCCAGGCTAGGTCAGTCTAAAGTTATTTCTGCTGTAACATCAGTGGAATAATTTAAATTCAACGAAAGACCTTACCAGAGCAAAAGCAAGTGCTGAGTAACTCGAAGGATAAGGAAAGGGCACTACAAGTTCATGCAGCCTTATCACTGCTTCTTTCTTCCTTATGAGCCCTTCCTATTAATTCAGTTTAACAGCATCATTTCTGTTTAAAATGCACATGGTCTTCTGGACACACACATTGTCCCATCCATAAACATTCCATTTGTGTCTCTTGTCCCGCTGGTGATACAGTGATTGACACCCACAGATCAGCTGCAAGGCTTCCTGACAGTGCTCAGGTGTTTGGGTTGTTTAACAGGAAGATTCGTGCGATGTGACCAACAGCTCTTCACTTTGAATCAGGAATTTTCATGCCTTAGCATCTGAATGTCTATGAAATTATAATCTTCTGAAAACAAGATACTCTCTGAACTTCTCAAGAGTACCATCATCATCATCTGCAAACAACTCCACTTTCACCTCATCAGCCATCACAAGCCCTGTGGTGTCATGGGGTGCTGTTTATTACCCTACACACTCACCTGTGCTCAGGAGACTAAAGGATTTTGGCAGTGTGCTTCTTTTTGGAACATGCCTGTTTTCTTCCCTGATAAACAGGTACATGAACTGAAACCTGCAGGTTAAGGTACCAGTTTGACACTGCAGGATTTGTGATTGAACATTCCAGTTTAGTTCATCTGATTTACTTACCAAATCCCAGGAGAATAAAGGATCCCACTACCATGATGAATGTTTGTAAGGCGTCTGTGTAAATCACAGCTGCAAGGCCACCTGTTGGCAAAGAAAAGTCAGGACAAATCAGTCAGCCCTGTGCAAATGCCTCAGTGGAAATTTTTTTTTTTTTTACTTTTCTCACCACCTCTCTCTTTCAAAGACCTCTGTAAATAATTCCCTTTCAAGGTTTTCATTTCTCCTCTCCCCATCTTCCCTCTTCTCTTTTTTTTTCTGGCTCCCCCAAATTCTCTGGTATATCAGACTACTCAGTAAACTCACCTGTGATAGTGTAAATAGCAGTAATAGACAGCAGGATAATTATGGCCAAATAGAGATTCAGCCCTATAGCCAGCTGGATAAACACAGCCCCAGAGAATATGTCAGCCTAGAAAACAAAAAATCACAGAAGCAACATTTAAATTCCTGATGATGACCTGCATGATGAGGGCACTGAAACACACAACTGTGCCCCTGACAGTCCTGCACACACGAATCAAAAAGAAAACAGAAGCCATTTCCATACGCCTGCCAGTCTCCCCTCAGGGCTGGGGGAGTTTTGGTACAAGGGGTGTAACACTTCTCAAAGCATTTCCAGACCTTTTTCAACAGATTGTTTTCACAGGCAGAGTCACCTTGCTGCTCTATGCTTTGAGACTGAGAGATAGCTTAAAACTGCTTAAAACTGAGGTCCCATTCACTGCCCTGTGCAGGAATGGACTGTGACACACCTCCAGGACACGGCGCAGTTCTCTTCAGTCAGTGCTACTGTACAAGTCTCTTCCTTCCCTTCCTGCTCACACACAGGTGCTGTAGCTCGTCCTGCTGGTTCAGGACAAATGGGGCATTTGCATTAAAGGCAAACATCTTGCATTGTCTCTATTTTTAAGTTCCTGTCAGAAGAACTGACATCAATTGACTAATAGGAGAGCCCTTGAGCTCTTGCGTAAGAAAGGAACTGTTCGGGTTTCCGAGTAACACTGGGCTGTTAATCGCATTAAATCAGTTCCTGATTTAGAGATAATTTGCATCAGTGTTTTTTATACAAGTTTGCAGTCGGGATAATCTGCCCCAGTGCACTTGTGATGCATTACTGTAAATTATGTTTTCATTCGAGGCTGCTCCCGAGCATCCCGTTCATGGGCTGCTCTCCAACCCCACCTGCCCACCTTGCTTGGTGTTCCACCCCCTGCAGGAGGGCTCTGCACGGGGAGTCCCGCCCTCACTTCACAGTGCAGTCCCAGCGGGGTTCAGGAGCCTGACACAAGGACAGGCAGTGGCCGTGCCCTGGGGTAAAGCCCCCCTCACGGGAGGGAGGTTCCTGAGGCCAGGCAAAACCTGGGATCGCAGAGCAGGCACCCGCACTGCTGCTGCACCGCTGGGCACACACACTGATGGACACTTCTCCAGGCTGGCTACTGGAAATGCCACACGGAGAAACCCTCTTGATTCCAGAGACATGGAAACCTCACCCCTAGTTCCCGCTGAGGAACGAGGAAGAGTCCCCAACCTCTGCAGCCCCACTGCCCTGGCATGCAGGAAACGACGGTGGAGCAGAGTGTGAATCACAACAGAGGTTCCCGCTCCCAAAACTCTGCCTCTGGAGCAGATTTCTTATAGGCTTTAGTTTGGAACCAGGACCCTCACCTCAGTGGCTGTCAGACCATGTCCTTTGCCCCTTCTCTCTATGGTAATTCTTTCCCTCTTTTCACACCACTGGTCAGCCCACGTCCCAGACCTTTCTTTTATTGTTCTTGGCTTTAGCTTACATATCATTAAATATTAATGGTCCTAAAATGACTCCCAGAAAGAAATGTATAGTTAATTATTGAGCATCCTGAGTAATGTATGAGTTTCTTCAAATTGCTGAGTTATCTTCCAGCTCCACTGCTCCTCCTTCCCAGTTAGATTATTGCCTTCCAATGCTTCCTTGTTTCCCCAGTTATACTCTTTTATAGGCACTACTTAATCTTTATCTAATCTCTGAATAGAGTGACTTTTTCCAGCCATCCCTGCAAAGCCATAAGATGACGTGCCAGCTGAGTGATTCCAGCTGCAATGGGAATGTGGGAGTCAGGGCAGGGGCACCTACTCTTTAACCCCTACATTGCACAGTCCGAGGAGGAGGAGGAGGTTTGCCTTCTCCTCTTCCCAGTGGAAAGTCTACACCAGACATTTACTGCTGGAATTATGTACAATGAATGGAAAGAAAATGCTGTAACAGATCTAGAAATTTCAGTTTACAATTTCTGATTTCTTCAAAAGCATTCTGACCTTAATTCCCTTTGGTCTTGTCATAATTTAGTCTATTACTGTCCATTAAGATTTTATTTTTATTAGACCCTTCCCTTTGGTATAATGACCAATATCAGCAACTCTAGTGGCTCACAAGCCTCTGAAAGCTGCTGTGGGATTCCTCCCAGGGTGCTGCACACTTAGGAAGCTTGTACAGGTGAGGCACCTGAGTGACAGAAATCCTCTGGGCTCAGAGACCCCGAGTGTCCTGATCCCAAGGATGAACACCTCGCAGCATGGCCTTGTCTGGAACGTGGCTGATTAGCCACAAAGCAAGTAAGAAATCAAAAAATCCCACAGCAAATGTGCAGGGAAAGAGAAATGGTGAGGACCTTGCAGAGGGACTCTGCCCCTCACGTGGTGGCACTGTGCCAGAAGGAGCAGGGCAGGAGTTCCTCGACCTGATGTGTGATACTGTTCACCAGAAAGCACCCTAATCAGTTCATTATTAGGGACAGAACATGATGTTTTAACACATTCAAGGAAGCAGCACACAAAATGACTCCCCCAAAAGGAAGGTGCCACTCTCCTGCAAGGATAAGGGCAGTATCACTGATGGGTGTGAGCTCCTGTTCAGGGCAGGGCAGGGCAGAAACCCATCCTTCCCTGTCACATCTCAGTGAGCCCCAATGACCACAGGGAGTGTTTGCCAAGGCAGCAGTCAGGGCAGTAAAATGCAATGGGCTGTCAGCACATGGGTATGTTTGGACACACGATGTGTCTCTGGGAAGAGAGGCCTGGGCTACCTGCCTGTGGCCACACAGCACACTTGGAGAAGTCCAGGATGGAACAGCCCTTCCCTTTCTGCTTCTGGAGCTGGTTCCTCAGGGACCACTTGGGAATATTGTTGCATAGCATGGCATAGCAAAACCTGCTCTGAGATCCCCTGACAGCACCTGAAATCTCCAAGGACTGAGTGCTCTGCCCATTCTGAATAAGATACAGCCAGCAGATCAGTCCTGGGCAAATCCTGCACTGAATCCAGTGACATGAGGCAGAGACCTGTTTATCCTCTCCTGAACCTGAGCCTCGCTGTACATGGACAGACACTGTCAGAGTTGCTTGGGGCAAGGGGGGAACCAAAAGAAATGGCTAAGGGAAATCCTGCACTTGATTCTCCCCTACAGAGCACAGAGCCCCAGCTCCACGAACCTCCACACACACACCTGGAACACACAGGGTGATGGGAAGTTGCAGGGGGCCAATGGTAGAGTGGGGCCAAGGGGAATCCCTGGGCTACTGCTTTGCATCCTCACAAGAAGGACCACAGGAGCAGGAGAGAGTGTGTTCAGCCTCATGGCCACACTGAAGTGGAATGCAGAACTTCTTTCTTGGAAGAAGGACACTCTGACTGAAATGGGGTAAAATCCCATAATCAGATGGTTGGAATGGCCTAGGCTGGCACTCAAAGCCAGGGAGTCAGTTCAGAGCCCAGGGAGCACCTCGACAGGCTCGTGACAAACACGTGTTCCCCGTGGGACAGTGAGTCACCCACGGGAGGAGTTTCTGTGTGCTGGAGCTGCCAGAACTCTGTGTCATACCTGGGACTTCTGATTGTGATGGCTGAGCACAACTGCAGCAACCTGTGTAATCCTTTTGATATATATGGAAATCCAGCTCTGAGCCCAGCTCCACAGTACCAAGCTGTTTAATTTATAACCTCCCTAAGGATCAGTTATCATGAAGATGTGAGAATGAGAGCAAAAGGCCAATCTTTTAGCTTAAATTGCACTATTATCACTCAGCTCCCATTCAGAGGGCAAAGAGTAATCTGCCATGGCAACTTCTGCAAAACAACAGATTGAGGATTGCCTGAACTGTGGACTTCTTTACAGGCTTGGTAGTTTCAAGATATATGGGAAATAGCAGCTCCCTTCGCTACCTCACAGAAACACATCCCTGTTCTTAATAAACATTAACTTCACAGCACCTGAAACTTTACACCAATCACTTGCCCATTAAAAGAATCTCTCCTCTTCCCTCCTTTCAGCCCAGCTGTTACAATTCCCCTCTTTTGCATTTCCCCACTCTTCCCATTTCTAATTCCTATTATTCTTTTTTGATCCACAGCCCTCTTGCTCTTTCCCCTCATCTGTATCGCCGATGGCATGTTCACCACAGGATGCTACAGTGGATCAATATGAAGCCTAAGGACAAAAATTCCTGCCATGGATTCCACGAATGCCTAAGATAATAGACTGTAATACAAGTTTCCCTCCACTTTGACGTTTCTAGAGGAGAGCATAAGTAGAAGTAAACTCTAAAAAAAAAAAAAAAAAAAAAAAAAAAAAAAAAAAAAAAAAAAAAAAGATAAAGCACAACAAGCATCAAGAGACATTGTCAGGAAGGAAAAAACTTGGATGGCAGCACAGATCTGGCTGTGGAGTCTCCCTGGGCAGAATAAAGGAAACACAAAATCATACTTTTACAGTTGTTAATTCAACCAAGGGCTCCAAACCAGAAACAAATGACCAGATGTGTGAGCAATATTGCATATGGGGGTTTCTTTTCTGTAGATCGATGTAGGATGGAAGAAATGCTGTAGAAGTTTTACTTACAGAGATCTTTGTGAAAATGTAGAGGATCAGGGAAAGGATCGACAGGTAGATCTGGATCCGCTTCCCACCAAAACGCTTCTTCAGATACTCGGGCATTGTCACCACCTGGGGAGGGAGAGGAGGTTTCAGACCGTGGGGAACAGGCTCAGATCAAACCACAGGAAGATTTTTTGTACGCAGGTACTGTGAGAGTGGAGCACAAAAAGCGGGGGAGCTGCAAATGCAGCTGCAAGGAAGAGCAGCTCCAGGAATCAAGGGAGAACAAGGAGAAAGCACCAAGTACTCCTCAGTTCGGGTCTTAGAACAAGGAATCCTCATTTTTCAAATGCACAGACATAATGTAGGACTGTTCTGGCACACTCAGATCTCGTGCCATTCCTCATGGCTCTGCAATATTCCAGACCTGGTCTGCAAACAGGAGCAGCAAAGACAAATGTAAAGCACTGTTTGGACTTACCCCAGCTTTGATGTAGATGGGGACAAAGATCCATCCCAGAATCACCACAAATATCAGAGCCTGCAGCCGAAACAAGAGCAGCTGAATTAGCCCCTCTCTCAAGACACCACTCCCAAAGACCAGTTATCAGAACCAATAGCAGGTGGGGATCACTGAACCCACATAAACCTGGGTATTGCAGGGGGGTAGGGGAGGATCTGCTCTGTCCTTTAATTTACAGTTGAAAATTTGGGAACATAATCTTAGCTAAAAACTTTGTAAGGTAAAATGCAGTCTGGACTGTAATATATTTTTTAGAAAAACAGATGATTTCTGCTCACAGGATTGCCCACCAGTATCAAACACCACTCCACCAATGGCACCAGACTGTCCCAGCCCTCTCCAGAGAAAGCCCAGGGAGCCTGTTTTAACAGTGGTTAAAAGGCAAGCAGCCCATAGGATTCCTATTGTGGGAAATATTTAGGAAGGTGAAGCCTGATAGCTGGGACCTGTTTGCAGCATCTCGATCCCAGAGCCACTAATGCAGGAACTTCCCCCCTCCCAGCAGCTCTGCTGCAGTGCTCTGTCCCAACACCTGCAAATGGAGGGACTGTGGAGGGCAGCACTTCTAATGATCATAATTTTGGTCATTAGTTACCTACTGCACAGGGTCTCTGGGAGGTGGGTTTACAACAATCTCAGACACTGCACAGGATGCAGCAGGTGCAATCTGTGAAACGTTTTGTATTTCCACACTCCCATGTAAGGATGTATTTTGTGTTCCCATGTGTGTCCTGTGAGCTACAGGTCTTCCAGGATTGCAGTGCCACAATTTGCTGATGTAAATGGCTGGAATGCTGTCTGATGTACATATGTACATATGTAAATTGATTAGTACAGAACAAATTCCTGCTGTCAGAGCTGCACTCAGTATTTATTCTGCCCACAGGGCTTAGAGGGCCTTTTAACTGTACCTTTTAAGTTCTGCCCATAAATAGAAACCATCAGATGGACAAGAAATACTGGGTTGGCTTCTGCTGTCACACTGATACAAATTAGAAATCATTTCAGTGGAACACCAGGATGATAACAGTCAAACTTAGCAGTACTTTCAAGAGGAGAACAGGTTATACAGTCAAGAGCAATACATCCCCCCAGCACTCCCACTGTGTCACAAGGCAGGAATATGCAGTGTCTGCTCAAACACACACATGAACTGTTGCTGCTCCCTAAACAATTGTTGTACACTGTGTACTGATATGAGCACACAAGGCATCTCCCAGTAGATTAAGTGTTAGAGGGAGAGATATCTGAAAAAGGATATGGGCCCTAGAGATTTGTGTTCTGTTTCGTTTTGATTTGTTTTGGTAGAAAAAGAAGGGGGATCAGATCTGTTACAAGCCTACTATAATGAAAAAGAGGAAGCTGACAGATTAACTGTGCACATCTCACACAGTTCATTTTAGGCTTTGTCCTTCTCCTTACACATCTATATCATACCAGTACTTGAGTACTTGCAACAACCATCTCCTGATAAGGAACACAAGCCAAACCCCTCAGGCTGGTGTGATTCTTTCACTGCTCAGAACTAAATGCAAGGGAAGTATCGACCTGTGTAGGCTCATTAAATCCTTTGTGTCACAGCCTAATCCCTTCCCCGAAGGTGAATTAGGCAGGACAAGGACATTATTGCCCACACCCACAGAGCCTGAGAGTACAAGGAAATGGGCTGAAGTAGCTGCTGTGAATCCCTGTGCCCTTGCAGTTAACACTGCCCTGGTACTCCAGGCAGCTCATTCCAGGTCAGCTTGGACACCTCTACCCTGTAGTGCCACCCTGAGAAAAATACCCCTGTAATTAGAGGAAGGAGAGAGCAAAGAGGAAAAGGGTTTTGGAAAGCAGGTGCTTGTGAGGGATGTCCAAAATTTCTGAATAGCCTGTGAAGAAATCAGAGCCCCTTCACCAACTCCTACAGAGCAAAATACTGTAAAAATTATCACAGATTACAAACCTGATAAACTCTTCCCAATATCCTGCAGTCTGAAAGGGTTCTTCATAAATAGAATCACAGAATCATGGACTTAAATCATAGAATTAATATACTTTAAAAGAACTCAGAAGATAAGCATAGAGAAGAGAACCCACTGATTTATTTGGTTCAAATGGTCTCTAAAAAACCTCATTCAACAGAAAAGAGTCACCTTTTTCCAGTGGCTTGGACAAGGTCCAAGGAGGACAGGCTGAACAGTAGATTATATTGGCTCTTACAGGTCTGTGCAGAAAACAAGTGTTGCCAAGCACAAACTCTGCCAGTCTTAAATTATTGGGCAGTGCTATTTTGATTAAGCTCTGCAGATAATCCTCATGTCCCAAATACATCCACCGACAGAAACGGCACTTACATTCCACTCGTATCCTCCGATGGCAATCCCACCAGCTGCTGCTGTTCCCGCTATTCCCACAAAGTGCCCACTGCCAATGTTGCTGGCAAACAGAGAAGCCCCAATCTGCAAACAGAAAGAACAATAATTGGTAACTTGAAAAATAAAAATCTTCATTTGGCACATTGAACTCTTGCCTATCCGTGGTCAGAAGGCGATGATGATGATGAGAACGACTGACAACCAACTTCCCTGACAACTTTCACTTACTGTCCCCCTGAAACCTGGGACTCCAGCCATCAGACACATCTACAACAGTGAGAAATAATGGGGTGTCGCATGAAACATCTTCCACTTGAGTCAGAAAGGGTATTATACCAATATTTGCAAAACTTGTCTATTGACATTTGGATGATACCCAGATAATCAAGGAAAAAGACTGCTCTGTTTTGTTCAAGGAGAAAAAGACAAGTGCATCGAACTGGTTTCCTATTGCACAGTCTGTGGATCTAAACATGCCACCAGGGAGAGCTGCACTGGTTCACTTTTAGCCAAAAGATATTTGATTACTGAAAGCTGCATGGCAGAAATACCTGCTGAGAAAGTGCCTCTGGAAGTTATAAACAACTGCAAATCAAGGAGTTAATTTAAGAAGTGCTGGATCTCCAAGACCCCCCCCCCAAATATTTCACTGATCAAACAAACAGAACAGTGGGAAGAACATGGGAATCAATGAACAGGGAGAGATCAAAAAAATGAGAGGTTCCTGTTGGATTACAGACAGGCAGGAGCCATTCACAGAGACCTAATTCTTAATTAAGTAGCTCAAACAATAGAAAAGATGAAAAGGAATGAGCTTCATTTCCTCCAAATGAAAACATCAGAGGCAGCAGAAACAGCCAGCAATGATTTACAGGGTCAAGTGCTGAGGGATGCAGGGTGAGAACTCGAACATGAAAACAGGTTGGGTTGGACATGGTGGGCAGAGGACCCACCATCTTTTCCCAGGTGAAAAGATGTGAGGGAACATTTTGTTATTCGTTTTTATTTTTGCCTTATGTCCTCTGAAAGCCACCAAAAAAAAAAGGGTTAAAAAGAGAAGAAATCCTGACAGAAAGTAGGCAAGAGAACCTCTGTGACCAGCTTCTAATGCTCTCATCTGAATCATGGAATATCCCAAGTAAGGAGGGACCCACAGGATCATCCAGTCCAACCCCTGGCCCTGCACAGACACCCCAACAATCCCACCCTGTCCCTGAGGGCCTTGCCCAAACCCTCCTGGAGCTGTGGCAGCCTTGGGGCCGTGCCCACTGCCCTGGGGAGCCTGGGCAGTGCCAACCACCCTCTGGGGAAAGAACCTTTTCCTGAGAACCAACCTGTCCCCTGGCACAGCTCCAGCTGCTCCCTCCTGTCCTCTGCAGATCTCCCATGTTGCAAGATTCCAAGGTGCTTTAAAATGGGCTTTTTAGATATACGAACACAGGACCTGCATCCAGCACATTTTCCTTATCTAATTTCCAAGTACAGGCAGTTAGAATGGAGTAATTTTACAAAAGGGACAAGTATTCCTTGTCTCCGTTTCACTGGGAGATTTTTAGGGACCTAAAATATATATGAAAGGAATAGTTAGAGCTCCCCAGGTCTGCAGTGGTGCTTTGATTAGCAGCAAATGTTACATCCATGTTCCTGAGAGCACAGGAAGGATGACCTGAGTTTCAGGAGGATAAAGGATTTCATCATAACAATCCATCTCTGAAGAGCAGATTTATTCTGTAGAGCTGTGCCATGACCAGAATTAGAAACCATGCTCTTCAACTCCCAGTCCTGATCTCTAATAACAAATAGATTATCTCCCCCCATTTGTTATATGGAACATACAATTACAATTCAGAGGATTCCACTCTTTCTTTTCCACTTTCTTCTCCTCTCCTCAGTTTGATCTCCTGGTTCCTTCTAATCTTTTTGCAGAAATGCTGTTCTTTTGCTGTGACAGGAAATTTATGTCTCTAAGTTCACTCTAGGTTCTGGATTTGCGGGTTTTATACACATTTCTGGAAGTCAGTTGTGCTCTACAGGACTGTAACCAGTTTGTCATATGACATATTTCTACAGGAATGATAAGTGTTGCAACAAACACTGGCAAACAAGAGACCTCTATCTCTTCTAACCTCTTTGTGACAGCAACAGTGTTTTCCCAGCAATGATGGTGAAGAAACAAATACCATTTATACCAAGCATTAGCACTGTTCTCCAGTGCTTTCCTTGGAGATGAATAATTAAACTTAAATCTAGGTTACTAGAAATGCAATCACCAGAAAATATTAACCACATTAATCTCTCAATTTATTTAATGTGTTCCCTCTCCTGTTTCCAAAGCTTAAAATGCAGGCAGATCCAAGGAACAAAGGCAGATAATGAAGAACTTTAAGAACTGACAATCATCAGCTTTGGCTGAGTGCCTGAAAGCCCAGGACACACTGTAGGACACACTGGTGATGCTGTGTTCCCAACTTTGCCCAAAGTACAATTGTAGTGAAAGAAAAATACAAACCCAAACCAAAGCAATGCAAAATTACCAACATATTTAGGGCTAGTGCAAGGACAAAACTAAGATTATGCAGATCCCACCTTCACCATCCACATTTTCCTCTCTGAATTAGGGAATATCCAGTGCAGCAGAACTGTGAGACCAACACATCCTAATAATGGTGCCATTAAAAAGTGCTTTTAGTCATGTATACATGGAAAGGAGGGACGTGGCTTCATAGCTGGGAAAATGCAGATTGCCCTAAAGCTGCAGCGTGGTCACAGCAAGAGGAGTGTTGGCCCAACACCCTCACACCCTGTCAGCTGCTGATGCCAGAGGGGACAGAGAAGTTTCCCATCTGCCATATTTTAAGGATGAGGGAAGAAGGCAGATGGGCTCTGGGCCCGAGCTGTCTTGCTGAAGAACTGACTGCTGTGGCATTTCTGTGCCGGAAAGGCTTTGTGCTGGAATTCTTGATTTGCCACTGGTAGATGCTGCTGCACACCTAAAGAACCCTGGGCTGAAACTGGGGAATGGCAGTGGGAAACAACCTCCTGGCAGTGTTACCTGTTCTCAGTGAATGTGTTAGTGAATTGATTTTAAACACAGATCTAGGAGGAAGAGTAAAGAAGAAAGTTGATTGAAAGAAACAAAAGCTGCTTAGAGAGAGAGAGGACAAAAAACTGAGCTAACCTGAGGCAAACGTGGAACATTAACTCTTTTAAAATATATTAAGAGGTCAGGTTTTAACAAGAGCACTCTGTTCAGGAGAAGTAGCAGCACCCTGAAGCAGATGATGATCACTGTGGTTTCTCATGTTATTCATTAACTGTTTCACCTTGCTCTTCTCATTAACTGGAGGATGCACCGACATCCCAGCACTGGCTGTTCCAAACCCTGTGCAAGCAGCGATGGCTGCAGTGACAGTGGGCACAATTCCCACCCTATGGATTCTCTCCCTCCCAGGACCTGCCAGTCCATCTCCTCTGCCCCAGTGTCTGCCCTCCTGGGGGAAGGTGTTAGCTCAGTATCCAGCCCTTTTCCCACTGATCCCAAGCTCCCTGTGGCCTTTAGGCCGTTAGGGTACGACGCTACACTGCAATATTCCTGCCACACTTCTGAGGCTCTGAGACCCAAAGAAGGAAGTGTAGGGGTTTATTCTGCTGTCCCAGTTGATCTGTAAATTCTGAGCCCTGCATTCTTGCCCAGCTAACCCCATTCATATCCTTCCCAGCTCACTGAGGCAGAGGGCTGGACACACCATGCACATCAAAAGGGTCTCCGTGTTCCAACAGGCTGATGGCTCTTGGAACAGCACAGGCACAACCAGGCTGATCTGATGCCTTCCCACATTCATCCTTTGAGACAGGAACACCTCCCAGCCAGCTGGAAAATTCTGATTGATTCCATAGAAATCAGTTTCACTGAACTTTTCCTTTTCCAAAGCTTTGCTTTGTGTATTATTCTTTTTACCCTGAAAACTCCTGATTACTCTTTTTCTTTTTTTTTTTTTTGCATGGAACTTGACAAAATAAGTTAATTTCTCATTCTACTTTACCTCAGAAAAGGACATACAAATCTCATTCACCAGGGAGTTGTCATTGCTGGTCCCTTGCAGGTGTGTCAGATTCAGCAAGTGGGGAAAATTCTGAGAATATGTAAAACTTCACTGGCTCCAGAGATCAGAGGAATCATACCCATGGTCAGTTCTGATGGCCAGGGAGATAAGCCATGCAGAACAGAAGCAAAAATCTATTGGGTTTTCCCCCCCCCCCCCTAATTCTTATCTGTCCCACAAAGATCAACAGGTACATGACAACAAACGAGCTGAGTTACATTTCTGTTTGAAGTGTGGAATGTCCTTGACCTGCACCCTTCCTGCCTACCCTCCAGTAAATCTTCCTCCCCACAGCTGGTTTTCACGTGCCCAGCGGATACTCTCTGTCCTATTAGCACTGGTGCCTCAGGAACTGAGGTGTACAAGGTAACCCATAATTTCGTGCAGACAGCTCTGTCTGCAAAACTACAGAACCCGAAGAAAAAAAATCCCAGAGCAGGAAAGGTTCAAAAAAGGGTGTTGAGGTTCTCAGTTGTGCATGACAGGCTGTTCATCCTGTGAGAGTGGCTCCTACCAAAGCTGACTGTTCTCCAGGAACGGATACTTCACTTCCGACAGTGGCAGGAAGTATTTGGCTGACCCCAACTCCTTCACCTGGCAAAGGGAGCTCCAGCTGGGTTGGCAAGGTCCCTGCCACAAAGCTGTCACTTGCCTTGAATTTCCCTGTGTCTTTTTGGGAAAAGCAGAGCTGGTTAAGAGGATTTAAAGAACCATATGAGTCTTTCCCGAAGATATTTCCCTCAAAGCCCAAGAGACCAAAACCAGTTTCTTGAAGATTCTTCTCTCAGTTTCTGTAAAAAGACTGTGGAAAGGGCACAGCATTTCATGCCATTATGATTAACCAACGACAGATTTCAATTTCTGGTAATCTGTGAGAATGTAATTGTACAACGTTATCCCTAATTAACTACTGGAACTACTGAGTTGGCTCATCCACTGCACAGGGGCAGCGATTTCAGTGAACTGCCACAGCAGTGAGCTATCACCTCAGCAGAACAACCAGAAATCATCTGTGGGTTCTGGTTCTGAAAAATACTGAACAACCTCCACGGACTCCGGAGCAGAACAATCAGAGCCAAAGTGGGACAGACTGGGCCCAGGATTAGTGTCTTGCTACTTTATACCTTGAAAAACTGAATCACACAACAATTTGCCAGTGATTGACAAACATGTAAAGTCCATACTGAAAGTGGGAATAACCTCCAGCCCTTGATTGCCAGGGCTTCCTTCTACTAAACCACAGCTTTTACATCATTTCAGTGAGCAGAATTCCTGTCCAGCTTGTCAGTAAGAGATCCTAATCCACTGCTTATGAACCTCTTCCCCTGTGGGGTCAGAAAACTCACTTGTGGCTGTCCTGCAGAGCACAGAACTGAGCAAAAGCACTGAAAAATACAATTAGTGTGAGGCAATGAAGTTTATAACAAGTTTGTGGAAGGATTTCTTTTTCTTCGTTTTTCCCTGTTGCAGAAAGCAATGACGTGACAAGGGTCATTATCCTGAACTGGCAGGGGAGAAATCCCACAAACAAGAGTCCCCTTGCAAAACAACTCCCCCAGCCTGACTGTGGGAATGTGCTGGGGCTGTCAGGAACCACTCCAGGTCAGCCCTGACATGGTGGCAAAAATGAGAAGTCAAGGCACAAAAGTAAAACCCCCCCGCACAGCTCTGGCTGTGGCAGAACTGAGATCACATCTCTGACTGAGCTTTTCCTCATCCTTTCAGCCCAGTTTACACGGGGTGCTGCACATCCCATCTGCCAGCTAAGCTGTGGGAATTGGTGTTTTGGAATCTCTTTTGATCCAAGGCAAACTTTCCACGGTGGTGCTGCTGACATAGTATTTAGTTTGAGGGTTTGGAGTGCTTGCTGTTTGTTTATTTTGAGTGATTACCAGGAAGAGGAGCAAGAAGGGTTTATTTTTATGGAAGACTCTCCTGGCATTCCAAAGGGAAGGGTCGCAGGGGAGATCTAGGACTCCACTGGAGACCAGCACCTTGTCCATGCTGGGCTCAGAGTTTGGGAAGGGGTGATCCCTGTTAGCTTCCCTCTGGAGGGAGGGAGCTTGCTGGATCTCTTGGGTGTGTGTTGGCAGAGGACTCCTGTCAGATAATCTCCCCCAGGCCTCAGGGGATTCCTTAGGAGTTCTCAGTGCCACTGCAGCAAGTCTTCTATGGGGAGTCTTTCCTGCCTTGCTGCTTCCACCCTCATTTACATGTGCACAAAAGGATATTCATATTCCCCGACAGGCAGACAGGATTGATCAAGGTTCAAACCAGCCCACTGATGGAAGTGACAGTTAAGCAAAGTAATCTGGGTTTTTTTCTCTACTGCTAGAATTATGGGGTTTATCTCAAAATAACTTGGAAACTTTCTCTTCTTCAGTCTTCCAATAGGACCTGAATTTTCTTAGATCTACTACATCAAAAGAGGAAACCTTTTACTGTCATTGACCTTTAATCCTTTCATGACCCTGAACAGAGCAGCTCTCTGAAGCACAAGACTGGCAGGTGTGTAGGTATTTCTGCAGCCTACTTTAAGATAATTCCTAAATTCTAAATTTTTAGACAACAAATATTTACTCTCACTGTCCTGGTCCTGTAAATGAGTCCATGTGAGATGAGTCTTAACCCACAAGTCTTAATGAAGTGAAAGAACATTTATAGAGACTGAATGCAAGATCAGGAATGTGCCATTCAAGCAAATGGAAGGATGTACAACACAAGTAGTACAGAAAATGCACATTTGTCTAAGTTTTCTGCTTTTCCAAGGAGTCACATTAAAAAGACTGTGTGGTCTGGAAGAAATAGATAATTGTATCTAATATAATTTCTGCCAGAGGCCTGATAGATGGCTACAAACATGTTGTGTCTGTGACTCCTCTATCTTGGAAGATAATACAGAGCCACAGAAGAGAAACAATGGAAGTCACAGACAATCTTTAAACTATAAATTTAAACTATATTTTACCAATAATGTATCAGAACATTTTTCAGGATTTTCTCCTTGCATAGAACAGAACTTCTTACTAAAAGTGGAAACAATAGAGCAATCAAAGGGAAAATTTCAGTAAATTAATTGCTCTCTGTGATTACCTCCAAATGAGCCAGCTTCTTTGAGTGCAATGAAAGTAACAGATTCACAGTATTAAAAAGTTTTAAAGTGGGCTGAAAGGCAAAGAACTGGATTTGTCTGCATTGACATTACCAATGTATCAGTGTTCAAACAAATTGGTCACATAATCAAGACAAGTTCAGAGCAACTTTCCCCAACACTTCTCCCTGCCTGCCCGGTGGCTTTGGGTGTGCAGTTGGCCCCGTGTCACCCCTGCCAGAGAAAAAGTTGGGATTGCCTCTTCGCAACAAAGCCTCCACAGTCCCAACAACACCGTGGAGATACTGAATATCTAAGGATTAGAGAGTCCTTCTGGATAAGACTCATATAAAATGTTACAGCCCAATTTACAGCACTCACCGGCCACCAAACCATGCTCCGTCCAGCCAGGAAAAACCCTCCTACTGTCCCTCGGTTGGTTGAGAACATAGCCTGGAAAACAAGGAAGGAAGAGAGTTTTAATCATATTTTAAGTGTAATAGGTGCCATACACAGACTAAGAACAGCTCAAATGAAGGGATAAAATACACAGAGAGGGTAAAGGGAAAGAGTGGCTAAAAAGAACAACCTTATGATGAAGGAAGTAATGAACAATGCTTCTTTTATCTAGGTCCACATTAACCATTCAAGCTTCATTGCTTCACCTTTCATTACAGGGTGAAACATTAAAATAAAATTAAATTTCACCCAAAAAAATGATCACTCAAATAAAAGCTCATGTGAGCTTTTAATTGTGGTGAAACACCTTTGAATTCAGGCATTAAAAACGACTGTAAGGTGCAAGTTTATTAACAGAAACTGTGCAGCTTTTTTAACTCAATCCTATCCAGCCCCTAAGATACCTGTTTTCTTCTTGTGATATCAGCACTGTGCCTGTTTCTCTCTGAAGTCCCAAAAAAAGAAGCCAGCCAAAAATTTCCTTTTCAGAAACTCATTTTGTATTTGTCAAGGGATGGGCCTTAGAGGGAAGCTTCCTCCAATTTTTGTCAATGACCCTGAGCCATTATTTACTGGATTCCCATTGTCTCCTCTGATGGACTTTGAACAGGTAAATAAGAAAAAAGACTCGGCAAAATTAGCCAGACCTTTTCTTCTGATGCCAAAGAAAGGAAGTAAATACGATAGATTTACATTTAATTACACACAGCAACTGAATAAGCATTTGCCCAATAAAGGGGACATTGTGGCTGGAAAGACACAGTTCCAGGGATTAACTCAGCACACATTGGCCTGAGAAGCCACAGATCAGCCCTTTATTGTCACAGACCTTTAATATAAAGTTCAACTACAGCAACAGACAGTAGCAAAGACCCAGCTCCCTCCTGCCAGACCAGGGATTCAGATTTTTTGCTATTTAGACCTTTACTACCACAGTGGAGAGGCAAAGAAAAGGTTGTGTCCATTCTGTGTAGATCCTAAATTTTTAGTGCTCCTCAAAACATTGCCAGGCCACCAGAAATGGAGGTTTGTTCTGCAGCTGAAATCTCTGCACTGTGAAACGTTCTCGGGATGCTCCTGGAAAGCAGAGGATTCCTGAGGGGCAATCCCTCCTCTCCACTTGTTAATGGTCAGGTGTTCAGGTGACCAAGAGAGTTTGCCCCAAGGAAACTGGAATTCAGTGACATTCCATTGTTTTTTGTAGCTCAGAGTACTGGCCCATTCTCTTCAAACCCGTCAGCTCTGGGGTCACACCCCTGGGATGGGCCTTGCCTTTCTCCCCTCTGTGAGCTCTGGGCTCCTTTGGGATCTGCTCCAAGCTCCCCTCACACAGCCGGCACTGCCAGCTGAGGGCAGGAGGCACCACAGCGCTTGGAACACGAGCAGACAGGCACTGCCAGCACTTCCCACCCCTGAAACTCTTCCTGCCTCACACTTCCAATGGCACTGCACCCTGGAGCCAAGGATGTGACGGCAGGAAACAGCCACGGCAATGATGCCCTCAAATGGCACCTCCAACCTGGACCCATCCCCTCCCCTGCCCTCCCCGTCTGTGACAGTCCCAGAGTTACTGTCACAGTCCCACAGTTATTGTCACCGTCCCAGAGTTACTGTCACAGTCCCAGAGTTACTGTCACCGTCCCAGAGTTACTGTCACCGTCCCACAGTTATTGTCACCGTCCCAGAGTTACTGTCACAGTCCCAGAGTTACTGTCACAGTCCCAGAGTTACTGTCACCGTCCCAGAGTTACTGTCACAGTCCCACAGTTATTGTCACTGTCCCAGAGTTACTGTCACACCACCTCACTGCCCTTTCCTCTCCCTGCAACTGCCCTTCCTCACCGTTTCCTCCTGCATCCCCTCACAGCACCAGTTCTCCCTGCAGTCCCAGCGCTCCGTGGTGCCAAACCCCATCCCTCCCCTCCAGCCTGTTTCTCCCAGGCACCCTGACTGGTCTCATCTTTACTGATCACACTTCTCAGCCCCATCCCTCACAAACCTTGCTACTTCACCTTTCCCACTGGTCCCATCCATCCACCTAAAGGGATGCCTCCCTGTGTTACCAGCTGCTCTACAGTAAATAAATACCCACGTTTTGCCCACCATGCAGTTGCTAACTAACTCAATTAAGCACCAAAATCTTTATGCAATTATACATTTCCATTTACTGAGCCATTTCCCCAACACTGTGCTCATTAAGTAAACCCAAAAAAAATAAAATCCCAACATACCCATAGTCCCACTGCCAGAACTAACAAAAAATAGATGACAATAACAGAGATGTCTGCAGCATTGTTGATCCTTATGGTGGTTTCCATCCTGGCTGCTCCTCTGGCTTTCTTCTTCTTTCTCTCCTTATGTGCTTCTTGCAGAGTTCAGGTTAATGATAAACTGCTGTCATCCCCTATGTCTTATATAATATATAACTTCAGATTCATTTGTCTCTCATGGGACACAAACTGAAGCTGCTGCTCTTCCCGGGACAACAACTCCTTCCCAAATTGTGTTCCTGCCACAGGTGCTGCAGGTTTCAGA
>NW_020955292.1:1271379-1324681 GCF_003031625.1 Empidonax traillii | reverse complement strand
TTTTTTTTTTTTTTTTAAGTGGTTGTACCTGTAAATCAAGTCGTGGAAGATGTAGTTCTTTTAGATGATGATGGTAAGCAATTATCTGTGAGGAGTGACCTGACACCCGGGGAAAACCCAGGGGTCCAGGATCTGGGACAGCCTCTGTGTCACCTCTCAACTCAGCAGCATTACTCAGTGGAGAAACAGCCCTGTGTTTCTGGGAAGGAGACAACTTGAATCTGCTCACACTGCTCCCATGGACACAGGTAAAGATGCTTGTGAACACCAGGCTTGCACCCAGCAGCTTACGGGGCTGATTTTCATGCTTTTTACACCGTGGTTTTGTTGGTTCTCTACTGCAGCTAATGAGCTTCACATTTGAATAAGTTCAAAGTTCATCAGACCCTGGGTCTGCTCTCCCTTTATTTGCTCCTCTGATTGAGAATTAAGCTAAGCAAAACACCCAGTCACAAAGATGTGCCACACACTGATTACAGACAGACCCTCACAGCTCTGAGGAAGGGAGCTTCCCCAAAGGATGCCTGTGATCCTCTGAGCTAGAAGAGGCCAGAGAAATCCAGGATATTCAAAACAACAGACACAGGTGCCAGGCATATTTCTGGGCTCTGAGAATACCTGAGAGTCCTATTCCCTGCTCCATCCTAGGGAATCATTATTCATTTACAGCTGCCTAGGGTGCCTTTTGGGAGTAAAACATGACCCTGAAGTTACACTGAGCAGAACAAGCAGTCTAGGACATGGGAAGCACAGCAGGTCTGGCTGATCTTGCAGGTGTTGTTTCCTCAGGAGTTGAAATCGAGGTCTGGCTCTGTTTGTTGGCAACGATTTTTTCCTGGGTAAACTACCCTTTGGTCATCATGCCTAATAAAGGCAGTAAAGAAGCTATAATACAGTGATTACTTTTAAGAGTAAAATCAAAATCTCTCTATTGTTTGAGCACCTATACTCTTATAAAACACTGTCCTATCCTCTGATAGTTCAGGCATCTCCACCAAAACACAGTCTTCAGTTTGTCCTGACTGTGAAATGTTAGCTCTAAATCCCAACAGAGAAAAAATTAACCCTGAAAGCTGCTGAGCATCCAAAATCCCCATTAGCTACGACCTTCCCCGCTGTGTATTTCGGTGGAAAATAAAAGACTTATTTACTAACCTTAATTATCAGGGAACAGTTTGCCTAAGATAGGCTGTAGATGGCACTTCTTTACAGAGGTTGACGCAGCGGTCCTTGCAACTCACAAAAAGTTTGGTTTTCATGGACTCCATTTCTGTGTCAGTCTACAGAGGCAAAGCAAAGCAAACATTAGTCAGGAACTGTGTTCTCAGCAAAAGAGAGTTCAGAGGCTGAGAAACACCTCAGCCTCCTGTCCACAGCTCCTGCTGGGACCAACGAGATTCCAAGCTTTGAAACAGTAATGGGGAATCAACATCTAAAAGGTAATAATCACACAATTCCTACCTTTCTGTACAGTGGACACAAACTTAATTGTGCTTTTTTATTCTGTAGGCCACAAACACAAACCAAGCATCATCTAGAAGACTGTCAGAAGGAGAGGTAGCTTTGTCAGGGCTCTGAATATCTCATCTCCACATCCTCATATCTGCAGCCCAGAGAGAAGCCTGGCAGCTTTGTACTGGGAGGTTGTTGGTGTACCCAGTGATTCACTTCACGAATTCAGTGCACAGAAAAGGTCTCTGAAAGGTCAAGGAACTCTTCAGAGGCTGAATCTTCCTTGTGTTAAAGCTTTCAAAGATAAGCACTATAAAGCTCCTGATGTGATGAGTGACCGTGGGGTGGACACACTGACACCTCTCCTCACACACAGCCAGCAGTGTGCTTCAGGGGTGCTCTCAGCAGCCTGAAGGGTCTGTTCAACCAGCTTCAGGGTTCCAACACTAGACAAATTTACAGATAATTTGACATATTGAGGACGTGTCTCTCCTCTTACCTTTGAGCCAAGGGAGATTTTAATGGGAGTGAGAAAAGCAATTAATTCAAGTAACATAACAGAGTGACTCTGATCCATGCCTATAACGATTGCTCCCCTCTGGATAGAGCCTGATGACATTCAGCTTACCATGAACATGCCTGTTCATACCTGAACAGAAAAAACAGGGACTGGACTGGAGCACAGATAGCCACGGACCAGTGAGTAACTGGTTCAAAACACCCCCCAGACTGGGATGGAGACCAAAGAATAATGTCCTGGCTCTGCACTCCCCCTGTGAATGGCAGGGCTGACAGGGGCCCCACTGTCTGATGGGGCACAGGCAGCTACAGGACTAGGCAGAAGCTGCAATTGCTCTGTTGTCATTAGAAAATGGAAGTGTAGCCCAGAAAATTACAGAATTACTGCCACTTAGGCTGTTGTCTGACAAAACTGTGTGTTCGTCTTCCTCCTGAGGAGGGCAAGGAGTAAAACAAACAAACTCCAAACAAAGAGAAGGATGCATCAGCATGCAAAGTGCCTCCCACTGAGGAACTCCTCTAATCTTTTCTCTGGCATCCCTCCAAATTTCTTGATAAAGCAAGCAGAGTCCTTTTAAGGGTGCTCTTCAGAAATGCTAATTTCTACAGTACCCTTTGTACAATTAATAAAGGCCAAAACCAGAGAGAAATCTGCAGTTATTTTTCTAACAGAAGGTCATATACTGTGTTAGTAAATTCTCTGCCCTCCCTTTATGGTTTCTTAGCCATGTAATATGAACTTGGAAAAGAGCTCATATGTGCAACTGGACAAAATATAAATTCAAAGGCTCTCAGCACAGTTTTCCTCAAATGGCTCTAATATTAGAAGGTGGCAGTTAGGAGAAAAGAGGATTGTTAACACCTTTTGTTTGATGCCACAAGTCCCTTTTTCTCTTTCTGCAATCATGTTCAAGTGAGCAAAACTTGGGTCTAATTAGAAGAATTAGTCACAGAAGGAGGACAAAAATGTGGAGAACTAAAACGTGGAATCAACTGAAGAGGAACTACTGAAAGGAAAAAAAGATCCAAAGTCCAGTAGGTATGATGTAGGTAGAAGAAAAAAAAATCAGTAGGAAAACAGGTGCCTTCCTAAAATGTTATCAGACAGAAAGCAAGGTCACTCTATTCTTATTCACTAAGAGGATCAGATTAGGAAACATGAACAAAACCACGTATTTCTCAAGAGACTGAAGAGATAACAAAAATGAACACTTTCAGGAGTAATTTTCTGATTAGTATCTCTACAGAGGAGAAATATCAGAGGACATTAAAAAAAAGGTCTACATGCTGATAGACCAACAGAAGTGAAGCAAGGAAATTCATTCACTTCTTCAGCAAGTGATTAAATTATCTCTGTGTGATCACTAAAAACACTCAGCCCTGCAGTATCTCAGCACTGCCAGTGTTATAAAACCAACAGTCTCAGGACTGTGTTCTTCATATGGGATAGGCCAAAACAGCAAATAATTTAATTTATTTTTGGTTTATTAGTGTTTGATTAATTCTTATCATTCAGGAGATTAATAGGGGAGGACTAATGGCAAGAGATGGGTTGGAATTTTCACTGGCACTATAAAAGTTGAATAGCAGATTACAAATTACTCCCCAGAACCAGTGCAGACTGTCATCAAGTTTAGCCACCTGACAGTGGGGCAGATTGTAACCCACAAGCACCTTCTTGATTGAGTAGCATTCTCATTAAAACAGAACTGTGATTATTATCTCATAAATAATAGGCTAAGTAACACACATTATTTCCTATCCTCATGATCTAATCCATCATACTTTGTATATATTAGAGCCTTGCTAACCCCTCTTGGGAGTTTCCTACCTTTCCCCTAAAACAAAGCGTCCAGAAAAACATCTTTTAGAGATGGATACTGATGGATGCTGATCTGCCACTTCTGCTACAGTTACAACTAAATAATGGCAGGAATTATCCAGAGGGGTTGCACAAACATCATCACAACTGTCCCAAACATTTTTGCCACCCCTGTGAAATAATTCTCCAGTTTTTCAGGTGACCCAGTGAACACCTCAGTTGCTCATGTTCTATTTCCTCAAAATCAGTTTATCCCTCAGGAACAAGGGGCAGCCTCAGCCCTCGTGGGTATGTTTTCATTGCCCTACAGCAATAAGCAGCAACAAATATATTATTTATTGTATCTGACAGGTTAATTTGATTAAAGAAATCTAAGTGGAGGAGGGAAAAGATCATAATCTACTGAAGTAATAGCCTAATAAAAATGTCCAATTTGCTCTACAGGGTCCCAGGGGCTCTTCAGTTAAACCTATTGTTTGTCCAGTGTTTGGATGGAAAATTAAATGAGGACAAAATCCGAATAATACTGTACAAAACACAATTTGAAGCTTCTTGAAAATGGCAGAAAACAGAAAACATTGTTAGAGAGAATCCAGGGGAAACATTCTTTGAGGAACCTGGGCTGCAAGGGATTGTATTCACACTTGGCACAAACACTCTCTGCTATTGGAGCAATAAATTGGTCAGAAACAGGGAATAGTGAGACACAGGAATCTCTGGTCAGATAAAAGGGAAAAGAATTGCCTGCAAATCCCTACCTGGGGGAAGGAAAAGCTAACAAACAGACACAAAACCCCAACCAACAACAAAAAAGATCATGCACGGGTTACAGTTGGGAAAATAATGAGAGAAGTGGAAATAATGAACAGGAAGAGTGTAAACAAATATACTAATATTTTCTGAAACCAAAGAACATGGGTAAATTACCAGATGAATTTGTGCAGAGGTCTCTCCCCCAAAATCAGTGTGGTGCAGTCTTTGGATAGATTTTGTGAGTTTCTAGGAAGCTGCACATATCTAGAAGGATTTCTAATTCACAGCCCCCCGAGATGAATAGTTTTATCCATTCGATCTGGGTAGTTTCAGCCTGGGGGACACTTGTTTACTAGTGCAGGTGCTGTGTTTCCAGGGGGTTTCCCCAGGGCCATCAGAACATCGGGACAAGGGGAGGGATGGCAGTTGAAGGGTGTGGGTGTTTCCGGGGCTGGGAGTGAGGCACAAGCCGGTCACTCACATTTTGAACACAGCAGCACATCAAAAAGCCCCGCACTTTCATTACAGGTGCTGCGAGCTCTGTTTCCTCACGTCCTGATGTAAGAGCTAAACGGCACAGCTAAAGTGATAATTAAACATAAGTCTCTTTACAGGAAGGAAACTCTTGCCAATGTCTACGGCTCTTGTTAAAACAAATCAGCTCTCCCAGTTCTGGCCCTGCTAAATCCCCCCTGTCCACGGGCTGCTGATGTTTCCGAGGTCACGTTTCAGGCTGTGCTGGGGGCGCTTTGCATTCGAGGCGGTGCCTAAAGCAGAGGAGCAGGCGAGGAGTCATCAGCATTCCCGGAGTTATCGCCACCTGCCCGCCCTTCCTACAGGAGCACAGAGGGTGATTGCTGCCTAAGAATGCGCAAGAGGGAAAATATTCAGGAATACACTGCCTTCAAAAGCTGCATCTTTCCCTTTATCTGTCAGCTCCAAACCCCCAGGAAGCCCGGCTAACTGGAAGAGCAGGTATTCCCCAAACCGCTACAGAACCAGGGAATACAGAGCATGAGAGTGGTGCTCAGTTATGGATCCTCTGCAGCAGAAGAAATGTTCTTCAGGAAGAAAACCTCCTGGAGCTGTTTTGTGCATTCCTGCCATCCCAGGACTAGCACAAAGCAACTAAAACAAATCAGCATTGCAGCCCTCTTTCTCTTCAGTGGTGTCAGGCTCCTGCTCCAAGATTCAATATAAAATTATCGTTTCTACCAAAACCAATCATTAGAGGAATATTTTTCATTCATCCAATCCACACACAGTGTGTAGCTGCAATCCAGAACACACATTTACATTCATATAGCAAATTATTCAGCTCAACAGGGTTAAGTGAAACACTGACCCATCCACGTACAGGATAATGATACCAATACTGAAAGGAGGGGAGAGAAACCCCTGGAATGCTTTTCTCTCCCTCCCCACTCCCTCCAAAAAAAAAAACTGCTCATCAATGTTGCCATCTTGATTTCATGGGGATTCAAATCCCCAGTTTTCTTCTTCAGAGGCAGAGAAGGACACTATTAGCAATTAGGGGTGGAAATCAATAAGAGCCTAATGGTGCTTTTAGGAGCAGAACATATCAACTCCGCCTATTTTTCAAGTAGTACTGCTAAAAGGAAAAGCTCCTGTGGGCTGGGAGAGCTTCTGACAGGCTGTTTAAGTGCCAGGAAGCTCAGACCCAGCAGGGTCTGCCATGGATGCATGGAATGGGTCAGAACTACATCCAGCTTGTTCAGCAGATACACTTACTCGACTTACACCTGCAGGAATAATTCCTGTGCTTTTCCCACACACACTTACACAACAGTATGTAAAATCCATGTGTGCTCATCTATCAGGAACAAGGAACATGGAACAAAGCTTTGGGCAGCCTGGCAGATACTCCAGACCGTGCATGTGAGGGGGGTGGGAACTGGGCAAGAAGACAAACACTGATGACAGGTTCTCTGGCCCTGAGCACAGAGAGGCTGAGCTTTGCACTGCCTGGACTTTCACAATCCTGCAGGTGTGGGACTGCTGTGACTCAGCTGCACTTGCACAGGGCAGTACACTGTGTTTAAGAAGGGTGTGTAAAATTTGGAACATTTTTCAGCATCAGTTAAGAAGTTTCACATCATCAGGACGTTCCTTATTGGAAACTGCGTTGAGAGTTGTAAGACTGAGCTGTGTGGATCGGGGTGAGCACTGGAGTTGCTCCAGGCAAGAATGCAGCTTCCATCTCTCCAGACAGAGGGAATACATAACACTGCAATACAAGTTTACAACCTCCTCTCAGAGATTAGTCCTGGAATAGCAAAAATCTCTTCTAACTCCTCAAATGTGGGTGATCCTCCTTTAAGTTCATGCAAAAGAAATGTAAATGTTTTGGGGAGATCATGCAAAGATCACAGATAGAATGGGAGATTGACATTCCAGAACACTCCAGGTGTAGCCCAGAGGGGCAGTTAAGAGTCTGAGCTTCCATTTGTGCTCACAGATAAAGTTTGATCTGATTACTTTGGAGAGCAAGCAAACCACACATTTATTTTTTCAAAGAATTGATGACTACACCAATTAGGTGTACACAATTTCAGTTGTCAGAGAAATAGCACTGCGTGTTTGCTGGAAAACTGTGGATTTGTAACTTGTTGAAATTCTTTCCACATCCTGAAACATTCATTTTTACACTACATTGCCACTTTGAGAAATCCTAAGAGATTTCCTGTGCATCAGTGATAGGAGTTTCTATAAGAAAGCTGAGTCTCCAAACTAGGAAACACATGAAAAGCTATTTTTACATGTTCATTCATTAGAAATGACCTTAGTTGACTGAAAGAGTATTTAAATTGTACTTTCTCCAAGGAGATCACAAGGGGCAGTT
This sequence comes from Empidonax traillii, assembly GCF_003031625.1. Lineage (NCBI taxonomy): Eukaryota > Metazoa > Chordata > Aves > Passeriformes > Tyrannidae > Empidonax > Empidonax traillii. The sequence continues at coordinate 1,317,272 of NW_020955292.1, read as the reverse complement.
CAATAGTAATCTTTCTTGTACAATCACAGGACACCAAACTGATTTATGGTGGCTATTATTTTACTACTTGTTAATGATTCCTTAAAGAGTCCAGACAATTGGCGATAAAAGCAAGGAGACTCATTTTACCATGTGAGACTTTTCCTCATGATCAGATGCTTCAGTGAATCCAACAAGGGGCCTCAGACCACGTCAGAACCGAGGTGACCCTGATGGGCCAAGCACCGTTAAATAACATCCACCAGCACATCCTTGTTCAACATTCCGGGGACAGGAAGGGACAACCTTCATTGCCAGAGGTGACAATGGTAAAGCCAAGTCCCTACAGCTGCTCAAAGGAATCTGCTACATCCTGTGCATCCATAACTATGGGCCAAGAAACTGCCCCATGGCTGGTGTCACCTCCCAGGTTGCTGTGGCAGGTTTTAACCCAAACTGCTCAAAAATAGAGCAGTGGCAGGCCCAGGTTTCACGGCCTCCCTTCTCACTGCTCAGTGCCTGCTCCATGCTGGTGGTTCCTGCTTTGCCAAATAGACATCAGGGTCCCCCCCAGTAACAGAAATGTTGGCTCTCCCATTCCAGAATCCTGGAATCCAAAAACCCAATCCACAAACTGGGAGTTTCAGTGCATTTGCAGAACAATCCTGTACTTTGGACCGTGACACTGTTTAGATTGACAAGTTAAAGCCCTTCAGGCTTGATTTGCATGACTTGTCAGCACCTGACAAAGGTCTGCCAGTGTGTAGCATCCCACCCTTCAGGGGAAGGGCAGGAACATCCATCCCTTTCCATCTATTCCACTGCTCCATCTCCCTGCCCCTCTCTCTCCTAGATGTGTTCTGTGGGGAGCAGCAAGGTGTGTCCTGAGCACAGGCAGCCTGCCTGCAGCCCTGCTGCCAGCTCCCAAAGGGAACAGTGGCCTGGGGAACAGCTCTTGGGCACTTTCAGGCTGCTTTTTGCTACAGCCTGGCATGCAGTGTTTGAACGGGAGATCCGAAATGGGACAGGAGCCAGGCAGAAGCACAAGTGTCCTCACGGTAGCCCAGTGTTCTCCCTGCCACTGAGCCTGGAAAGAGCTCACATCAAAGAATAAATGTCTCCTCAAACTTCCACATTATACAATCGTCCTGATTTCTTCCTTTACAGAGGAAAACACAGGGATATCAGGACACAGGTAATTTGAGGACATCCTTTTGCACACGAACAGCACAAGTACTGCAACGGCAGCGTCTCTGAGGGCACCCAGGGCTGCAGCAGCAGAGCACAGGCAGCAGCCAGGGAAGCTCATCCTTGTGAGGCAGCACCTGGGACACTGTGTCCCACTTGGAGCCTTTCATCACCAAAGGGACATTGGTAAGTGGAGAGAGCACAGGGAAGTGTGCACCATGTGGAGTGTGAGGAGAGGCTGAGGGACTGGGTGTGTTGAGCCTCAAGAAGAGAAGGTTTGGGAGAAGAAACCAACTGTCATCATCAGACACCTACAGGGCAGTTACAGGAAGGACAGAGCCATTGTTCTCAGAGGTGACAGTGCAAGGGCAAGAAGCAATGGCACACACTGTGGCAGGAGAAAGTGTGAGTGGATATACAAGGGACAAAACTCAGTGTCAGTGCTTAAGCCCTGAAATAGGTTGCCTAGAAAGACAGAAATCTCTGTTCTTGGAGGTTTTCAGAATCTCATTGGACAAGGCCCTGAGCGATCTGACCTAACTTTGAAGGCAGTCCTGCCCTTCATGGTCTCTGGAGGCCCATTTCAAACTAAATTATGTTATCTGGAGATCTCTGACAGGTTTCCTTTTCTTCAGTCCACCTTGGTGCACAGGGCTGTCTGACATGCCCATCTCTGCATTCAGGTGTGCTGTCACAGCTCACAAATCAAGAGTTTTGACGCACGTTCTCGCGATTACACCACTAAAAAAGTCAATAGTGTCATATATTCCTTTTTGACTAATCACTCACTGCCAAATCCTTGAGGTTGTTATCAGGCAAAGTCCCATAAAACCCTGGAGAAAGCAGAGTGCCCTTCAGTGCCACACTGATCAGAACAGAAACTGCATGTGAGCTTAAAGCACATTAGGGCTGTGGGGGCAAAGTCTGGGAGCTCCTAATCACTCAGTCCGGGGTTCCTGCACAGACCTCTCAGGAGCTGCAGGGCAGAGGTGCCTGAATAAAGTCTGAGCTTTATGGCACTGAACTGTCATGGATGACTTGGAGCCTGAGGCTACACGTCCCAGGATTTAATCGGCCTCACCCCACCACGGTGAATTCAGCACTTCTTTCAGACAGCAGTGTTAACTGTCCTCTTTAACACAGAGAGGATGGTTCAAAATCAACAGAATGGATGAGAATATAGGGCAGGAATGACCCTGACTTCCCTTTGGCTCCTTGATCCCAAAGCTGAGCGCAGGTGACTGCAAGGTACCAACAATAACTCAGGTCAGCCTGACCTGACTGTCTGTGGCCCTGGACAGCACTGGAGTGTCAACTAACAGTTCAGACCCCCCCAGAAACTGAGACCTATTCACTTCCCTCCTCTCCTTTTTTTTTCTTTTTTTTTCTTTTTTGCTAGAAATAGTCCCAAGAATACAAGCACAGTGAAATTTGAGTGTCCCTGTAGCTGCAGTGGATTCTTCACAAGAAGTTTCCAGGTGCTTCGCAATATTAGTATGAAAAAAAGTAATGAATCCAGTGTAATTCCTAAAAAAAGAGAAGGATGAAGAAGAAGAAGAAGAAGAAGAAGAAAACAGCTTCTAGATTTTAAAAGCAAGTTGATATTGACCTAAACAGAAAACCACAAAAATGCCATATATAACCACATTTTGTGTTCAACTCACTGTGAGTTGGCTAATTATAACAGACTGTGCACAACAGAAAATCCAGAGAAGTGAAATTTAAAATTACTAAGATATTAAAACTGAAGCCAGCAGAAAATACTTCATCATTTCCTTTTCCCGCTCCTAATTTTTATTTTGATATTCCAAACAGACCTGTTGGGAAACGGAGGCCTGATCTTTCTCTGCTTGGCAAAGGCTTGCCTTTAATGTGATTCATAACATACAGTAACAGGAGGAGGATAAACAGGTGCTGGGTGGATGATCAACACACGAGAAGAAAACAAAGCCAGCCCTGCATTCCCATTACTCTGCCACACTGAGAGCTCAGTGAACTGCAATCCCTCCTTTCCCATTCTCGTTCCCCAGTTATGTCATTTCCATTAGCTGGAAACTGCAAGGCTATTTCATGGAGGGTTCATGGCACTAATGGAGAAAGTAGATGTTAATAGCTAAAATTTGGGGTTTATGAATTACGTTCCTAGGGCTTAATGGCTTATGTTTCCTTGGCAACAAACACATCATGTGCTTTTTAATAAGGTTTGCACATGAGCTGTGTACAGGACCAGGCCAGAGATCCTGGCTGATAAGGTTTCTGAGACATTATGAATTCAGGAGAGCAGATCTACCCTTTGACAGAGCAAGGACCACGCTGGCAAAAGAGCAAGAGCCTTCCCTAGTCTTTATAAAATTGCTCCAACTGCAGCCCCCTGGTTTCAGTATCTGCAAGGTTCAGTCTCGATTCATACAAAGACCATCCTCACTTATTTTACATCAGTAAATTTCATTAACTTCCTGGTTATCCACTTAAATATTCTACAGTGAAAAAAAGCAGGATGATATTCCAGAAATTAAATTTGTCCAGTAAGGCTGCACTGTGGCTTATCCTGAAGAACTCCTGGAGAAAAAACAAGCTGCTTATTTTATTTCATATTTTTCTCCAGAACAGTTTGTTACAGGAAACAGGCTGCAGCCTTTTTAAAAACTTCAACATGCTTTGGGAAACCTTCTCAAGATCACAAGAGGGTGTCCCACATCCACAGGAAAGAAATCTTAAACTACACAGGCTATACTGATGAAAAAACCAGATTTCTGATGAATATGCACAGGCACAGGTGACTCCTGTGACTGAATCAGCACACATCATGATGGTGCCACTCAGAGGTGCCTCTAACATTCTGGTTCACAACAAATATCACAGCTCTGGGCACAAGTCTGAGAAGGTTTTACTGATGGGAGATGAAGGCTGTTGGTCACAAGAGGTTGTGGATTTTACCTCTTGAACAGACACTGACCAGAAACTCCTTGTTTGTACTGTTTGGAAAATACCAATAAACAAATCACTTCACTAATTGGGCAGTGACTTCATGTATTTCTAGACTTTCATCCTGAATGAAAGTGAAAAACAGAGAATTCCACTTTGTTATCTTACACAACCCAGTGCCTTCTGATTGGGTGGTAGATTCCAGAAAAGCCTCACTGCACAAGGAGTTCACCTTACTCCAAGACGTTCACACCAAGTTTGGGTTTCCACACAATCACTGTTTGTTCACCCACACCAAATGAAGGGGTTTTATCAAAAGGATATTTGAATACTCTGTGGAACAAGGCATGCATTTGGAAAGAAAGAAGCATGGAAGAACTGTGCACCTCCCCAGAAAACTAAACTCGTGGTTATAAAGATGAATAAACCAGCAAACGAACCTTGTGCCAACACTGGTCCTCAGCAGGGACTGAAGGTGGGAAATGATGCTGAAAAGGCCTTTTTCTTTTTTTTTTTTTTTTGCTTATCATGTCCATAGAAACAAGAAACATAATTAACACCATATAAATCTTGGGTGGCTCCAATCTTCCTACTACTGTAAAAACAGCAACAAGCAAAAGCGGGTGGAACACTGAACCTCTAACAAAGTGCCAGGTAATTACCTTGTTTATTTTCTTCCACTGTCACTGATGCAGGTAATGAAGAGTACAACCCTGTGATCCATGGGCACCCTAAAACATGTACTGACAGTAACCCATGAAGTGCTCAGAATTAAGGGAGACTGACAGCCATTGGCATCAGGACCAAAAATATTAGGAAAGAGAGCTCTGCAAAGTCAGAAGCAGCTTCTGCATTCTGCATCTTCCCTGCCAGCCTCACACACACAATAACCAGACCCTATTATCTAAGGGGAAGTTAAGGCTGACTTAACAGCCAGCTTAGACACTCCTGGGTTTCTGAGTGTCCCCCTGAGCCAGGGGCAGGACAGGAACAGGAGGGTGCTCATGAGCTGCTGCCTGGTGATGTGACAGGCTTATCCTACCAGTGCTGCCTCTAGAGCTTCTGGGGAAAGCAAGCAGATGGAACTTCCAGGGCTCCAAAACCTATGACATGAGCAGAGAAACCCCAGTGCAGTTCTAGAGACATCCACTGGCACCACCTGGAGAGGCACGAGAAAATAAAAACAAAGTTGGTTTTTGTGCTATAAAACTGCAGAGGTTCTCTGGGTGCTGCTGAACACAACTCACTGACAGTCCTGAAATGTTCCTCAGAGGAGATACCACAGAGATCCTTTCTTCCCCCTCCACATTTTGGCTTTAGGGTTCTGATTTATGTTCCAGAAAGAGAAACTCACCTCTTCCTGTTGTTATCAGCCTTCACCTGTTTGGTCTGTTTATCCAAAGCAATCGGAAACTTCAGAAAGAAACAATTCCAAGCCTAGAAAAGGAGTGCTCCATTGTTCCATCTGAACCAACCGACACGATGAAAGGATTATTAAACACGCGGAAACAAGATCTAATTGACAGAGAGGAACAAAAAAAGCTGGAAGTAGCACCAAAGCATACAATGGAACAATTAGGACGAGAGACATGTCTACAAATCAGATTGAATAGAACTGATATTAAGAGATAAGGTGAGCACTGAACCACTACAGGTGGCACAGGGTAGAAAAGAAGACAGCAAAGCTCAGACATCAGGCAGGCTTGTGTAAGCAGAGAACCCTCTTTTGTTTCCTCTCCTCTCATCACATCAGGCTCAGTCAGTGCAATTAGGACTCCCTGACTTCTACTGCACCAAGCTGAGCATCAGTGAACATCAGTTCTGTTAGAATGAAATGCCCTGTTTGCTACTTCACAAGATGTAAAGGAATGATATTGAAAACCACCACTGTGCAACAGAGCATCACCAGCCTGCACCAACCTGCCAGAGCTCAAGGAATGTTTGGAAAACACTCTAAGGCACATGTTGGGATTTTCAGGGTGTCCTGTGCAGGGCCAGCAGTTGGACTTCATGATCCTTGTGGGTCCTTTCCAGCTCAGGAAATTCTACGACCACAAAAGTGTGAAGGCAATTTCTCTAAAGCTTGTGAAGTGGGACACCAGCCCCAGTCTCACCAGAGAGTGTTGCCATCACTGCATCGTTCAACCACTGGGAATAAATCATTATTCCCAGTTTAACAGAGCACCCAAGGCACAGCAGCTTTCTGCTTCCCAACAGAACAGCTCTGCCCCCCCAGTGACACAAGGCATGAGGCACTCACCAACCACCACCTGCAGTGCCATTCTCCAGAACTCCAAAGTGCCATGGCACTGAGTGCCATGACTCAACTGCTCAAATCAATACCCACCCTTCCCTCCTCCTGTACACACACAGACACTTTTCTTCCTTTAAAATAAACAGCCTACCTCCAAATTTAGGGAGCATTACTGTAACATTTTTAGCCTATTGCTTTATCCAATGAAAAATGTGCTATTAGTTCTTGTGAATTCGATCACAGACAACTGTGGTGTGAAACAATTTTGTATTCATTCTCCTCACCTGCTGGGAAACTGGTTCTGAAATTTTATGCCAATTGATTATTTGAATTATATTTATCAACACAACACCCCAGCACCTCTGTGTTTACAATCCGAATTGAAGGATGTAAGCAAACATCATTTCCCTGGGATTTGGCTCTGTCCAAAGTTACACCACACAAGAGGCAATTAAGGCCACTTAAGTAGATTCCTAATGAAAATTAAAAACTGTCAATTGGCTAAATATTACATTATTAATAACTTTCTGAGAAAACATTTTGAAGCAGCAAGAGCAGGTCCATTAACAAGGACAGTAAGCAGCTTCCCCTCAGTTCAAAGGCAGTAAAAAGCAGTGAAAGCCCCCGGTGCAGGACAACGTGCAGGTGTGGGCTGCAGCCTGCTGAGGGCATGAACCATAAAGATACTGAGGGCCAAACCACTCTGGGGATGAAAGCAGCCACATCAGCACTGGAATGTGCTCCTGCAGGGGCATCCTGGGAAAGGCACCACTTCTGCCTCTCTTTGCCTGTATAACACGTGGACTGACAGCCTGGGGTTTTTAAACTTCGAGAAAATCCTTTTTATTAAATTGCAGCTTCAGATCTTGCTGCTGCTGCCAATGAAGTGACAACACAAGGACAGCAATAACTGCCCAAGGTTTTCCCTCTGGGCTCTATGTGACTTCCTAAACTGCACATCCAGCCCAGTTAATCCTACCTGAAGATAGCTGCTGACGGCTGCTGAGGTAAACATGAGTTATTGGTCCACACTAGTAATGGATTTTGGACATAGGCTGTAGTGTTTCTACCATTCCCAGACTCCTTTCCCACATTCTCAACACCCAGAGCACAGTATGTGCTGCCTAGAAGTACTGAGCTGTTTATTTTCAGAAAAGCACATAACCACCCACACAGGGGTTCAATTTACCAACAAAACACAAAGTGGAAGACACCCTGAACTATTTTTCCTTGGCAGTAGAAGAACAAATGCAAATCTGAAGTCTGTATTTCCTGCCACTCTCATCACTTTAAGAACATTAAGCCCCTAAAATCCATCCCTGCTGGTGTTTGGACTCCAGCTCCCTGCCTCAAACCAAAGGGCACTTAGGGTGGGTCCTGCCCAGGGAATTCCAGCACCCAAACACCTGCCCTGCTGAGCCCGGGCAATTTCCAGGCGTGGAGCTGATGTGCCCCGGGGGTTGGTTTTGAAGGCCATGTCAGGCTATCACGTGCACAACAGAAGACACTTATCACAGTGACATAATGATCCCAAAGGCCACAGCACTGCAGAGATTTTGCACGTGGGCAGGGCCAGGTGTTCTGATTTTATGTCCTTTTTGTTCTTTATTGAATTCATGTATTTAAATACATAAATACAGCTCATTGTGTTGCCTTCATATAGGATTATACTATACAAAAAAATCCATGTAGTTTGTATGAATTCCTCTAAAATTATTCTTTTAGTACATCTAGTCTTACACATAAGCTTATAACTTTTATATACACTTCATAATTTACTTTACATTTAAACTTGAAATGTATGTGTTATAAGCATGTTTTATTTGTAATGCCACTATATCAAGTCCAAAGGTGCTCTGATATTATTACTTTTAACAGCACTGTCATAAGTAACAATAGCACAGAACAAACCCTATTTAATCTCTGTAAATTTTATGGTTTGGGTGGGGTTCTTTAATTTCTATTCTTTTCCTAAAAAACCTAATAAGAATAAAAAAATAGTACAAGGACAGAGCAACCATTTCATGGTGTCCTTTCAACAAATCATTGGATTTGCAGGAAAGAATGAGACAATCACTCATTCAAGAGGGAGAGGTGGGCTGGGAAGTACTCTGTTAGCTGGGCTTAGGTACATGTCTCTGCACGCAAGTTTGTTCCAAAATTCTCAACTTTACTGCAAACAAGTGAATTTCAGAATTCAGAATTCCGCTCCAGGAGCACAGATCCTGATGGATGGTGGCAGTGTCAGGAATCCTGAGTGACCTTTCCAGTACTGAAACACACCCTGTGCCAATGGATAGCTGCCCCCATCCTGTTTGACCACCAAGTTCTCCAGCTTCTGCAGCCTCTTCCTGAGAGCACCAGTGGCAGTCCCGGGTCACAAAACAGCCCACCAGGAAGGTGTGTGTAGAATCTGTACTTTAATTTATATTACTACTGTGTGAGATGCTATATTTTAGAATAAAACATAAAAAGTACTGATTCCAGGTAGGCAGAGAGTTACATCTTTCAAATGTGAAGCTACAGAGCACATGAAAGCATTTTAGTTACGTAATATCACAGAGGAATTGTTTCTGTCAGAGTAATTAATGCTCACGAAATCTACGGGGGTTAATTAACAGGATTTTGTCTCTCCCAGTACAGTAAAGGCTGTGAACAGAGTTCTCCAGCAGATGGAAGCACCAGTCAGCAAAAGCTGAGCTCCCCCAGCTCCCAGCACAGGAACTGCCTCCCCTGTTGCTCCCAGAACTTCTCCATGCACAGACCCCAAGGGGCTGGCACTGCTGGACAACAAGTCTACAATCCTGGACCAGTGTGAGATCTCCAGTATTGCCCTGGCATTGCATATAATTATTATTTAAGTATCTACAGAAACCTGATGTGGGTGAAAGACCAGGGGCAGGGAAAGCTGCCTCAAATACCAATCATGAACTTGGGAATTTCAAGTAAAATTTAGCAAAACCCCATCAGCTCTATCAACCTTTTCCCACACCTCCCTGACAGTTAAACAAACACAGCCCAGCTTCTTGCTTTCTTTCTCATATTTTACCAATAAATGTGATCCAAATGTAAATGTTTAAAATTTACTTAAATGCCATAACCTCAAGTTCCAGGTATAGTGCTGAAATACAACAAACCCAAGTTCAGGGGTCACTCTGAAGCTCAGTTAAAGTAGCAGAAGTGGCCATTCATAGTAGGATCAGATATCCCTTCAATTATGGACTCAGCAGTACCCCAGCCTAGTAACTCCAAGGCTGTTCCAGGCCATTAAAGCCAGGAAAGGCCATGGCTACTGACACACAGTTTACAGTGATGCAAGTCACCATGGCCAGAACAGCCTCATTTCCAGAGCCCTCCACTGCACGTTGATTAACTAAACACTGTTATCACACTAGAATTTAAGAATTCACACACAGGGCTGAAACACAGATCACTGACAGGTCTCACCTGACTCTTGGGAGCTCTCAGCACTCACTGGCTGCTGCTTTCCACCTCCATGAGCTGTTTTGTTCCTTGCCTTCTGATCAGAAGGCAATTAAATGACTTCAGACATGAAGGACAACGTTCTTTTACAGTTCCTCTAGCACAGGGGCTGAGATTGCTTTGTGCAGTGCACTAAATAAATAGCCAATCAAATAGTACTTGTAAAGCATGAGGAGGGGAAACCAAAGTAAAATTCTAATAAAAGGATTTCATGACTTCAAACATCAAACCCCCCAACCCCTGTCCCTTTGTTTCCCCCCATACCTAAGTGGAAATGCTGTTCCCTGCCCAGTGGAGTTACATTCTCTTACAGATTTTTCTCCTCATTCTGCCAAAACTGAGATGCCACTCCCATTCCAGCCTTTTCCCAACATTTCAGGAGCCCTGGATTTCAATCAGTAGTTCAGGCATTCCAAAACTCCTCAGTCCCCTGGCCTGCCACCAGCACTCCCTGCAGTTTCTCTGCCTGCATCCTTGTTTGCAGCTCCACAGGAACTGCACCAGTTTTATTCTGGATTTTGATTTTCAGCCTGAAGATGCCTGGACTCAGGGGGAGCAGAGAAGGGTTCATTTGATGAACTTGAGGGGGAAGTTTGTTACTACTTTCTTGTGGACTCCAGAGCATCTGCAGGGTACTGAGAGCAGAGCCTTTATTTGATATGTGGAGACAGTCACACATAATTTGACTAAAATGTCTTAGCCGTGTAATTCACTCAAATTGCAAAAGTCTGGAGAAGCCATTTCCATAAAAGCTTATTTATTTATCCATAAAGCAATTATATGTATGTTATATAAACACAGAAAATCTATCAGAGCTACAGATCTGCCCATCACACACAGTGCTAACCACTGTTTACATTCCCACATCCTCACATGAATCACACGGTTTACACGCTGGACACACTCACTAAACTCGTTCTTGTGTACCTTACTTGTCTTTAATAGCTGCCTCCTACATTTATTTAACCTCTGCTTCACCTTTCACGCAGGACATTTCTGGGAACTCCTGCAATTGTTAAAACAAGACAGGTGCGTGGCAGCAATGATGAAACAGAAACTGGGAAAGGCAGGAAAGGAGTGGAAAACAAATGACAGAGCCACACAGAGCCTGGTGCAGATAAAGCAAGCTCAGCTACGACATTCCCTGCTACTGTACATCTGCTGGGATAAATACTGGGCTGGGCTATCTCTCAAAAACCAAAGAGGGCAGATCAAACAGCAGGTGAGCAAGATCCCAGAGCCCAGAGGAAAAAGCCCAGCCACAGCACATTGTCCCAGAAAAACCAGTGGGGTCTCTGAGCCACAGGCAGCCCTCCCTGCAACATAAAAACACAAATATAAATAAAGGTCTCTTCTTTATTGCCATTAATGGGAACATTTCCTGCCACTGGTCAGATGACAAACCCTTTTTCCCAGTTACCTCAGCCAACTCAGTAACCATGGCAACTGTTCCCAGTGCAATGACATCATATGGTCTCCTAGGCAACTGTTCCCAGTGCAATGACATCATGTGGTCACCATGGCAATGCTCCATGAGGCCAGGAAGAAAGTATTTTAAGTGGGAAGATAGGTCAGAAAGGACAAAAGAGGGCTCAGGGAAGAGCGGGATGAAAGATAATGGAGGTAAAAATATGAGCTTTATGAGAAGAATAGAGGCAAGGGAAAGGAATGGGTGGACAGATGGAAAAAGAAAAATTTGGAGTAATTTAAACTACTATTGGATAAAAAAAACACCTTAATTCTATTATCTCTAATATGTTATTTAGGTCAGAGTTGCTGAAGCACAGCATGGGACAGGAAGTTTGGGTGTGGCTCAAACGCTGATTTAGTGGAGGGGCTTTGGACAATCCAGGAGAAACTGCCAGAAATCTCCAGAGAGACACGGAGGGAAATCACTCTATATAGAATATATGGGTACTTTTTCTAATACAAGGTACATTTCCTAACATATTTCCCTTCTCTGACTGATTCCCCAGGGCTGTCACAGCAATGCCAGGAACCAGGTGCCACTGCCATGCCCTACAGGGCTTGAGAAGATTCCTTTGCCCTCTTCCTCCTGTTCTTTGTACTTGAAGACATGATAACAATAACCTGGCCAGCTGACAAATGAAAATGGGTTTTCCTTTGACTGAAAGCTCCTTCAGCACCTCATCAAGATGGAAGAGAGTCCCTTTTTCATTTTCTACATCTCCTTCCAATTCTATTATACTCTCAAATGTTTGAGTTTGCTGAAGATAAATACCCTTTCTGCATTCAATCCTGGTTTAATTCTGGACAGTCTCAGCCAGCAGACAATGTTACCATCAGCTTTATGCTCAGTGGCTATAAACCCCCTGGGAGAAAGCTTCTTGGCAAGGGAGTGCTGGAGTTATTGATACCCAGTGTTTTATCCCCGTGCACAGCCCTGGGTGCAGGATAAAGGCACAGAAAGCAGAGCCCCCTGAGCTCAGCCTGCAGGCTGAAAGCCTGGGGCCGTGTTCTGCAGGAGGATTCCAAGTCCATCACACAGCACTTCCCTATCCAGCAAGGCATCTTCACATCGTCTCTCTTAAGCCAAGCCTTATTAGTACAATAATTGCTCTCCACTACTCATTTCAGAAGGAGTTCACACAGAACCAGATGTAGCGATTGTGAGTGTATCACTGAATTCAGCAATGGGAGGTTGTGGCTGTGAGTTCTTCAACCAAAAGTGATTCAGTTTTTACACTGAAGATGAACCTCAGCTGGTCAGACCCAAATTTCAAACAATGTGAGGTTTAGAAAGCTGTCTGATTTAAGCATAGCTGTAAATGCCACGCTGGTGTCAGGCTGACCCACAGAAAACAGGATCTCAGGAGTCACTGGAGCAGTGACCTCCCTGTGAACAGCTCAGCACAAAGGAAAAGAGCAGTTTTCTATATGAAGGACTCGGTCACAAGAAAACATTTCTGCACCACGAGACCTCCTGCACATTGTTGCTGTTACTCAGAGAGCAACAATGCATTGAATATGCCAAGCACTTTGCAAATCTCTACAAAGGCAGGCATTAGGGCTCATAAAGTCTGACTCCTTCAGAGCAGCCCACTCAGTTCGTCTCCAAGGGGTTTCATTGCAAAAGCCTGCAGTCATCAGGCTGGAAATGTTCCAGGTGCTTAATCACACACAGAAGAGTGAGAACTGAGAGAGAGAGAAGAAAAATCTCAGAGATAAGCAGCTTTAGGAAGGATGTGGTGGCCGAGGGAGAGAAACAGGAAAAGGGGAGGAGGAGGAGAGGAAAGGGAGGAAAAAATCTCTCACGCTGTTGAAGAGCAGAAGCACAAACCCCAGAGAGAAAGCAAGGGCAGCATCGGGCCCCCAGAGTTACTCTCCAGCTCTCACACTCTCCCCTAAATCAGAAGATATCCCCAGAGCAGTTCACTGTGCACATCTCACACAAACCCAGGCTCAGCTGGGCATTCTCAGACAATCCACAGGTCCCACCCACTCAGCAGCTGCACCTCCAAGGAGCTACCAAAAGGTTTTGCTGCAGGGAGAGGAGAAGCAAGACTTGGCAGGGTCAGCACAAAACGAAGGAAAACAACTGCCAGAGAAGAAAACAAGTGGGCAATAGGGGCTGGGGATTGGTTTGGTTTGGGGGTTGATTTTTTTTTTTTCAAGCTGAGCTGAGAATCTGCATTAAGCTACATTTCAGGCTGCAGTCTTATTTCAAAAAATAGGAATCTTTAACAAACAGTGGCAAAATACGTGGTGAATTGATAATGTTTGACTCCTGATAAATCCCTTTGATGAACAATGACACATTCCAGCATTAAGTAAAGCAAAATAAAACACTGAGAGTTGACTTAAAAGAGAAAAAGGGAGAAAAAAGAGTAATGACTAATGGCCAAGAAAAAAAATAAAATCTATTAGCTGTTTCAGACTGTTGCCTTAAGTAATAAAGAATAATATGTACAAATATGTAATTCATTACCACAGTAATGCCATGCTTTACAACTGCACATCCAGGTGTTCTGTGTTCATTACAAATAAGACAAATTCTGCTCTGATTGCTGCAAGACAATTAAGCTCAGATGTAATAGAAGAAATGGTGATATGCAGCTCAGCCAATATGGACAAAGTACTATAGCGAGGTGCAACAGTGAAACTTTGCAGACAGCTGTCCCAAAAGCTGTCAAAAGGTTCAGATCTTAGCCTAGTTTAACCCTAAAAAATTATATGATTTTTAAAAAATTAACCTTGAAATAATAGGATGAAAAGATCTCAAAATAAGACCTGTTTTCACTGAATAATAAACTGTAAGAGCAGGAAAGAGATTTATCAACAGGAATCAGAACACATGTTGAATAAAATATCTCCTGGGTACTCCTGACTTTGTGTCAGCCCATCCACCTGCTAATTAGCATCAAGACATTACTGTGATTGCACCAGGATAACAGGATGAATAATTCATTATACCTTACCCAGAGATCTGGCCCATTAGTGGCTCTTAATCAGTTCTAAATCCCAGGATTCAGCACAGTCTTTATGGCAGAATTAACAACACACATAATACACACATAATGTGTTTAGTAAAATTTAAAGCAGTTGTTTTAAACACAACTAACGATGGGCTAATAAGCTCAACTAAAGCTGGGCCTTACTAATCTAAAAATAATAGTTAATTCTGTCCACTTTTAGCCTAGACCCACGGCCAATCTCAAAGCAAGGAAGTGTCAGCTGTGGAAACCAGAATGACTCAGCAGTGGTACCAAAGCTCATCTGTTAGCAATGCTGGGCTCTGATGGGACTGATGACAGCAAATGTTCCAACCTCCCTATCCTTCCATGCCATTTTACAGCCCAGGGAGGCTTAATAGGACTTGTTTCAGAAGAGGCAAATAGCAGTCCTTAAAAAGCTTGAAATGGCACAAGAGAACAGAGGAGTTGTTCCTGCCCAGTAAGGACATGTGGAATTCCAGCAGAAAGACTCTGACCCCATGAATGGCCAGCAACAAACACCTGGAGAGACCTGGGCCAGCTCCTGCCAAAGGTGGCCTTGGCCTTGTGCCCCCTGCTCCGGGGATGCAGGGACAGGAGCAGAGCTGATTGCTCCAGAGGCTGTGGCTGCCCTGCAGCCAGGAAGGCACTGAGCTGGTGCTGGGCCGTGCCAGCCCGGGGCACACACCTCCAAAGCTCCCTTCCAAAAGCCACTGCAGATGGTGCTGTGCCAGCCCGGGGCACACACCTCCACAGCTCCCTCCCAAAAGCCACTGCAGATGGTGCTGTGCCAGCCCGGGGCACACACCTCCACAGCTCCCTCCCAAAAGCCACTGCAGATGGTGCTGGGCTGTGCACACAGCTCCCTCTGCAAAGCCACTGGCTCTGCTGAGGCTTTAAAGCCCCAGCACCCCGAATTCTCAGGCAGGTGTGTCACTGGGGCTGTACCTCGGTAAAAAATAACCACCTGGGATGTGGCTTCTTTCTGTGCTTCAAAACAAGGCAACCATGGGACGAGCACAAGTTGTCACTGCAGAGAGAACAAGCTCCGCTCCACCCGCCGGGGAAACCAGTTACTCAATCCCTGTTCCCACACACATCCACTGTCCCTGCCCTCTGCAAGGCAGATGTTCTTTTGTGCTGCTCAGGGCACAACAACAGTCAGAAAGGCTGTTAAAAAAGGCTTCTTCTGCCAACCCCCTGCAATTCCTGCTTCCTTCCAGTGTGTGCCTTACGTGCCTGGGAAAGGAACCAACGCTGTGCTGCCATCCCTGCTCTTTCAGGAGCCTCTGCTTGAGAAAACTCAGAGTAAAGGTCATCCCTCTGATGTTCAAACAAGGATGCAGTTCCCCAAATGCCACAGATTTTATACAGAATTACTGTAAATATAATTGGCTTATATTTTTAATACTATTTATATTTATTATGACTTATAATAAGCAATTGTTATAGTGAATATTTATAACGGGCATAACATTACTGGAAGTCATAAGGACTTGATCTGTTTCTTCCCTCAGACGTTAAACCAGATCATTCTTCAGACATGGGAGAGTTCAGCTACTCATGGATTAAATCCTAAAATGGAACTGATCACATTATCAAGTTATGTGAACATAGCTCATACTAATTTAAGTACATAACTGGTACATAAGTGATTTCCTAATGATCACCTCCCTCAAAAGGTATTCCCTGCTGGAGTACTCACAGTGCTTTGCCTCAGTGCACTCTAGGCTTTGCAAATACCCAACTGAATGAAAATAATTCATCTGGCTACAATGTCTGAGTTGGGACAGACCCAATTGGTTCATAATCATTAGTTAAAATCATTTAGACTAAAATATAAGACAGCATCTAACACTGAGGATTCAGAAAAAAGGAATGTGTATACTTGAAGGACACGAATATGATAAATATATTACTACATTTATAGTTATGCCATAATAGATCGCAGCTGTAATACATGGGAAGTTCCACAGCTCACTCACAGACACACTCAGTCTTCACTGCCTGCAGTTCACAACTGCAGAAAACCAAATTCTAGTGATCAAAAAGCATCTTGCTGACCATAGCCAAAAGGGATTGATATCCACTTATCCTACAATTTTAGAGGAAGGTATTGCTTTGTGACTTTCACAGTCTCAAGCCCCAGGACTGAAGAGTCTGCCCTATAAGAACAGCGAAAAATCAGAATATTTTTCCTGCAGTTTTGTTCCTAAAATTTCCACCTGTTTCTCTCAATCTCTGTCTCCTTTCCTTCCACATTTCTTTTCTCAGCTGATCCACACAGCCTCTGCCCCATATAATCTTCTCAGTGCTCAAAGACAGCCACGATATGACAAAAAAATCTGTTAGCATATAACCCAAATGGGGAGTAATTTGGGAAAAGAAGCAAAACACGTCATCAAAAAGCACATCTACTATATATACTTTAATATATAAGCAATGCATCTTCATTTCCCAGGCTGTAACTGCTTTGGGACAGAGTGCCTTACAGTATGTTTATAATTTCAAAACTGTACCTTAATCCCAGCCAAGGACTGTATGAAATATTTTCTCACTTGACTGCCCTTATCATGGCAGAGAGGCAGAATGCACTGGACTGTTCTCTCCAACTTGAAATGTGTTGTAACAACTGTGCTCTGTGGCACTTGTATTGCTCTCAGCATTCAGCTTTCCTATTTCTAGGAGATATTTAAGCATCTAATTAAACTACTCTAAAAATAAATATTAAATATTCCTTTAATTTTAGAGCTGACAAATTACTCTGCATAACTGCCTGATGGAATTAATTTATACTGTGGTGCCTTGAAATCAATTTGTAATCAATAGTTTTGAAACAGGAGACATTCCTTGTTATTCCTGTTTCACATTTTATTACTCAATAGAACAAAATACAGAATTAGATTAAAAAAAGGCTTTCAAAGGTTTTCCAGGGGAAACCTAATTTTTAAATTTATCATACTTTCCTTAAGCTTGTCTTACCTGCTTCTGAAACATTCTTATCTGAAATACCTCTTTTTTGAAGGTGTTTTGTGATACTCAAGTGCTTAATCTTGCTTTTTCGCACACAGAAGACAAACTCCCTTAGCTCTTAAGCTTTCCTGCCTCCTGCAATATTTTTGGAAATATTTTAGTTATCTATCATGTTCATACTATATAGACACAAGCACAAAAGTCAGATGAGGAGCATGGATAATCACAGCTACAATTATTTTCTTACATACATGATAAAAACTGCAGAGCAGTTACCTGGGAGCAGCCTGGGAAGGGAATGGTATCCACAAAGCACTTGCTGGCTGGAGATCAGCAGGTGAGGGGAGTTGCAAGCCTGGCTTACTTTGCTTCTCACAGATGGCTCTACTTCTGACACTAATTAAAACTCTGCCTGGCCTGATCTCAGTGTTTAGAACATCTTCATTTATCTCAGAAATCATTAAGGCTCAGACACCAAATCATCTGCATCTATGGGACTTCAAGTACTTAAGGCTTGTTCAGAACAAGATCTAAACATCCTCTGTCAGTTATGTGGATAATCAACTTCACACTCTTCAAAATCTGCCACTGATTTCAAGGAGGTGCTTCAGTGAATCTAAGATGTATCCAACAAGGGTTTTCGTGTTGTTGCAGTGTTTTAGCCAATTTTTCTTGATCAGTTACGTTAAATTAATTCAAACATGTGGTGTGGATAGAATTAAAAAACAAAGATCCAAAGCACTGAAATATTTTTCCTGTTTTCTCCCTATCCTTAAACTCAAGCTGGTTTGTTGAAGGATTTCCAGCTGGTCCCAGAAAGTATTTGATAATGTATAGTGACATCAGTTTTCAGCCTTCTTTCATTACCATTAAATCATTCTCACAACTTAAAATAGAGCCAGGCTTTTCATTTCCTTTAACTTGAAGTGTACTTTCATAATTTCTTTTCTAGATTATTACACAGCAGCCTCCTGCAGCTGCTGGAAGAGGCCCTGGGAGTAGGTCAGGGAGTACCCTCGTGCTTCTTTGGGAATAGATTTGGCTCTAGAAGTCAGTCCATCCAACTTGCAGATGCAGATCACAAGTATTAAGGATGGAAAAGCACCAGCAGAAGCTCCGTGCAAAGGAAAGGCAGCGTGGGAAAAACTCTTTTCAAACCCACAGTGAGACCAAAGCAGTTAACAGAGTAAATGGTTACTTACCACAGTAAGGATGTGGTCCTTTGATATGTGCTATCCACGGAGATCCAGTCTCAGCACTCTTCTGAAGGTTTCTGCTTCCCTAAAACCTGCACATTCCCAGTGCTATCGCTGCTCTTGTACCACAGCCTCTCACTACAGACAGCCCAGTGAGTCTGAGCGTTCCAGAGCACTGGCACACATCATTCTAGGGGGTTCCACAGGGTGTGGATGTGTCTGTACTCTGAGGGATGAACAAATCCCCTTCCACAAAGCTAGAACACATTGGAGCAGATTAGGACATGCACCAAAGTATCTCTGTCCTACAAAGCCCACGCTATTAATTTAAGGGCTGACTATCCCCAAGCTTTCAAGCTCGTACAGGGTGACAGAAAATGCTGCTTTTTCCACTTAGCAGCTAAAAATTCAAGGGTATGCAGAGACATATCAACACCCTCAGGGTGACTCAATCTTCCAACATGACTGCCTGGGAAAGACACAAACAGTGCAGCTCTGGGCAAAATAATACTCAGAGGAACCTTTACATATACTATATCTCACCATGTTAAGATTATTAAGCATCTTTTTGTGCCTGAATTAAGGCAACATAAAGAAACCTCCATCGGGGAGCAGGGAAAATCACTCAGTTTGAAGTCTTTGCATTGGAATTAATCCTGCTTAAAAAGATGTTGTGAATTCAACTAAGCACTTCTGGTGAATACATCTGGTGTTTTCAAACAATAAATTGGGCATAGCCTAGGATTTTATTTGTTTTAGAGAGTGTGAGACAGACAGCATAACTTGGGGGTCATCTAAGAGAAATACCAGTTCCAAAATACCTGAATCCTACAGTCCACTGAAGAATATTGGAATAAACAACATGTGCTGTTCATCTGCTTTGGCTTCCTCCAGGTCGTTGCTATAATAGGGATTACAAAAAAGCATTTAGCAATCCCAGGGCTTTTGAATTAGCGAAAAGGTAAATAAAAAAGGTAACAAAAAGACAGCTTCTTCTATAAACAGCAAAACAAACCTACCACTTGCCAATAATATCAACTATTAACCATCCAGAGTGTTTCAAAGTGAAAAGGCAGGTATGGCCAAGTTTCACCTTGGCTCCACAGGGGCAGGTAAGGAGGTAAATATCTGTATTTTCATCTTTTTCAGATGGTGCAATTAGGCTTTCAATTTTTTGCCAACTTTACTGATATAAAGCTAGAACTATCTATAAGATGATAGAATATATAAATACATACAAATCTACTATTAAAAATTCTAAAACTCCAGATACTTAAAAACAACCGGTGTGCTGCTTGTAAAAAGTGTAAGTAGCTGCTGTGGGTAAATCAGACCAGCAACAACTATTGGACAAATCAAAGAAAAATAAATTCTGATAAATGAGAACTTACATGACCTTTGAGCTATCTCAGGTGCCAGTGGCAGTCTGGACACAGCTAACTTTTCCTGCTTCTGGGACATACCATTCCAGAACCATGTACAGCACCAACAAATGTACACGTACACTAACTGCTGGGAGAGAGCAAAAACAACAGGTAAGTTTGGGGACTAGGCTTAAGCTAGCTAAAAACAGAAAGGCAGTCTTCAGGAACAAGTATTGCATCGTTTGAAGCAGGTAAATATGAAATAATTAGTGGGATTTTCACATGTAAAGCTGATTTGGTGGCTGCACTTCAGAGAAAGTTGAGAGGTTACAGTGGCCAGAAGCAACCACAAGTCTCTACACTGATGTAAGTCATGTGCTTCACAACTCTTCAGCTCCTGAGTGGAACTGCATTACAACTGCTCTGGTGAGCAAACAAATACACCTCCTTTGGAAGCTCCACTTTAATACTGGGGGTGCCTCTGAGTTCTGTGGGTTTGTTTTTACTGACTGTGATGTGTTTGTTTAGCAGGTGTCAACTTCTCATTCAGCTTTGGACTAATTATGTTTTAACTCACCACTGATGTGTTGGGTAACTCTGTCTCCACTCTGAACAAATGACAGGACAGCTCATGTAGAGATAACATCCCTGAAGCAGCATTTTATTTTATTCACTTAATTCCAAAACATTTAATTTAGAAGTCTGGCATCTCAGTCATCCATCTTAACATGGGCAAATATTGACATAGAGTTGTCAGAATACACAGACAACTAAACAGCCAAAGAGTTTACAAAAAATAAATTTATGATTCTTCAAAACAACTGCAAAAGGTTACAAGTATCAAAACTCTTAGGTAGATGCACTGCATTAAAAGAAACTGTGCACATAAGTTAGAGGCAAAAAAATCAAATTGCTACTGAGACCTCACATTTCAAACAGTTTATTGTAAACTGATGAACAGCGCTGTCATTTCACATCAGCTTAACTGTTTTTCATTGACTGAAAAAAATTTGGGGTGGCTAATTTACTTTGCATGCACAAAATGTACTGCTTAACAGAACTGTCAGCTCCTTTCAAATGGAAAGAATTTAACTGGAATCTAGTTATCTTCAGTCACCTTCCATTATTCTTTCCCATATTTTCCAATCAACAGGCAAACTAAAAATGCCTCTTTCTGCACTGCTCAAGTGCAACTAAGATAAATAGGGCCAATAAACCAATCAATCCATCAATGCCCATGAAGACTCATCTGAAACTGCTTCTCAATAAAGTAGACAGCAGATCTGAACAGCTGTACAATACAGATATGCTTAGCACTAGATATTTAGTGTGACTGTGGCAAGGAAATATTGGTGACGATGGGGATGGCCAAGTGGATGAAAGAGGGATCAGAGGAAAGCTCTTTAATTATTGCCCTCTCCTGCTTCTTCATCTTGCTGGTCACTCGTCCAGAGAGTGAGGTTATCTCGAAGTAACTGCATGATGAGAGTGGAGTCCTTGTAGGAATCCTCGTTTAGTGTGTCCAGCTCTGCTATGGCATCATCAAAGGCTTGTTTGGCTAAAAGGCAGGCCTGCTCGGGGGCATTCTGGATTTCGTAGTAGAACACGGAGAAGTTGAGTGCCAGCCCCAGCCTGATCGGGTGAGTGGGCTGCATGTGCTCTTTGCTGATTTCAAAAGCCTCTTTGTAGGCAGCTTCTGAGGCTTCCACGACACTGTTCTTCTTCTCTCCAGCAGCAACTTCTGCCAAATAGCGGTAGTAATCCCCCTTCATTTTCAGGTAAAACACCTTGCTCTCATACTGGAAGTCATTGCAGTTCTTGATCAAGTATTTATCTAGGAGAGCCAAAACGTCATTGCAGACTGTCTCGAGCTCCTTTTCTATCTTCTCCCTATAGGCTTTAACCTTCTCCAGCTTCTTCTCGTTCCCATCTGCCATGGTCTTCTGCTCTATGCTGCTGATGACGCGCCAGGAAGATCGTCTGGCTCCGACTACGTTCTTGTAGGCTACAGACAGCAGGTTCCTATCCTCATTTGAGAGGGGCTCATTCAGCTCAGTGACCTGTCAACACAGACAAAGAGCAAATTTAAAGCGTTTGCCTTAAGAGAAGAGCGTGCAAACTTCCTTAAATATTTTTATCGTGAAGTGCAAGATTCAAAATGTCTTCTAGGTCCCAAAATTCCTTCTAGACGGGAGTAATTTTGCAATGTTGAAAGTTTAAACCCATTTCTGCAGTCAAGAGTGAAACCCCCACAGTTCTGATGCAATAGAGGGGGTATTTTGAAGGAAAGAACATTCACTGAATAAAAGGGAGTCGGGTTTGTGTAACGAGAAGCACTAACAGAGGAGGGCTCAGGTTTTTGGGAAGTCTGCTATGATTACACAGACCACACAACCAGTGATGAATTGAACTGTACCTAGAACACCAGCTACATGAGGCTGGAGCACAGCACCCACACTGGCAACTGGTGCAATTCTTGCATTTCTTTCCCCTGCTGCTCTTGCACTCGGCAGCAGAGATGATAAGCTCTGCACAGTACAAAGGAATTAGTGTTCCACAGGAGCTCTGAGACACTTAGTGAGCAATTATCAGTGTAATACAAAAGTTATCCTGCTTTCTGCTAACTGGTGGCTCCAGACAAATTCCAGGGATAGGACATGAAAGAAACTGCATAGAAATAGAACAGGAAATCAGGAAAGAAGCCACGATCAACTCCAAACTGCTACCACAAAAAGCTGAGATAAAAGGATAATACTTCTAATACTGTCTATTTAGGCCTATTTCACTTGCTGTGTTAATTTAGGGAATAAAATCCATTACACTTACAGTCACTTGAAGCTTTTCTACTTTTTCAAATTTATAAACACGAAATTTAACTCAAAGGAATTAGGATGAAAAACTCCCCTACTTTAAGCACATTGCCTTCAAAGCAGTCACTAGAATTCTAAGGATATGTACTTTGGTGTGAAAGTAAACTTGTCCTTGCTCAGACACTGCTAAAATAATTAATTATTTCTTTTAAAATGTGCATATTTACACTGTTTGACAGGCACCAGAGTGTTCTCAACTAAATACTTACATACTACAAATAATCAAGTCACAAATATTTATACTATTCTGAGACTGCTGGTGTAGTCAGTAAACCATCCAAAAATGTGAATATTTCCAGATCTAAAACAATACTTTATGAATTGTAACTGTTAAGAGTAAGAGAGAGATTACTTTCCAATTTAGGTTTGGTTCTTAAAATATAAGTTAATTAGCTTTATCTCCAAAATGCCTTTTCCCCACAGCTCAGGAACCTGAACTCCCAAGAGACATCACTCTGCTTGTCCTAATGTAATTCGAGACAATCTGCAGGGGCTGAACTGCACAGGAATCAACTCTAATGACATCTTAATAACCTTCCTCCCTATCAGTATTCCCCCAACAGTCCCTCCCTCAGCAATCTCCGCTATGACTCACCTGTATCATCTACTCTAGTAAAGATATTAGCTGTTCCTTTGCAGCTTAGTGACAAAAAAATTGGGAGTATGAAAGGAATCCTGACTACAACCCTGGAATTCCTCCCCCCACATGCTAAGGAGGGTCAAAGCTGTGTGAGCTCAGAAATGACTTGGTGTGTGATCCCAAACTGAGCCACTTCCACATGGAAAAGAGACCCCGGGGAGCGTTCCACAAGTGATCCCCGGTGCACTCTGGGACTGGCCAGCAGAGCCTGACCCGGAGCACTGACCGTGATGACACTTGTTTTGTCAGGCAGAGCATGTCAGTCACGGCCTGAGCCAGTTCTCAGCAAGCTGCTGTAAAAATGACTGTACCTGAGCCAGCAGAAAGTCAGGCTTAATTGTTAAAACTCTCCTGATACGACGTTACACAGTCCATAATTTTGGAACAAATAGAAACCAGAGGAATGAATTTAAACCAGACCAGTTTCTTGCATCGTGTGACTTCAGTGTTTTGCACCAAGAAGCAGCTCTACAGCTCCCTTTACTGCACAGAACCACAGGGAGGAAGCATCTCCCAGCAGGGGAGGACACTGCTTACATTAAAGGCATCTACCTCTCCTACACACACACACTTCATTAACCCCAAACCAGACACTCAGTGATTTGTACTAAAAATAGAGAACACCCCAAACCTTTAAGTCCATTTATATACACAGCTGAAGGCTACATAATAAACTAGAACCTCGAGCTCTTTTAAAACTTTAAATTTATTTCACGTTGTGTATTATTTCACACACAACTAATTTTAAAACTGCATCTCCCGAACTCAGATTCACCTTACCAGTTTTGAAGAGTAAATTACTTCTTACCCACTATGTAGCTATATCAGAAAAGCAACATAAATCAACAGAGGTGCTAAGCACTACATATTAGGATTAATACTGTCTGGAATAGTAAGGGTTTATATAGCTAAAATGTTTCATTATTACTGGAATTATCTACACCCAGAGGTTTAAATTCAATTCTGTTGTCTCAGGATGCTGGAGCATTTGTGCATCAACTGAGAACCTTTCACACTCACACCAAAAGCACCTTTCTCCAGCGTGTTGAGAGGCAATTCCATACCTACCGTGTAATGTTTATTTGAAATAGCTGGAATCCTGGAGCAGCATTTAATGCAATGGGAATGCCACACCCCTTGGAAGAATGCCATTTAGCAGAGGCACTTCTACATATGACTGTATTTTCTATTAAAACAGTTTGGGCTTGGAAAAAGTAAATTAAACTAATTAATTTGTAACAGCAAACTGATTCATTTTACTCTCCTGTCTACAGCCAAAATACTAGGATTCTTCCAAGAAAAATAAGTTTAACAGCAACAAAAATTTGTATCAACCAGTAAATTCCTTTTTTAAGCTACTACTTCAAACTTGGTCTGGCTTTTTTTTTTTTTTAAATAAGGAATTGATGAGACTGAAAAAGAAATGTTTCTCCAGCTTTATAATGACAGGTGAAATGGCAGCCTTGTCACAGTATTTTTCTTCAGAGGCAGTCTCAAAAATCAGGCAAATACATTTTCACTAAAATAGTCTTTGTTACTTACTGTTTCTATCAGGCTGTTGGCTATGCTGTGTATTGTGAAAGTGTGGTAACACCTACGTAAAACTGACATTAATTGTTCAGATTTCAGTGCACACTGAAAGCACTCTACCTTCATACAGCACCTTTAAAAAGTATAAGATATGTTGCATTCAGATATTTAAATAAACATATAATAGAAACTCTTCAACTCAAGATATCCTGCGCTGAGAATAGATATCCGAGTTGGAATACCCATTTCCTTCCTGCTGGAGGAAGTCTAACCTCTCCGGATTGCAAGATTATTTGAATATTATTCTATAGGGATAAAAAGCTCCTTTAATTATCTCTCACTTACAACCTCTAAAAGAGAAGTGTGAGCTGTGTGAGGACAGAGAGCCCCCAGGGATTCACAGGAGCTTATGCTCAGCCCTACAAAATAACTCCAAGCACTGAAGAGTTCTGGAAATTGCCATGTTGGAGTGAACACCTGGGAAAGCCCAATAACCAACAGATGCTGCATTACAGACATGCAACAGTGTATGAACAGCTTAAAGTAAGGGAACTGTCCCCTTTTAAATTCAGATTTACTTTTTGTATTTCAAAAGTATCTATAATGTGTTTCAAGACTCCGCTCCCAGGGACAGAAGCTCAGCACCACACAACCTGTTTGAGAGCAGCAGTGGCATTACAGAGTACTGTGACTCCAGCTGAATGAAAATTTGCACAGTAACTGGGACAGTTTAAAGACAACTGGTCATGAAGCCTAGTTATAAGTCCTTTATTGACATATTGCTGAAGCACAGCAACTGTATTTTGATGCTCTCACATATGCCCAGAGCGACAGACATGAATTGTAGTTCAGCAGTACCTGGGGAAATATTAAGCTACTAACTACAGCTACAAATAGTCTTGTGGAACAGCAGATTTTAGTGGCTCCTCTGTTTCATTCTTTAGAATTACCAAGTGAAAGATAGGAGATAAACAGAGCTGTTACTACTATATTACATCTATCATGAATTCTAGCAGTGTAATTAAAATACAACTTACTTGAACATCTAGTGCCACTGGTATTGAGATACTCAGAAGTATCACTGTTTTAGAACTGGACTGGTTGTAGTATTTATTACAAAATAATAGCATAAGTGAACAAGAGCAGCAAAAAAAGCGTTGTTTTACTGCCCTTATTTAATGGAGGTGACATACACATTCTTACAACAAAAATGTGGGCTCCGTTTGAAGCTGCTCCTTTAAACTAAAATCATCCGTGCCTTTGAACAGCAGCACTCTCGAGGGAAACAGTTCCTCTTGGGGCCTTTGGTGTTCACAGAGGACAGGTCAGCAAGAACAAACCAACTGTAATCTGATACAGCAAAGACATTGCTAAGCATTCACTGGCATTAACATTATCCGAAAAATTCAGATCGTGTAAATACTCTGCTTTCAAAAAAGGGACTAGACATAGTAAGTTTGATCATTCTGCAACTTTATTATGTATCAGTACAGGCAAGTCAGTACAAATAATTTTCATTGCTTAGTTCTGAAAGGAGCCGAGCTGCAAATATAACTTATTGTTTAAACACATGTCAGCATTCAACAGGGTAAGGAATGCACTGAGAAATTGTTACCCTACAAAGAAGAGGCAAAAAGGCAACGTTAAAGCTTGGTAAACGCTCTTAGAGCACGGGGGAGCTTTCACACCCAGATGCAGGTACTACCTTTGAGTCAGAGCGCTGATATTTGTGGGTGAGGCCTCTATCTGTGTTTTTTATCATGAGGCAAAAGAAACATCTAGAAAAGGAAGGGGCTGCTCTTCGTGTGCCGTGCCCCCCGACAGCCCCCGCGGCAGCGCCCACCCCACCCGGCCAGCACCCCCCAAACGCTGGGTGTGCCCAGAGGGGCAGACGCACCCCAAGGTCAAACCCACCACCCCAGCAGGGGGAAGGGGGTGGGCGAGCACGGGCCCCCTCTGGAGCAGGTCAGAGAAGGAATGCACAGCGTTCC
This sequence comes from Empidonax traillii, assembly GCF_003031625.1. Classification (NCBI taxonomy): domain Eukaryota; kingdom Metazoa; phylum Chordata; class Aves; order Passeriformes; family Tyrannidae; genus Empidonax; species Empidonax traillii. Next base: position 1,290,425 of record NW_020955292.1, on the reverse strand, counting down.
CGCCGCTCGCAGGGCGGGCGCCATTCAAACGGCTGCACCGCGAGCCCGATTGGCGCGGTGGGGAGGGAGAGGAGGGCATGGGGACAGCCACACCCCCGGGGCAGGGACAGCCGGGGAGCGGGAGGGCTGCGAGACCGCCCGTACGAGGGAACGGAGGGAACGAGGGGGGGAAGGAAATAGATTTTAAAAGGGGATCTAAGTCCGGTTTGGACCGGCTACTCTTTGTCTCATCTCTGCCGAAGGCAGGTAGTACCGGCACCGCCCCACACGGCGGCGAGGTGTCCCGGCGGGACGGTCTGGCTCCTGCTCCCGCCCTCCTTTCTTTACTACCACGGGTGGGACCTGGCGGCTCGCATCCTCCCCGGACCCGACCCCGCCTCGGTCCAGCCCGCACTTCCTTCCCCTCCCTCCCCCGCCACTACCCCCCTACACACTCCTCCCCGAGTACGCCGCACGGCCGCCACGCTACCGGCCCCACTCACCGACTTCATGGCCGAGGCCATGTCATCGTATCTCTCCGCCTGCTCGGCCAGGCGGGCTCGCTGCAGCAGCTGCTCTCGGTCCCCCATGGCCGCTTCCGTGGTGGCTGCCGGGCTGGGCTCTGCGCGCCCCTCAGAGAGAGCGGAAGGGGGTCGGGCTGTGCGGCTGGAAGCGCGCGGGTGGCGGGCGCAGGGGCCGCAGCGGAGCGGCTCTCGGGGCTGTGCGGGGCTGTGCCGTGCCGGGCTGTGCCGCCCTGGCCGCGCTCGCTCCCTCGGTCGCCGCCGGCCGCGCTCCGGACCGCGCTCGGCGTGCGCTGCTCGGAGCCTCGCGCTGCTGCCGCCGCCCGCGCCTGCGCGCCGGGAAGGCAACGAGGGGGCGGAGCCGCGGCTGCTGCAGGGGAGGGGAGGGGGCGCCGCTCCCCCGCGCTCTATTTGTAGGTGACGTCACTTGCTATAAATAGCCATCGCGGGGCGCCGGCCGCGGGACGCGCGTGCGCGCTGGGAATGCTGCATTTTCCTGCTGCAAAGGTGGAGGTGGGCGGGGGGCGCGGGCACTGCGGGACCGGCCCGGGCGGGACGGCCCCGACACGCGGGCTCGGACACGCACACACAGCCCCCCGCACCGCCTCCGGCACGGGCACGGCCGCCCCGCCCGCGGGGCCGCTGCTGTGACCGCGCTCACGTGTGCGCCCCTGCCCAGCGCCATGGCCGCTTTGTGCGGCCGCGGCCGGCCCGCGCCAGCCTCGTCCTGCAGCACTGACACGGCTGTGCATCATCCCGGGAAATAAGAGTATCTCGCGCCCCAGCTGCCTTGAAGCAGCCCCAGTTGTGGGGGTGGTACCACGGAGCAATTCTGCTAACTTGCCTAAGAGATGCTGCTAAATTCAATTTTACTACTATTTTAATGTATAATAGTCGGGCTTCTTTTACATAAATTGATACAGTACCAGTCCTACATAAAAATAATCTCAAACTAGGCACCTCGCATAAACGGCACAGCTGCTGGTGGTGTCCAGAAACACCGGCAGCAGCGTTACTCCTCTTTTACAATAAATCGTGGATTAACTTTTCTTATTAAGCCCAGGGCCAGCGTTTGAGCCCCCCGCACCGCCGCGCGTACGGGAACTGCGGTACCGCGGGCTGAGGGATCTGCTCCCCCGCGCACCGCTCCGCAGCACAGCCGCTGCCCACAGCATCTGGAGCAGTTTGAGCTCACATCTGTCCTCACCCCCAACGACGAGGAAAGCAGGTCCATTAGCACAGCCCGGGGGCAGGGACAAGGCTGCTCCCACTCATCCCTCTGCTCTCCCCTACCCTCAGTGCTCTTGCACTGTTGCAAATTAGTAAATCCAGTCCCTTGTGTCAGCCAAAAGTTTCGGCCTTAACTCTAATGCTGCTGGCTTTTGTGCATTAAGCCCTAATGCCATTTAAAATAAATGCTGATTTTTTTGAAGGACATAAATAAATATTACGACAAATAAGAATAAAGAGTAATAAAGTACGAAACATAAAAATTACACCCAGCAAGTTATAAACTGATTGCCAGAACATTCTGGAAAGAGCCCTTTGCATCAGTGTGAAGCACACACCGCACTACTGTGTGTGCATCCCAGCAAGCCAAAGGGGGCTTTTTCCTAAGAGGATTCTAATTTCACTGTTTCTAAGAGAAACGATGTTCTAACAGAACAGATCCCAAGTATCACTCCAATTCATTATCATCCTTATTGCAAAACCCATATTGATTTTACCTAAGAATAAACTTTTAGCTGTGGACAGCAAGGACGTGTTCTCAAAAGGTATGATTCAGTGTAAAAAACACAGATTGTAATGTATCTGACACTTAGGCAAGAACAGTGAGAGATGGGCCAATCCTCCATTCTCCAGCTGGGAACCTTTGCAGTTGTAATAACTCCTCAGTAGAGATTAGTCAGTCTGCAAAGCGTTCCAGCAGCTCTGAACATGTGTAGGGTTTACCAGGAGCTTTCTAGTCTTGTACAGCAGCTTCAGACTCCCGAGGGAAATGGATTACAAAGTATTTTTAAAACCAGTTATTCACCCACCCAACCAATCTGCATTAATCTGCCAAATATATGTGGATATATCTACACACAAAATATTATCATTCAATGCTTTGGTTTACTTAATTGAGGCTTCTGTATAACAACTATTTCTCAGCCTAAAGCATCTCAAAAATTCTTCACCTTGAATCCACGAGTTGATGTGTAACCTCATTGCTCTAAACCCAGATACATGTCTAAATTCAACAGTTGCAAGGAAAAACGCTAAAATAACACAACCTTGTGTGCAGCATTTCCATAGTGTGACTGTAACCTAAAGAAAGTGAAGAGACTGCATTTCACAAGGTTTGGGAGGGTACCTATATTCTCCTGCGTGTACAGTGCCTACTGCTGTGGATCTTCATCCGTAAGAGTGGCTCCACAAATCTACAAGGGTACAATAAACAGAAATTAGAGCTCATGCAATGAGTTTTATAATCTGCTACAATATTTATAAGATGAGTTACAATGTCTTGAAAACAAAAATGGAAAGGAAATGGCAAAATCAGCGAGCCCTTTTAGCAGAGTGCTGAATGGGGTGCAAGCAGTGCCTGACCGTGGTTCCCTGCCGAGCTCAGCTGCCAGGCATTACACGTGACATTACAGAGCTCCGTGATTCCCATCAAAGCTCAGGAATACTGCTCTCATGAGGCAGGACTGAGAGTTGTCAGCAGTGACCACACCCAGCAAGAATTTGTGGATGGAGAAACTTATGGCACTGAAAATTGCACTGTGACCTAAGGCAGTGGCTCTGCTCCACAGGCATATCTGATTATTGGACAGCACCCATGTTCCACAAATAGCTCCTCTGAAATGCCATTCCAGTTCACTGCTCACTCACACAGGGCACTGGGGACACCACAGCCGTCTCAGAGGGTGTCTCCCCGCTGCTGACGTTGAGCTGTGGGGACACTGGTGAAGAGGCTACAGGACAAGGAAACTACCCTGTGCCATTCCCAGCCCTTCCCCAAGGCACAAAGCCTCCCCTCTGGTTGTCCTGGTAGCACTGAGGGAGCACACACATTCTGTGGCACTCTTCCTGAGACTCACGGAACTACAGCAGTGGTGCTACAAAGTCCCTGCCACTAACATCCTCCTGATCCCTGAGCAGGTGATCTTCCCTCTCTTTTCTGCAGCAGGGAAATGTTTTATTTAGGGAACTGTTAAATGATGAAAGTCTCAGGGACAAGATACTGAAAAACAGAGAGAGAACAGAAGAAACCACCCACTCATGGGGGAGGTTAACCAGCTTCCACATCACAGCAAACAAAGTAGAGGCAACCACAGTAGAGAAAGAGGGACGAAGAGTTTGAGAACATCTGCTCTTGGAAATGCTTGTGACTGGCACTTACACAGGGCACGATGCTCAGATAGTGCTGTAAGGACAGATTCTTCCCCAGGCTTAGGACTATCTGTAATTTTTATTGTTAGAATCCTGGCAGCACATTCCCTCAGTACAGTGAGATAAGTGTGCATCAGGAGTATAGGTGTTGTCACCAATGACAAGATCAGAGCACGAGATAGCAGTGGGTGTAGCTGAAGTGTGATGATTCTTTCCCAAACCACAAGAGACTGTAATTTCAGTGACATATTTCTAGCCAAACCATACACCACAGTTTAATGAGCAACAGAACCCTCTAGGCTGTCACAGTGTGTGTGAAAATAGTCTATTTGTCATATTTCAATTTCATATTAATCTTGAATCACTCTCCCAGAACCTCCGTCATAACTCAAAGGTAAATCCTAGAATGAAGAGAGAAAGCTGACACTGCCAGAGTGCTGCTCAGCAGCGGAGTTCATGCCGTACATGTGGGGAAGTACACTCTGTATCCATTCACTAAAAGGGGAAGACCCTTAAAACAGGTCAGGGACTTGAACAAAACCTGTGAAGCTCTTGCTCCCTCATGGGACAGGGCAGGTCTTGTACACAGAAGCCTTTTTGGGATCACTGCAGTATTTTTCATACCATTCAGCATTCACACACAGTAGCCTTCTGCATGTCCAAAATCCTGTGCAGACACAAGCTGATAAATCCCCAGCACTCTGTGGCGAAATGGGCTGTTTTCAAGCGCCTGCTCATTTCAGAGCGCACAGAGGAAGCAGCACTATGTCTGAATAAAAGATTATGGCAGTTTTCCCTTGCCAGAATGATTCAGGGATATGCACAGGAGGTTGTCAGGCATGCTCAGTTGGGGGGTTCCTTTAAGTGGCGAGGACACGGTAGCTAATTGAAAGCAGCTTTAACCCCTCACGAGCTGCTTCAAACCACAGTTTGCTAGTCCTGCCCAGAGAGAAGAATGTTGTTTTACTCTTTATGTAGTGAAGAGAAAGTTACCAGAATTCACAAACTTCAACAGGAAAACATGAACAAGCCTGCTTATCAGCAGCTGCCACCAGAGCACCATTTTGAAAAGAGGCTCTACAGGTAAGAGGAAAAAAAAACGAAAACAACCTCTGTTAAGCAAATACTGAAAATTAAAAACCAAAATGAACACCAAAAAAAAATAAATCCCACTAAATCCCAGGATTTTTCCAAAAGTCCTGAGCATTTGCAAGCCACAGATAAGATCAGAATTTAGATGTCCATCATTTTTGGAACCACTCCGAAGACACCTCATGCTGGGCATACACAATTAAGGACTCAGCATCAACAGCCACATTTAAAAAATAAGCTCAGATCTGTCTTAACAAATGAATTGTTACTGCTTTTCAACGTTTACCAAAGTGGATTAGTTTGACTTAGAACTGGATTAAGTCTCACTGAAAATGATTGATCTGAAACAATGACCTTTCACTGTAGAACATAACATGAAAGACTTTGGGGATAAGACTGATGAAGTGCAGAGATAAAACAGAATGTCTTTGCCAACATTTTCAAAAGTGGCCTCTTATTCTGGGTGCCCTACTTGAGTCACTATGTAAGTGCTCCTTTCCTCTGAAAATGAGGCCCCAAGCAAGGTGAGCCAGGCATCCAGAGCAGGAGACTGCCTGGAGACACTGGCCTCGAAGCTCTATCTCCCAGCATTTGTCCTGAGTGGGCCGTGGACACACCCATTCAGTGACTGTGATAGCAGAACTGCCAGTGGGACTACAGGCAGGGAAAGCTGCTGCTCATGTCATGCTGGGATTAGTCCAGGGAAGATTTTCATGGCAGCTGCCATGCAGGTCCTCCATGCGGCCACTTGCACACCCCACTTCCAACAGAGAACCACTGACAGGCAACAGCTCAGTCTCTGGCCTTGCCATCCTTAGGGCTGTCTGCTGAACTGCCCACAGAAAAGCTGCTTCTGGCAGCAGTGTGGAAAACGTGGATAGCTGACTATTGGGAAAGTGTCCCCCTCACCTCAGGGACAGCCAAGTAACAGAACTTCTGAAAGCCCTCCTAGATTTTCATCCCCTTCCTGTGACCCATCAACACATATAGGCACTGTTCTTTGGGCCCTTATATGCATTTTAGGATAAAAATGGCTTTCTTTTTTTTTGTATCTAGGGCAAGTTCCTTCCTTTGCTAGGCCATGCCGTGTGGAGGAGGAGGAATGACAACAGCAGGTACAGCACATTCAGCTCAGGGCAGGTCAGCCACGTGCTCAGTGTGCTTCCAAGTACAGCTCCAAGGAAGAACAGCATAAACACATCCAGAGCTTGTTCCAAATGGTAGGACAGGGAAAGCAGAACATGACAGGGACACAAATCACACCTAGAAAACCAGAACGAGGTAAGGCACAAACCGAACAATTCAAATGCTACCCCAGTGTGAACACAATGGAAAGAACTCCACTGGGCTCTCCTTCAAAGACTAACTCCACCCAGCAGCACTGGCATTCAGCAGATTGACTTGTTCTTTCTCCCCTGCATGGCCAGGCAGCCCCTCTGTTCTGGCTCAGGGATGGGGAAGCACAGCCCACCTCAGGACTCTGCTGGCCTGTAACTCAGCACGGTCAAATCCTCTGACATCACTTGCTTGTCAATTCCTGTCCAAATGCAATTAGCTCCTCAAAAGTGTTTTGTGCAGGTTCAATCTCCAGGTGACATGAGACAATAGTGGGCCGGAACACATGGTACTTTAACCACTTCATTTTACATATCTTGAAGAGAAATAATTTTAATTTGCTCAATTTCACATATTAAGCTTTGAATTGTCTAACAAATTTACAGAAAAGTAGTAAGTTATTTCACCTGGGAAATGACCTAGAAAATTCAGCTGTCCTCCTGAGAACAACTGTGCCAAATTTGGAAATGAAATTCATTAGGTGTGAGAGAAAAGGCTTTAATTTGGCTTTAGCTGAAAATCCTTTTTCAGATCTAAGTTTGGAAGAGACTTGTTGTTGTATCACTCCTGAGAAATTCTGCTGAATTGAGCGTCTTCTTTTTAACTAAAAAGTCAAAACAATGGTATTCTTGAACTATTTAAACAACTTCCAAGGCCTTAGGTCACTGGTATGTTTAAGATGGTAGAATAAATTATTTATATCCACGCCCAAAGTACCTGCATTGCCTAGCATGGGTTATTAGAAAAGAATTTATTTAAAATTATAGGTACCCAAAATTTCTATACACACAATGTTAATCTTGTCCTTTTCCCTGACAGGGAACAGCACTAAATATTTGAAAGAAACTGAAAATACATCTCATTGTAAGAGAGGCATCATTCCTCTTTACTCCAATACATCTTCAACAGTATGGAAGTGTTATCACCCACATGTATCACATACCACTGACTAGGTAAATCATAGTAATCGTAGTGACATGTCATACCAGTAGGGGTGGAAAAATAAAGTATCTTATTTGGGATTTCGGACAACAGCCTATCAAGAATCCAGTGTGAATTTTGCTATGGGGCCGCTGCCTCTGCGTGCAGCCGCGTCCCTGACCGTGTCCTGCCTCCTTTCCACCTCAGGTCGCGGAAACGACATTGCCAACGCCTGGAGAACAGTTTTTCCCGCGGCGTGGCCGTGCCGGCGGCAGCCGTGGCCGTGAGGGCGGCCCCCGTGCCCGCGGTGCCCGCGATGGCGGTGCCCCTGCGCCACCCGCCCCTCAGGGCTCCCCGCGCCCCCTCAGCCGCGGCCCCCCCGCCCCGCGCGCGCCCCGCTCGCGCGCCGCTGTTGCTATGGCTCGGCGGGAGGCGGCGGCCAATCAGGGCGCGGCAGGATATATCTGTCGCTGTTGCTACGGTGCCGCGGACCAATGGCGAGGCGGCACGGGCGGCCCTCGGGCCAATGGCGAGGCGGCCCGGGCGGCGGGAACGGCCCCGCGGGGAGGAGGGCGGGCGGTGATGGCGCGGGGCTGTGAGGGCGGGGCGGGCTCGTCCCTCACCGGGGGCTGCGAGGGCCGTACAAACCCGGCCCCGCTGTTGAAGGCAATAAACAACAACATGTGCGTGACCCTTCCAAGCACCACTGCTCCGAAGCCAGAACCCCCAACGGCAAGAAATGGGCATTACGAGGGAGAGCCACCAAAAAAAAGGAGACATCAGGGTCTCACCGTGCACAATTGTTTCCAGGGCAGCTGGTGCTGGGTTTTAATACAAAATTGCCTTGAGACATTTATCACTTAATACCCTTACCTTGAAAAAGGAACCTTGGAGAAACAGTAATTGACAACTTTTATTTGCTAACTTTGTATCAAATGTAAGGGAAGCATCTCCTCCACGTATCTCCGGGCTGGAGGTTTGGCAAAGATGACCCCTTCTCCAATACAGATTTAAATCCATCATAGTAACACTGCAAAAAACACCCAAAAGGGAAAATAGGGAAAATACCCAAAAGACCACTCCCTATGACTTGCAGGATTAGCTTTAAACCTGCACCAAGGGCTTGCCTTGCTACTTCTTGGTGTTTAACACCAAAACCACGGTATGCCCTCCAGTCCTGCCAGACCTTTAAACACTGAAAATTCTGCCGTGCTCCAGTTTGTGTCATCTGTGGCACTACAGAACATGGAACCCTCCAGAAGTTACACCCTGCAGTTCAACAGGAACGCAGGGATAAGAAACAGCAGTATTTTACCAGCACTGAGCTGAGACCTTGTTTTCCAGACCTGAGAAAAAGTTATCCAATATCCACTGTAAGGCAATATAATTAAATTTTACTCCTTTAAAGTAGAGGAGCTTCATTTACCTTCATGATGCAACAAAGGACTCAGGTCTGACCAGTGCTATGGGTAATGCATGTAACTGCCACAGAATCAGTGCCTTGGTAATTTTAGCTCCTACACTACAGCTTCAGACTGCTCCACTAAAAACCTGCAGTCCACAATGTTTCTTCTACCCTTTGCAAAATTCTTAATAAAACTGTAAGTAAACCAAACTTTGTAACCATTTGAAAAAGCCTTCATCCTTCTCCCTCACTCTTATTCATCCCCTTGTCAAACTCCTCATTCATTTATAAAGAAACACAAGAGGAAAAAAGAGGCAGCAATGGGGTGATTCCTGGGGAAGTGTCTCTTCCCACCCGGAGTGTCTCTGCAGGCAGGTCACATCTGTCCGCTGGCAGAGAATTCAAAGAGCAGGCACGCTGCCCAGAACGTGTCGCTGCTTAATGGGTCACCAACTGGATCCTGCAGGACCTGAAAGACACAGGAAGGAATCAAAACCTCACTATATATGATTTTTGACACAGTTCCTTACGGTGGGAGAGCTCCTTTGGGCAGCCAGGCAGCAGCACAAGGTGTGTGATGGGAGGCAGTGTCAGTGCTGAGGGCTCTCTGCATGGAGGGACAAAGGCCTTGCTCCCCTCCAAGCTCAGGTAGAGTGATCCATCTGTGCAGGACATGGTGTAACAGTGACAAGTACAAACACTGCACAGTCCAACTCTCAGTAATTCAGAGCAGAGCAATTCCCTTCCCTTTGCCCAAGGCACTGGCTCCTGTAAAAGCCAGTGACTGACAGAAGGTAAGACCAGGATGAAATAATAAAGGGAGTGATCACCTGAACAAGGGCGCTCTGCTCAGGAAGGGAAAGAAATGACTCCAAAATTAATTATATTTTTGGGTTTTTAGCTTTTGTTTTACTCTCATTTTGGTTCTGATGGTATGTACAAAAAGCAAATTGAGTCATGTGTGGACAAAAATAAGTGTCCATCTGCACCCCTGTGGTTCAGCCATAGGAACCAAACATCTGCACATCCCTGCCACAAGCCCAGAGCCACTTGATTCAGCAAGAAGCCAAGTGCCCAGGAAGTCTGTAGAATGCTGTAAAATCATTTACCCATTCAAGCTCTTCCTTTTCCTAGAGCACTCATTAAAATATGCAAAAATTGCTCTTCTGAATTCCTGAACTGAGCAATTATTACAAAGATTTGAGGGTGTCCCCTTTGACATCTGCAGGCATCACTTGGTGCCTTGCTCCCCAGCCCACGCTGCACTGAGTGTCATGTTTCTACACCACTGCAAAATCAGTGCAGGAATGCAGAACAGCAAGATGAAAACTACCTACAGAGACTGCCTGCTCTGGAAATCTTAGAAAAGGCTCATTTATTATTAATGCCCAAAGCTTTCCTTCTCGTCTGGCTTACATTATGGCTGGTAAAAAGGCCACTTTCCATGATACAGATCTTTATATTGATGCTTTCAGAGGCTCAAAAGAGGTTCTGTTACTGCCCTCAGAGCTGCAGCCACTTCCCATGATGAGGCCAGCAGATATGGGCTCCTGCTTTTCATAATCTCTTTTAAAAAGGCTTTCTCCAGCAGTTTACAGTGCAAGTGAAACAGCAATGGATGCTGATTGTTGGACCAACACACGTGGAGCCAAAAAATAGCTCAATGTACGGCTCAGAGAGGGCTTTCTTGGGTCCTATTTAGGAAACATTTAATTCCAAGATGTGCCCCCATCCCTCTGAAAGCACCAGATTTCCAACTTCTGTTCTCTACTGCCTTAAAACCACTCTCAGAAGGCATGCAGATGCATCCACAGCATGCAACTAACTTCTCTTATCCTGCCTATAATCACAGTGTCCTGTATAGTGATATCAGCCATCTCAGAACAGTGCAAAATCCCCTTTCCTCAACATTAACACAGGCCTGGAAATGAAAATTATATGAAACACTTCAAGAGGTCTGAGAGAGCAGAATCAGATTGTGCAGAACCCCTCAGAGGAGAGGACCCTCAAGCAGCCATCATTCCACAGTGCCAGGTGAGCCCTCCATGACTCCAAAGTTAAATGACACTTTGGATCTGCACAGGTTCCTTTGGCCACCACTTCAATGACACATTTAATAAAATTAGGGTCTAATAAACAATTCAAGTGGGAAAAAGAAACCCAACAAAACCACCTCTCCTCATCCAGTATCTGCTGGATGCTACCCAGGGAATGCCCAGCTTGCTCTGAACTGCACACCAAAAGGTATGCTTAGATCAAACTGTTTCATTTTAAATATGATTGGAGATTTCCCATCTCCTGTGACAGAGCTGCAGGGGATAGTGTGATAGGGCTGAGCTCCTTTCTCTGAGCATTAGGTGTGCTCTCTTACCTGGCTTTGTCCCAAGGCTTGGCTTTCTTCCATGCAGGGTACAGAAACAGGTGGGCACTGAGGCTTGCCAAACAGAGTCTGACAGGAACTGCAAAAAACCCCCACACAAGTGCATTTGTATTTATGCTCTACTTGCCACTTCCTGTAATACTTTGCAGCAGGACAAGAGGGGCTTGTTGGCAAGACTATTCATTTAATAGAGCTCCACTAAGCCGTCCCCACATCTGCCCCATTTCTCCAAATTGTTATGGCCTGAGAATACAAGTTCTGCAGGGGGGTGACAGGCCTGAGCAGGAGCAGTAGCAGGGAATGACATCTCAATTTGCAACTTTCCTTCTGCCCCCAAAACGCTCTCCATAATCAAGGAGGTGTCCACCAAAAAGTCTCTCTCCTGGAACATATTTTAAAAACAGAGATCTTAAGAGTCAAAACAAACATGTGGCTTTAGACATAGCCATAACACTGGCTATGATGCTACTACAGCTTTTCAAGGCCACCAGTGGAGTCTGGGGACTGGATCCCCATCCCCACTCCCCTGGGGGCTCTGCCAGCCCCTCAAGAGATCAGTCTGCAGGCACTGGGTCAAGTAGCAGACACTGGGTACTTGAAAAAGGGATGTTCTCTCCCATCATCACCAGCTCTAAAGTATTTCTAATCCAACAACACTGCCCATACCACCACCTGGAGTAGCCCAGGGTGTGAGTGTCCATACAGGCCCAGACAAGAGGTGCCCACCAGCAGAGCAGAGGAAAAAAGGAGAAGCAACAGTGCAGGTGTCAAACTGCCCTCCCTCGGAATGCTCCCCAGGTTGCAGCCATCAGGGAGCTCCTCTGCTGGAGCTGCTTTCAGGCAGTCACATTTCCTAATGACAAATGGACTCAATTCCCTCTCCCACCCCCACCAGGAATGTCTCATCCCTTTCCACGGCCCACTTACACCAACATGCACAGCACCCCTAGCAACCAGTCCTGCCACTCAATTACACAACTGCCACAAAGTTTTTTTGCCCTGTTTTTGGGGACCTGCTGCCTGCCAGTGTCAGGGTGCTGGCTTATCCAGAGGGAGAGCCCAACAGCAGGAGGATTCCCGGCACTCTGAGCTGGACTCCCAGAAATGCAGGCAGAAGCTGTGAGCTGCCACGGCCATCCCAGCACTGACATTTTCTACATCAATATGCTGGCTCAGAAACGCAGAAAGCTTTGCCCCACAGAGCTCAGGGTGCTCTTCTGGTTGAAAAGGGAGATGAGGGTTCCACTTTGCATGAACCATTAGCTGGGCTACATTCCACCTGGTCTGACTTGCAGAATGAAGAGGATGCACCATCGCTCCCTGTAAAGGTGAGCATCTGTTTGGTGTCCCACAGGGACTTGCAGTCCGCTAGCTGGATCAAAGTCTCCTCTCAGGCAGCAGAAGCAGATGGAGACAGTCAGCTCCCAGCCTGGTTCCCTCTCACACTCCCACCTCACAGCCCTGTAGATCAGAAGAGGTTTGGATACAGCCCAAGTGCGTAGGACTGGCTGTAAAAAGCCCATGAAAGAAACCAACAGGAGTTGTTCTAATAAGCTTTCAGGCCAAGTCCTTTCCAGGTGAGCACCTTTAAAAATGAGACAAGCAGATGAAGGGTCCTTTGGCTGACTTGCAGCTCTATCCCTGCATTCAGGAAGTAGAGAGTTTGGCAAGGCATGAGAGCATAACACTGAGTCCACTCCAGATGGGTGACCTTGGCTAATTAGTTTCCTTCTCTGTGCATTGCTGGGTTAACTTCACTGCCCTATCTTTCCAGGACAGCAACGCTCGTTTGACTCTTCCAGTTTGAGCTGTTGCTCAGGAGCCCCCAGATGAGTGATGCTCATTGCAACATGACTGCTCAAGAGGTCTCTAGTGACACAATAGTCCTCTCTAATCAGTAACTGAGAGAGGGCTCTACCTGATAACACAGGTGATCCTCACCCACTGCCACTCACTCAGCAGTGATCTTACCCAAGATCACCCACACGAGGTCTCCTGGCTCCCTAGAGAGAAACTGCAAAATGAAATTGCTGAAACTGCAGCCTGAGCATCACTCACTTCTAAAAAAGACTGATGTTCCATAGCATTCATGGTGTTCTGGGGAGTTCAAGGTTCTGGGGGAAGCTGGACCAGGCCACTGAAGAGGGTTTACAAATAGAGTTCAAATAATATATCCTCACCAAAAGGTGCCAATGAAGCAGCAAGTGCCGCCCCTGCCAGGAATACGATAAAGGGTGTGTGGATTCCTGGCACAGCTCACATACCCAACAAGGAGACATCCACCATAGATTTCTTCTACTGGCAGCATATATTTTAAAAATAAACATGAGCTCACTCCAGAGTTGGAACATGCAATTTTAAATCCAGCCAAAATATTGCCAGCAGGCCTTGCTGATCTTTGGTGATCTTTAGCCACTGTTGAAAACTGCAAATCCGAAAACACAGACTGAGGTTTACAGTGCCCAGACCTGGGTTCTCCCCAGCAATTCAGAGGAGTCTGACACGACTGTGAACAAGGCACAAAGCCAACTGGGAAACAGGGGTAAAAGGCAGAAATGTTTTTAGCAGGGAACTGGGGCCAAAACCTCACTGATCTTTATCTCCAGTGAATCACTGCCTTCCCTTGTTGCTTGACAAGTCACAAAACTTTCTGTGCCTCTGCTTCCTCCTCTATAAAGTGGGAATAAAGCTTCTTCTACCTGCCTTTTTGCCATATTGACATTGTAGTGCTATAGCACAAATGCTGGACAGTGTCAACAGATGGGTTGTGAAATGGGGCTGCTGCTCCTGCGCAGTCTTGCAGATCAGTAAAGTGGAGGAAGCTCATAATATCTCTTTGGCGCTGTTTATTTTTATGTAACTTGATGCAAGTTGTATAACATATGGAAAATGGCACGAATTTTTGTTGTTTTGCATTCTCTGAATTTATGTGAAGTCCCAGAGAAAATCTGAATTCTGAAACATTTGTTACAGGTGGAAAACAGAAAGACAGAACAGTGCCTGTCTTCCAATTTGGAAAGCTTGCACTATGGAATAATCTTGTCATGGGGTTGTGAAGCTACAAAAACTATTTTAGGATTAAGTACAGGCCCTACCAACCCAGCCCACAGAATCAGCTCTCACTGGATCAGTACAGGTTATGATTTCCTGCCAAAAACAAGCAAATAGCTCAGAAGCTGAACCTCCTTTCAAAAGAGGGGTTCGTGTCTTTTCTGATTAGGCTGGTTCCAAATCCCCTTTGTGCCACACACACACATATACACTTACACAACATTTCCAGTGCACAGATATAAATACCTGCAAAGGTATTTAGGAGAATCAGGCCCTGGGAATGAGATGCATCACTAAACTCTTTCTGCAACCCTCTTCAACGGGGTCTCAGGAGAGGGCTACACCCACAGCATCGTTATTCCTGCCTTGAAGCAGCCCTGTGCTTTCCCTCCCTTTACCTGTGGGGAATAGCTTCCAGGGTCCCTAGCTGTCCTTCTCTAAGGATGAAGCTTTCAACCTCTAAATCTGACTGCTGAATGATTCCTCCTGGACTGCCTTCAATGCAGCCACCTTGAGGGACTCTGCTCAAGGGAACTCTGATACCTGCCGAAATAAATGCTTGCATTAAACACAAGTAGAGAGGCAGATAAGGTGATCCAGCTATTCCTTCTCCCCTTGCTCCACATTCACCAGGGGCTGGGGGAATGGCAGCCACAGCCCTTTCTGTTCTGTACACCTACAGCAAAAGCAAGTGGACATTCCTTATGTATCCTATCAAGGCTATTCTGAAGAACAAGGGGAAGAAAAGAGATGGTGGGAATGCTGAACAAGACTGGACAGGAAGGAGACAAAGGAGAAGAGGGGAAGAAAAGCAGGAAGATGAAAAGATATTGAGAATGTGAGCCTGAAGAGCACCATGTCACAGTTAAGAAGTTCCCAGCCTCTTCTCAAGCAATCTCTTAAGGATAACTGGCATTAAAAACAGACATGGGGAGCAGACAGCACCTGGAGGGACTCTTCCAGTGGAAACACTAAAAGGAATCCATTAATATCTTATGGAAGCAATTATAGTTTAAGCAAAAGAGTAGGTAAGAATGTCTGTTTCAACACCTTAAATCAATAGATTTTTCTTATTAAACTAATATAGAGACAGAACTTCAAAGCTCAAAATAAGCCCCACTCCCATGTGTCATGACATTGGAAAGCCACTAAAGTGAGCAAGAGTGTTTACAACAAAGGGAAGAGAAGCTTGGAAAATCTTAAGGTCAACAATCTGGGTGCAGTTTTACTAACCTGGGGACCACGCAGAGCCAGAGACTCCTGTGGTGCTGCAAGGGCTCTGCCACACGGCCAGGCCTTCATCCAGGACGGGAAGGGGCCTGCAAGAGCACAGGACCAAACTCCCCAGCTGGGGGCTGGCCCCAGCACTGCTCACTGCTGCTCTGGGCTCCAGCACAGCAGGCCTAAAGCAGGGCCCTGGTTCCAGCACAGCCTCGCTGCAGAAAGGGGCAGGTTGTTCAGTGCTGGGAATGGAGAACAAAGCCGTGCTTGTTCCTGCCTCAAGCAGCTCAGTGCTCTGCAGAAAGCTGTAATGATGGAGAACATAAATCAGCCCGACCACACTGCTTGGCCAAGAGGGGATCCCCAGCTAAACCTTTGAATCCTGCCCTCCACAGCTGGGAGATCAACTGCTCTGACTGGGCAGGCACCATGTCCATCTGTGGTGTCAAGTCTCCTAAGTGATGTCCCCTGGGAACTGACATGAAAGTCAGTCCCATGAATATGTTTAAAGGCTGTTTTGTCTCCGAACTGTCACTTCTAAAGATTTTTTCATACATCACCTGGATTCCAGCATCGCTAAATACGTTCCTCTGGGAGGCTTATCCAGATCTGCAGCTGACTGCTCCCACCTTGGCTCACAGGGCACGAGGGTTATCTCCATTTGCTCAGAGCCAGTGCCTGCATGAGATCCACCTGAAAGGTGCAGGCCAGGTAGGTGAGAGAACACTAATGGTTAGTCCAAAAGGCAGTGAAACAAGTCTAATTTGCAAAATACAGCAAGACCCCCTGTTCCCTGTGACTGAAGTTTGGTTAAGATTCTGTGCAGGGGCGTGGAAATAGCGGGTTTTCCTGGAGTACTGCCCTGATCCCAGAATCTGAGAGCTAAAACCTGCTGCCTCCCATGTATTTGCTTTCATTTGGTGCCCCTTCTGAGCCAGGCATCCCTTTTCACCTGTCCCTGCACAGGCCTCATGAGTGTCTGCTCCTATGGACTCACAGCCTCTGCCCAAACAATGACATTCTCCAGTGTCCACCTGATCCATCAGCATACAGATACTGTTCTCAACAAGCAATTTCTTCCCTTCCCGAGGGAATTTAAAATTGATTTTTGGCTTTCTGGACCACATCCTAAGCCCCTTAAGAAGATACAAACCTGCAGTTTGTGGAGCGTAGGATCCTTTAGACTGCTCCTCCTCTGTGAGGGAAGTCCAAGCCCTCTCAGGACAGGAGCTGGGGAGCGTTTCCGTGGGAAGGACGCAGGGTTTTCGGCGTCGCCGATAATTTGCAAACCAATTATAGACCTGAACTGGCTGCAGGTTCATGTCCCGAGCCAATCCCTCCTGCAAACCCAGGTGTAGGTAGAGACAAAGGGGGAAAGAATAAACCACATCCAAATAATCAGGCTTTTCCCTTCAGTTCCAAAAGCAGCCCAGCAAGAGCTTTCAAACCCAGGGGCATTCACTCACTGGGTCTCCAAGAAGTCTCTGTGGGTCCGATGGAGGAGTTTGATTTATAAAGTCAGAGTTGACAGAAAACACACATTCCACCCTGCACCCCCAGACAATTTGTTTGCTAAAGGAAACCACACAGTGCTATTACACTGCTCACCAAATAATGCCCTCACCAGAGCACACTCACCCCCCAGAATGACACTCACAGAGGCAGACTCCAAACTGTGAAGCCCTCACCTCCACTACAAATGTGTCCCTGTCCAAAGAAGGTAGATCTATGCATGCATTAACACAGCCTATTGTGTTTTCAAAAGCTGTGAATTTGATGTGATAAGTCAGCTTAAAATACGTTCTGATGAGCAGAGTGCAGTTTTCCACAGGCTGTGACTCAGTCCAGGCAGACAGAACTATTTATCACTGTAATAGAGCTGTTCTGAGTGACGGCTGAGTGCCAGTGCTCAATCACTACAAAATTAGAACTGTTAAAAACCCAGAGAGGAATTTATTGCCCTCAACTTCTCATCCACACCAAGAGAAGTTACTTAGCATGAACCTGAGGATTTTTTTTTTTTTTAAAGAAACCTTTAGGGAAAGATCAAATACAAGGAATCCCAGCCCTAGTGAGGCTTCTGAAAACACCAATTCCCAATTTCTGATCACAGAGTCCTGGTTTCTGTGACAAGGAGACTTGACTGTGAGCAGCACATCCCTACCCGCTGTTTCTTGTCTGGGTTTGCTGTCACCTCTACAGCAAACCTGTGCAGATGCTGGCGGACTTCTTCTGGATAGTTTCTAGTCTTCAAACCTTCAGGACAGAGGGAAATAGGTGGAGGATTCCTGTACACAGGAGAAAACAGGATTAAAAAGGACCCCAAAGAGCCACTGACGTTCATGGGAATTTTCTCACACTGCCACAAGTGGTCAAAACGTCAAGAAAAGAACCAGCTCCAAGAAGCAGCATCTTGACGTGCAAAACCAGTCTGTGCATCTGTAGCCCCTACCTCTGCTAACTGCAGCAGAGAAAACAGTGCTGGTCCCCCCACGATGCAGTACCTCTTCCTGCAACGGAATCTCTGCACTGGTGTCAGAAAATCCTTGTGCTGTCTCTCCATAACCCTCTGATAGTGAACCTCGTGCCAAAGTTGCACCAGTTCTTCCTTCTCTTCTGCCTTGCAGCGCTAAAACAAAACAGTGTATAAACAAACCCTTCCTGGGAGTCAGACTTCTCATAAAAGAGAAAACCTGCAACAACAGAAATTTACTCAGAGATTCCTACTGGTTTGACAAAGCTGGTATGTTGCCTGAGCACATGGCTCCTGTACCCTCTCTAATGTACACAGGGAGCTGCCTGCTTAATTCCTTCTCTTCCCTTGGTGAAAAGGGCTACATGACCAGATCTAGAGGCCAAAATCCCTCACTGTGAGTGGCACCATCCAGCCTTCCTCACATATTCCCACCCTGACAAGCACTCTAATCTCGGGCTTCCCAAGGCTTTTATGGCCTGAGCCCTAAGGTTGTGAAAATCTCCAAGAACCACCACGCTAAACAAGGAAAATCCTGCTACAGCCAACCCCATAATCACCTTCTTCCCCTTGGCTGATGAATACTGCCCCTAGCAAAGGCTTTATCCTGTGTTTCAGGTCAACCAACACACACATACTGCACTAACAGCTCTAACTATTTTTTTTCCAGTACTGCTTTTTGTTTCCACGAAGAACCAAAGAACACATCCCTACCTCCAGGAGGCTGCAGGCTCTGTCGTGCTGCCCATTACGGATATGAACAGACACGCAAGCCCGGACAATGTGGATGTTGGTGAGAAAATACATCTTGTGTTTGCATCCCATCACGGCCCCAACCAGCTTCTCCAGACGAGGGGACGAGCTCTGGAGGTCCCGGCAAAGCTTTCCTGCTAAATCCAGCAGCTTGGAGGGTGGGGGATCCTTGTTTTTATTCTTGTTTAACATGGCCATGAACCGCTTCATCCTCATGTCCTGTTGGAAGCTTTTTCCACGAAATGCGCAAAGTTGTGGTTAGATAAAAACTATTATCTCCTATTTTTAGCTTCTATGGTAGGCCTTTTTTTTTTTTTTTTTTTTTTTTTTTTTTTTTTTTTTTTTTTTTTTTTTTTTTTTTTTTTTTTTTTTTAAGGAAAGAAATTCACTGTGCTCTTAAAAGCAGTCCGAGGACCTTAAAATGCTTTAAATAAAAGTAGGCCTAAAGCAGCGCTGAAAAGCTAAAGCCACACCAGGTCTGCAGTTGAAACAACTGAGCTCAGAAAGACACATCAAACTTGCCCCAAAACTCAAGAG
>NW_020955292.1:1121190-1271251 GCF_003031625.1 Empidonax traillii | reverse complement strand
TTTTTTTTTTTTTTTAAGGAAAGAAATTCACTGTGCTCTTAAAAGCAGTCCGAGGACCTTAAAATGCTTTAAATAAAAGTAGGCCTAAAGCAGCGCTGAAAAGCTAAAGCCACACCAGGTCTGCAGTTGAAACAACTGAGCTCAGAAAGACACATCAAACTTGCCCCAAAACTCAAGAGACTGACTCTAAGTTTTACACCCACAGCTTAGAGGTTAAAACTACCCGAACAGAGTAGTTCGATGAAATTCAGGTAAAACTCATTAGTTTTTCTCCAAAACGGCGATTTGTCAGACCGGGGAGGACGCACTTACTTCAGGGTGTAAGCAATGGCCGGGGCTGGTTTTCACCCGTTTTCCTGGGCAAAGGGGACCGGCGCGGTGCCCTTGGGGACCCTCCACCCTTGGGCCACCTCTAACCCCAGGACAAGAGCGGGAAAAGCTGATAAATACCTGCGAAGTGGAGGAGCAGGGAGGGGCTGCAGCACTGGTGGGGTCCGGATCCCGGTCCTCGTGCTCCGGGCCAGGTGCGGGGCCGCCGGCGCTCCCTGCCCGCCCAGGAGGGGCTCGGGGGCCGCCTCACACCTCGCCCCGCCCCGGGAGCCCTTGGACCGAGCATCCACCGCCTGCACAGCGCCTTCCAGAGCACGGCGGGCTAGGGTAGATGGCAGCGAGTTGCTTTCATAGTAGACAGCATTTTTTAAGTCATTAATGGGGCTCAGATGCGCGCTGATGATTTTGACACGCTTAGGAACTGAATGAAGAGGCACGAGGCTCAAACCCACCTTTTGTGGGTGGGTGCCGTCTCAAAACAGATGAGTCATCCAGGCTCAGTTTTAAGCAGCTACGATTTTCCCTGAGTCAGGTCTGAACACCACTGTGAAGGTGTCAGCCCTCCCTGACTCCAGTTTCTCGAGGACAGGTAACAATAGGAACCATCTCGCAGCAGGAGCCAACAGCCCCCAGGCTGAGCACGGCTGGCTCGTGAACCCACCCGAAATCTGCACTTCAATAACCAGCTCGTGCCAAGGCCCTGAGCCTTCTGTGCAAAGACAAAGGCTACATACTTGAGCACAGGCACCTTCTTTTTGCTGCATGCAGACACATTCTAACAACCTGCTCATTATTCTCAGCAGCATTTTGTGTTCAGCTCTTGGTTTCTCCTTAGGCTTTGGTGCTGGCCTTGCAGGACAGTAACTGATTTCTTGCTCCCTGCTGTGTGACACTGTTCTAGATCTGGAGCTGGAAACACAAAGTCCTGGATGCCTAAAAGACAAAGCCTAAAAGACAAAGCCCCAGCACTGAACTTTGAGCTGGGCACAGGAAACAGAACTTCCTCTTGGCGATGGTTCTCTTTCACTCACTGATTCTGTACTGCTCTCTGTGGATACAACATGACATCAGGGCACTTGCTTTTCTGCATTTTTACTTATTTACATGTATGAAACGTAACAAGCATCTCTCACATTTATCTTACATATTCACACAATCAGGGTACACCTCGGGAGGGGCAGGGGCAGGCTGCTGCCAGGCACAGAAGATGCCAAGGGCATCCATCGTTTCCACTGACAGGAAGCCTCTACCATCACGCCGTGCCGCATCCGGCTGCCCTTGAAAACCATTTGCACTCTCCCTCCTTCACCTCTGCTTTAACTGAAGTTTTGGCAATCAAAGACTGCAGCTACTTAAAACCAAGCTGAAGTCAGGTGGTAAATATTGGCAGGCCAAGAGCTCAGATTCTTTTTTTCAAGCACTTAATCAAATTCTGTTGAATATCAACAGCAATATTGCTCAGGTCCTCTCGGAGCCTCAAGATGAATCCCACACAGAGGTTCTTTTCCCTCATCCTTCACTTCTACATCCTTGCCACAAGGTAAAGCTTTAGCTGTCTCCCCAAGAGACCCAGTGCAGGCCTATCTCAGGGAGCACTGGCGTGCATCTTGTCCAGACAGTCAGTCCAGAAGAGAACGAGCCGGCTGTCCTTGTTCCAGCAGAAGTCAGTGAAGTCCTTCAGCAGCCGGTCGGCGAACTTCTCGTCGCCGGTGGCGCTGGAGCGCCAGGTTTTGGTGAGCATGGTGTTGTAGGCCCAGTTGTAGCCGATTCGCTCCTCACAGAACATGTTCTGGTTGGTGGAGCTGGTGGAGTTGCGCCGGCGCCGCTGCTGCCCGCAGGAGAACTTCCGCTTGGAATACGGCAGCTGCAGAAACACCGTCCCTGGGGAGACAGGAGGGCTTCAGTCTGAGGCAGACCCAAGTCCCTGCAACTGGGGCCTGGCTCATTAAATTCTGAAAAGGAAACTGCCCTGAGTGTCGTTTGATTGCCTTTCAGCAAGAGAAAATGGGATACAATTCTCCTCCTTCGCTGCTTCTCCCTGCGTGTTACATCAGTGGGAGAGAGCACTCTCAGTCTGCCCTTTCCCCTGCAGGCAGGGAAGGAAGCAAAACTGTAGGCCCTGATCCATCTTTCTAACTTCCCATCAACTGCCACTCTCTTCTGCAATTTTCCAAAAGCTCTCTTCCTGTCACTGCTTTCACGTCTCAGCAACCCAGGGGAATTGTGTGGATCCATTTTACTGCAAAGTGCCATGCATGGAGCTTGGTTATAAGTGCTGACAGACCACCAGCATTTATGAGGAGTAATAATGAAAGCAGGTGGATCCTAAATGCTTTATCTGCCTCCCTCACAGTGTCCATGGGTAGAGATGCATCTACAACTGACCTTAAGCACGAGAACAGAGCATTGACTTGTCCCAACACCTTTTCCTCCTTCTGGCCTCTGGGTACACATTTATTTACACTGACCTTGCAATAAGCTCTGCCATAATTTTTTTTAATTTCTCCATCTCGTGGAAAGAAAAGTTTTAGAGACACTACAAAGAAAGATTTCAAACCAACACCATTGACTAGCAGCAACACTTTGTGCTTTTCCCACTGCCCCTCCAGTTTTCTGGTTTGTGTTGGCTGACACATCTACATGTCATCTAGCTTAGGACAAAACAGGACCAACATCACTGACAAAAAGGACAAACTGCAGGTAAAATGGTTCTTTTGTTTGTAAAAACCTCCTCCTCGCTCCAGTGCCTCCCAAATATTTCTCACCTGTGACATGGATATACTGGGGCTTGTTCTCTGCTGGGAAGTTGAATGCAGAGGCCGAGTATTTATCTTGCACAAATCCAAATCTGAAGAAAGAGAGACCACAGGATAAAAAAAAAAAAAAAAAAGATAAAAAGAACCACTTTAGGTAGGATTCCTCAGTCCAGGGCAGGGGCACCAGGGAAAATCCTTCCACTAGGACAAAGGCTCCCTCTTCTTATGGCCTGCAGGCAAGAGGAAGAGGGATGAAGAGAGCTGAGCTTCTCCAAGTATTCTCTGCCCCTGCTGGCACAGTGTGAAAGGCTGTGAGCCCACCCTGCTCCTGGCCCAGCTGTGAGCCCACCCTGCTCCTGGCCCAGCCTGTGCAGGACACGGGAGCAGCAGCTCCGAGCAGCCTCTCACAAAACGGGACAGCTGCACACGAGGGAGGGAAGAGGAAGAGCAGACAGACATTCCTCGGCTATGCTTCAAGCTGCAACATCATTTCTTTTCATGCTGCACATTCTCCCACACAGAACTCAAGCAGCTCACCTGACAGTTCTCTGCTGTTTGTAGGATGCTTGTTCCTCTCCTGCTTTCTAAACTAATGAAAGCTGGTTTCCAAGCTAAAGTCCATCAAAAAAGGCACTTTCTCTGTGGTGAAAGACACCTTGGCAGCAACACCATTAAACAAACTGGCAGTTCAGCCACACAAAGGCTAGAGAGCATTCAGAGTTTCCAACAACTCCTTAAACTGGGCCCAAGCTCCTGTGTACAGCTCCATCCCAGGCTCCTGCCTGTTGTCAACCACTGGTTCAAGACTGTGTTAAATCCACATGAAGGAAATAACTGTCCCTTCTCAGGAAGAACCTATTTACAATCTATCAGCTTTTAACTTAGGGCACTTCTCAAAGGCAGTGCCCTCCCTAGGATGAGTTTTTTAATGAGTGACAGGCTGAAACAGTACAAACCTGCCCCTTGCACCCCCAGAACCAGCTCCAGGCGTGGGGACCGTATTTTAGTCTAATAATCTGTGAGCAGACTTCAGAGAGGCAGAGAGCACAGAAGCCAGGAGTGAGTGTCCAGCACAGATCTTCATTGCACATTATCCAAGGAGACACAAACCCTTTGGTCACCCCTCTGCACATACCTGTGTGCTATTGCCTCCTGCAGCAGGTGCATTCGGTCCCAGTATGTTTCTGGTTCGAAGCCTGAAACACATGAAATGTAACAATTATCTAGTAAAGCTACTTTATTTCCTTCGTTTCAAGATTTCAGTTTTTCTCAGAAGATCTCTGTGCACTTTTTCTCCCCCTAGACATTTCTTTTAGTCGCAGTTTTTTCTGTCAGCTGTCCCTTGAATGCCATCTTATTAGAGACGAGTCTTGTACACTGATCCCCGAATTCATATTTTGTGTCTCTTGAGATGAAGGAGAGGAACATAAAGGTGTGTGTAGGAGGGGACAAAGAAGGAGATTGGGCTGCTGTGTATCAGCAGAGTGCTCTGAAAATACTTAGTTCAGTCAGTGGGGCTGTGGTGACCTCGCAGCATATGGATTTGTCACGATTGTTTTACGTTTACACCTGGACATTGGGTCAAGGATTAATGAAAATATCCTATTTGTTATTTTAAAACAGAGTCTTTTGCTAATTGTCCCTTCTCACGATGCCATTTTGCCCCCCCTCTGCAAGGGGACAGAGTTCTCTGATCTTTGAGTTTCCACCTGAGACTCACCACAACATTGTCACTGGGAAGGGCGAGGTCACACTGCAGAGAGGGAGATTGCAGTTTCTAGCGCTTAATCTCATGTGCAAACACTCTAACCATGAACGTAACCACGGCAACAGCAAAAAAAGGATAGCAGTGGTGAAAGCCTAATCTCACTGAGGGGGAGAATAAACAAACACAGGATACAAATGCAGAGCAGCTGTGGGTCTACCAGCAAAACAGCCTCGGTCTGTCAAAGGAACAGCCACTTGCCATGGGCTCTGTAAGGGTGTGAACTGTTAAAGATCAGTGGGGAAACCACCCTTCCTGTGTGTTGGTGTTTCCTGCTGCCCACCTCACCCTGTTCATGCTGACTGTGCTGCCAGCACGGCCTCCTCCAGCACCCCCTTCCTCAGGGGGCTGCTGAACGGCAGAAACAGGTCCCTCAGCCACCTAACGCCTGGATGGTGAATGAGGCCCTTTGTGCCAGCCACATGCCAGCAGTGCCCCGCCTGGGGTAAAAGGAGGACCCCTCCTTACCATCAAAGAGATGCTCACTGCCCTCCTTCAGCAGGCAGCTCACGTTGAGGGGGATGAAGAGCTGAGCCCGCAGGGGGTCTCCGTACAAGTAACTGGGCAAAGCGAAGGGGCCTTCCAAGACTGGGACCAGCAGGAACCCGCAGGAGGTGGCTTTCCGGTGCCAACCCTGAACCTGAGAAAAAATTCAAACAATGAATCATAGGACATCTGTCATCTGACGAGGGGCACTTCTGTGCAGGAGAGCAGCTCGTTCCCCAGGAATAGATCAGCCGTGCTCAGCTCTGCCCAGGCTCAGCTCGCACGGCAGGCACACCAACGTCCTTGCAAGCGAAGCAGTGCGAGCACAAGGCATCAGGCTTGCTTTTTCTGAAGTGCCACATCAATCAGAAAGCACTTTAAAATAGGACATTTTTCAGGAACTGATTCAGCCTACTTATCACCAGTGGCTAAACACTGCTGCTTTACTGGAACAGTGCAATCGATTTTAAATAAAAGCAAAACCGATTACCCAGTGCTGTCTGGCTGGGTGGGGTAAAACCTGGTGTTAAATAATTTGAGTTTTACAGAAGCTGCACAAGAGGAAAAAATGTCTAAAAATTAACAAGTGACACAAACTACTTATATTTTCAGTTCAAAACATTTTCAGCAAGTTTAAAAAAAAAAGCTAAAAAGCATTGCTGAACAGGAAGAACACACTGCTTGGAAAAGCCTTGTTATGAAAGCAATTCCAGTGAGATTTAAAGTTTTAAGGTTTGGGGATAGAAGGAATGCAATGTGAAACAGATTCTTCTCCAAAGACCCAGCTCAGAGCTTAAAATTTGCCTAAGGGGGACTTAAATTTATCACCTTGACCTGTGCTGATCTCTGCATACTGTGCACGAAACCCACTGACAGCAGAACGCTGCCCTGCAGACAAAAGGACTACAGACAGTGTGAGAAACACTGACCAGATGCAGCAATGCCTACAACCACCAGGAAAATTACTTATGGAAATAAGGGCAGACCCAGCCCACTGGCTCCCTCCTAACACTTCCCACGACAATGCTCCCGGTTGTTTAAGGGATCCAGAGGCCAGCCGGGCGTTTCCGTGGCCATCCAGAGCACAGGGACTCTCACCATCTCGAAGAGCACGGCTGCAGTCACGGCCATCCAGTGCAGCTTGATTTCAAAGGCAGCATTCAGGGAGAAATTGCCATGGTAATAACAACTGCACCACTCCAGCCGGTCCGTGCGGTTGTTCACATCCACGTCCAGCGTCACCGTCCGCTGCTCGGGCACCGTGGCAGCTGCACAGCCGAGGAGCGGGGGGCATTCCAGGGATGCACGAGACACGGGGTGGGAGGCAGGGCAAAGAGCAGAAGAACCCAGATAAGCTATTTGTAATGAATTTGTCCTCCCATTCTTCCCCAGATGTTTTTGGGCTGGCAGAATAGTCCCAGAATGCCGCTCATGCAGACCACGAAGGACAAAACACCTCAAGTGTTTCTTGTACCAGGGGTATGTGCTACAGAATCACCTCCCCGAGCAGTCAAAAGACATTTTAGCTGCAATAAACAGAGAGAACCAAGAGTCCAGCAGCTAATTATGGCACCAGTTGCCTGTTTGATTAAGTGTGGCTAGACAACATCTACAGCTTTTTCATACCCACAACATTCCAAATATTTCTACGTGCCCCCACCAGAAATCTCAACAGGGTGCTGTTACACAGGGCAGGAGCATTCCAGGACTTTCCACAGCTAAAGGAGATTGGAAGTTAAACTCCTTGTTTCTTTAACCCCATATCAATATCCCACATTACCGCAGTGCTAAAACTGCACATCCAACACTTCTTGTAAAAGCAGGAAACGTCAGCCAAGACATGCAGCAGCTTCCCATCACTGCAATACCTCCTGGTGCTCTGCAGCAAGGGCTGGGAGAGTGCCCAAGATCCCTTTGCCCTACACCCCAGCATCCCAGTGAAGAAAAATCTCAGGTGGGAGGCAAAAGAGGAAGGAGAAGCACAGCGAGTGGAAGTGACCTGGCTGGTGTCACACAGCAAGGCCAGGGACAGAACCCACATCTCCTGACTCGGACACCAAAGTCCTGCCATGAAACATGTTGTCACTTGCAACTTGTCTTTAGGGAAAGACACAATTTAACATTTCTATGGTGTTTAAAATGGACACAAAACAATGGGCTGCAAGGCCACTATTGAAAAATGTTTGCCCTATTTATTATTGCATGCACTGGGGGTAGATGTTATTGCTTGCTTAAATAGAAGATGTGCAACCTTTTTTAGGATCAGCTTTTAAAATTATCTTATAAATTAATGACTTAATGGTGTTTAAAAAAATATTGATGTTCTTCCTCAAGGTGGATGCGAAGTTCCCACCTTCACTTCTACTGCAAGTTAGCTGGAGACAGATTTCAAGTTTATAAGGAAATCCTTTACATTGCTATCTATAACTGCAGCTTAAAAAGGCAAAAAAAAGAAAAACAATAAAAATGAAAGAACATAATCCAGTTTTGTTTCCTAAATAAGAGCCACTTCTATCTTTGGGAAATGTATCATCTGCAATTTCTGAGCTGGTCTGGTATTGTCAGGCAGACGAACACCTGGAGTTTCTTCCTCTGGCTCCTTTGCAGTGGGATATCACTGTGAGTGCAGTGCTTGTGGTCAGAAGGTTATGGGGCCAATTTTGTAACAAAGTGCGTTGGAAAACATCCTCCTGTGAAGCTGAAGCAGCTCAGCCAGGTGGGTGTTGGTCATCGACCAGGGGGTCAGTGCTAACACCACAGCCCAGTGTGCCACAGCAGCACCGGGTGAAGAATGAGCTCCCTGCTCCCTCAGACTGTTCCTTTTGCCAGGCAGTGCAGACTCCCTGTTAGGGCTGGAGCTTCTCTCTCCACCTGCTCTGCAGCTGCAATTCACAGGCAAAGCAAGAGGGACACAGTCCAACCAGGTGAGCTAATCCAGAATACATTAAACTGATGAGAAACATCCATGTGTCTGAATTCAGCAGCTTCAGATTAGAACCAACTTATTTTAAGAGAATAAACTTTGGCTTCCACAGATCAGATTTTAAGAGGACTCACCTGCTTCCCAATTGTCTTGTGCTATTGAGTATTTACCTAATGGTTTACTAAGCAAACCGGGGAGGAGCAGGCAGGTTATTCTCCAGTCACAGACTCCGCTACACACATGACTACAATTGCTAGTGCATGCACTGCTACAAATCAAAAGGGACAGGATTAGGTGTATCACAGGTCAGACTTCCACTGGGAAGGGAAAGGGGCAGTCACTGGGCCAGCGATTTGGGAACTGGGAGGGATAAAGATTTGAGAGATACACGGAGCTTGTTCCAGAGCTCCCAATGCTTGCAGGCAATTTTATGTCACAGCCTGACATTTAGGGAAGGTGGGGAGGGGAAGAATTAAAAACCACAACCAAATCAAGACCAAGAGAGGAACAAATGAAGTCACGTGGACCAGAGGTCATCTGGGTTTAGTAAAGCTCCTTGCCTCAGATGAACTGGTGAAGTTGTTTGGTTTTTTTTAATACTGTTTAGAAGAGGGACAGCACAGAAATATCATTTAAACCAGTTTCTTTTTAAGAAAAAACTTGCACACTGGATTTTTCTACAAGAAATTATAATTCCTGGAATAATCAGACTGCATGTGAGCAATCTGAAGACATTATTCATTCAAGGACTGCAAATTGGTTCAATAGCAGAATGGACATAATTCCAACTGCAAAGAGAAAGGACAGCTACCCAGCTGTGCAATAGGTGACATCCTGCAGGAATTCACTCTGTTCCCAGTTAGTGTCAAAGGAAAGGTGGGAGGGCACTGAGTCACCTTCTTCCTCTGCTCCTTTGCTGAGTCTCAGCCTTGTCACCTCCCCAAAGAGGACAGACACAGGGAAGTGAAGGGGTTTTCTTGGGCTCAGTAGTGAGTAAGAGATCAAACCACAAACAGGATCTGGCCCAAGCGCCTCCAGCCTCCACAACATTTCATGCCAGCCTACATTCAGGCTGCAGCTCTGGCCACAGAGCTAATGAGGTTGGATAGCAGCCAAGGCAACAGATTTATCGTGTGACAGGGAAAATATCCTGCATATGCTGGCTTCAGGGAATTAACCATTAGTTCAGAAGTCTTCCTTTCCTTAATGCTTTCCCATTTCTGATGCTGTTCCTCTTCAAACAAGGCTTTCAGAAATACAATGATCACTGTGACTTCAGGTTTAAGAGATACTACACCAGCAGGAAGGCACTTCTCAACAGAAGGTCAAATACACATAAGGGGAGAGCAGCAGAGTTTTCTTTTTATCCTTAATTGCTGGGCCTTTAACAGATGCATCTAAATAAACCTGAAGTTGCAGTTCTACAGCAATGATTTTTCTCTTCATTTTAAACAGGGAAAGAGGAACAAAAGCAAGTGACTCAGGCTGGCCTGGAAATGCAACAAAAAGCTGACAAAGCAACACGGTCAGTCATGCAGCCAGTGTGTTTCACGGGCTGGTAGAGGCAGCCAGTGTTCTTCTCCACACATTACAGGACATTAGATGCTATTTAATGAGATCTTGCCCAGCAGCAAGATCTTCCTACTGCTTCCATACCACAGCCATCATTTGTAGCTGGGCTCCACAGATTTAATATAAGAAGTCTGGCTCTGGTTAAGATTAGCTGAGAAAGCCTCCAGCACATCACAGAAAACTTCTAACACATCTGGATCTCACTGTGGCTTTTGCCTTTAGGAAGCAATTAGACATGTAATTTTAAGAACAGTTTGGCTGCTCTGCTGTTCTCACAGGTTGTGAAGAGTCTCTGTTTCTGTGGGGAGACAAAGCATTTTCCTTTGTCAATTCTAGAGGTTCAGGAACAAGGGGTATTTTAAGAAATAGTTTTTACTGTAGCCCAGTCCTCAGAGTGAAAGTTGCCTGCTCAGCCAGTGAAACACACCTCCAGCACATGAGAACGAGTCCACATGCAAGACACATGTAAGGCCAGCATGAAATTTGCAGCTTTGCTGCTGGTCCACGTGAGATCATCCCCTTGGCTGGCTGCTCTTCCCCTTGCAAACTCTCCCCCTGAACTTCCCCAGCTGTCACCTGTGCTGTGCATCTACCTAAGAGTGCAGCTGCCTGGCTCCGTCCTCCGAAACTGCGGCTAAAGGAACTGTGCCTACTTGCATAGGAGGCGGGGCGGCTGGGCAGCCAGGGCAGGAAGAACGCCGGGATCTCGGAGTGCAGGAGCTCTTCTGCCACAAAGGCCACCTCAAACCACTTCCTCTGGAAGGCGGAGAAGTCGTCCATGGCAGCGGTGTGCCACATGGCAGGCTGCTGCATCCCCACTGCACAGGGCAAGGACAGCTGCAGTTAGAGCCACACCGAGGGAGAGAGGGAGCTCTTGATGGAAAAGAGGCAGGAAAAAAAATTTACGTTTTCTGCAATTTTTTTAAAATCAAACAGGCTTAATTTCCTCTCCTTAGATCAGTGTTTTCGGTTGCTCCCAAAACGCATTCCTGCTCCAGCACCCGTAAGAATCGAGTAAATCCTAGAGATTATGCAAAGGGATAGTGAGGAAAGTCTTGTAATAACACAGTGCTGACCTCGGTCTGGTTCTTTGTCCACCACAATCTTGTAAAAATAAAAGCCATAAATAAAGGTTCGTAAAGCTTCTCCAGACGCGTGGACAATCAGCTGCTCTTCCAGCATTTTCTGAACAAAAAGAGAGAGAACAGAGCAAACATGGTGAAAAAGAAGTCACTCTTCCAGTCACAAAAAGAGGTTACTAGAGAACATCAGGAAATCATTTTCTTTCTCTTGACATCTTTTTGTCCAGCTATGTGTCTAATGAGAATACCAGCAAAGTATTCAGTAAATGTAACAGAGATTCCTTATCCGCCTGAGAAATTGGGTTTGACCTTTCCACAGATGTCTGCCTTCCTCTGTAACCCTGCTCTGGTTTTATAGGTGGATTTGTAGGAAGGTAGGAGGTTGGAAACATTCTAAGTTCTCTGTTAATTGAAATGGGATCTCAGCAGAGGAATGAACTCCCAGACATTTTCATCTGTCTGCCCCTGATGCAGTTCAGTACAGAGCAATCCCTTGGTGAACACTAGCAGCGTTCCTGCACAAAATGTGTCTTCTTCAGCATCCATAACAGAGAGGTCATGTGCTGATTTTATTAAAAGTTCATTAACTAATGATCAGAAGGAAAACCAAAATCAAATCATGCTGTAGTGCCTCACAATTGCACCACAATGCAGAGCTGTGGGTAAGTACAAGCTAACTGGAGATTATACACAGAAGTGTCAACCTAGAGAAGTGGGAAAAAATACTGTGTATTACTCCTGAAGGACATGCTGCTGTTTTGTGATAGGGAACCCAAAAAATGTCATCATCACCTCCCTCTGCTGAACAATTTTCAATACCTGTCAATATGAGGATTTTAATGAGCAGCAGAAATTATTGCTCTGCTTTCTTCTACATTCTACTTTCTTCACAGAGTGAGGTATTTCTGGCCCTCCACATGCCCCTGGACAGTTCCCTTACCTGCATTATGTCAATGGCCATGGCCTGGGTCTGCACACCCTCCACATTATTGACCAGCCAGTGCACGACTTCTGCACTGATGAAGCAGTACGGGGAGAGGCCTTTCTGTTCCGACAGCAGCTGGATCCCTGTGCTGAATCACAGCAAGTTAACGTGTTAACACAGAGAGACAGAGTTCTTCTAAGAAACCAAGCCCAAAATCGCTGCTGGGGGGGGGGGGGAAGTGTGGGTGGGGGATAAAATACAGGACAAGAAATGCACAGTGCCCCCACAGTGATGAAGAGTTGACATTGACAGCACTTCAGTGACTTACTGGGAATTCCTGCTTTGACAAGATTCTGGGATTCTAATAATGAAGTCTCTGAATCAATACTCATACCTCAACTGATATAAAATTTCTCATTAAGGAGACTGGAACTGAATAACAAAAGGAAGTTTGAAACTCTTCCCCAGCTGACATGGGGCTCTCCCCCTGCAGTGGCTCCGTGCCTCACGTCCTCTCAGCAAACATCTCAGCAGATGTAAAGCATTTTTATATTAAAAACTTACGTGGGGTGTTTCATGGCTTCGAGAATCTCCACCAGAGTGGAAGAGGAAGTCAGAGCACTCGTGGAACACTGCTGAGAGCTGGGAACAGAAGCACATTCAAAAATCAGGGAAGCTTCCAGCTTTGTTCAAATATGCACATTGAATAGAAATGCTCTCTCCTCTCAACAACAACTGTCACATTTATTTCCTTTTTCATATCAGAAAGGACAGCTAAAAGCATCAGACCTGTTTTTTTCCCCCTGAGGCCACCAGGACATGGCTATGAGGACCCAATGCACGCTGTACCACATACAGCTGTACTCAGGAGCCACTGAGAGCAAACATTTTGAAGTTGTCTCTTTTTTTTTTTACTGTAATATACAACCACAGGAAACAGGTGCTAATAAAGTTTATTTTCATTGTTGCTTCCTCCTCAGTGTCTCACTTCCAGGTCAGAACCTCTTGGATTTCATCAACCTGCTCAGTCCAGTCAGACCTGGAGGGCCCCCCTTTGCCAAACAGACAGAAGATGTCAATTCAGAGCCTGATTTTCACCTAACAGGTTTCAGGAATGGAATATCTTCATTTCTTGAAGAATGAAGCTCTTCTTGTGGGTGGAGAAATCAGGCCTTGTGTTCGTTTAATTCTGGAAAACTGGGTTGCAAGGCTTATTTCACTACCACTCTCTCTGCACGTGGAAATGCTGCAGGAGGGTCTTGTAACAAGTGCCTGGCAGCACTGACAGCGCAGCTTCTTCTCAGGTGCCTGTTTGAGGGCCCATTCTCTGACACCACAAAGGGGCTGTAACTCAACAGCACTGCAGTGCTTTTCCTACCTGCCCTCTGCAGCTCCAGCTGTGCTGTATCCTGGCTCTGCAACGTTCTGGGCACTGCCCAAGGTCTGGGTGCTGCCCCTGTCAGGCACCTGCCCCGTGGTTATCAATGTGTTGCCATCTGAGGCTGCAGGAACTGACTGATCTATAGAGACCTGGGAGGAGTAAACACAGCAACATTGTCATAAAAGTCATGATGCAATCCATTTTCCCCCTCCCCACATCATCTGTACCTCAGCTCAAGGTAGTTAACAACAGGCAATACTATAAGGAAGCACAGGCATATGCAGAAAGGATAAATACAGTCTTATTTTTGTCATCACCACAGAGCTCCTGACAAACAAGAAATTCAAACCCCAGTAAAGATGAGGATCACCAGCCCAGCAACAACTGTGTTGAGAGAACCACTGGCAAACCAACACCACCAGTCCCAACCTGACATTTTGAACCATGAATAACTGTGATTATAAACACACAACGAACAGCACAGGGCACTTAATCACTATGGGAAAGTAGTAAGCATTTAGCAAAAACAGTTTCAACTCTAACTCTCAAAAACATGCAAATGTATCACACAGAATTCAGGTTTCATAATGCACAAAAAAACCCCAGCTCCTATCCCCTCCTTTCTCAGGGCAGTGTGAGCAGGCTGGTTGGCACCCACCCACACCTCTGTCGCCAAGACAACAGGAACACTTTCCTCCCGCAGGAACACTCACACCATTCCAATGGTAGACTGAATAGTTCACAAAATTAACATAAAATCGTTTCAGAGAGAACATGAATGCTGAAGGACTCAGCAAAGTACAGGCTGTAATTGCCATCTGTCATTAACACGGCTGGTTTAGGAAAGGCACGTTATATAAAAGCTCGAGAGGTGGGGGAGAGAACACGAACAGCAGAGGAACTCCAAGTCAGGCTGGTGTAAATATGAGGGCTGCTCTGCTGGGATGAATCCACAGCACACAGCTAAAAATCACAAAGCTGGGGGCTTGACTTAGGTCTGCCAGCCAAGAGTCCTTTTTTATGCCATTTCTCACATCCCAAAGATCTCTAACTCCACAATGGCAGATGTTTTTTTGGGGCAGCCAAAACCAGCAGATGCTCCATCCAATGTGGACCCCACAGTGCCCACAGCCAGCTAAAGCCACTCTGCCTCCCCAGAGCCACTTCAATCAGCAGCATTTTCTATGGACACAATGTGTTATTGGTAATCCCTAACTGGTGTTAAGTGCACAAACAACTTCTGTCACAATGACTCTTTGAAGCCAAGATCACACCAATATTTTCAGCTCTCAGTTGTTTAAGAATCCAAGGGCACAATTTGCTTTGGATCTCCCCAGAGCCACCTGTCAAACAAACACCACAGAAGAAATTCAGCCAAGAACTAGATGAGGGAGCTGTTGCCATTTTGTTCCGTGAGGGAACACAGAAAACAAGCACTTACCGACAAATAAAAACAGATGCTTTAGTAGTTGCCATGACAGCACTGCAAAGGACAGTGAGACAGGGCACAGGAACATCCAAAGCACAGCACAAACACTGACTGGTGGAAGGAAATAATTGCATCTGCCACTTTTGTCCTGCTAATGCTGCACATCTCCCTCTCAGCGAGCAGATCTGCAAACGCGGGTTCCCCACACGGCAAGCTCAGGACAACAAACGCTCTGTGTCATCTCAGTCCAAAAGCCCGAGATGACAATGACCCATTCCAAACTAACCTGGGAGTGGAAGGTTGAAGCTGTTCGTGGGCTGCGAACAAAATCCATAAAGAAGGCCCCATCCTGAAGGCATCAGAGGAAGCAGGCCCATTAATGGCAACAGCAACGAGGAGTTGAAGAAAAGCAAATACAGAGTTGTGCAAGTATGAAATGACCACAGAGAGAAAGTATGAGGAGAATGCAAACCCCAGCCCCAGAATGTGGGATGCAGCAGAATGCAGAGATCAGCAGTTACTGACACACATACCAGGACTTTCTCTCTCGCTAACGAGACGTTGCTCTCCCTTAGCACAGACGCTTTTCCAAAATTTTGGAAAAGCACACTGATCAGAAGCCAATTGAAACTACAGCCTTCCCTCCAAACTTCACAGGAGAAAGACTCGAGCTCTGACGTTTGTGGGGTTTCCACCCCAAATGCAAAGCTGAACAGTGGTACAGAAACCTGTGCAACTACAGGTGTAATGACAGGACAGCTTATTTTTTTTTTTTTCAGTCTGTTAGTCATTCCAATGATAAAGAGGGAGAGGCAAAGAAGCTCTTTTCAGGAAGCACAATCTTCCTCTTAAATGCAGGTCTGGTATGGTGCAAAGGAAAGGGAAGAAAAACTCATCACAGAGATCCTTCCAACACCGCGTTTAACGCTTCAAGCAAAATTCAACAGATGCTGCCTGTGCTACATTCCCACCTACTTGCAACCCCAGGGTGAATTTATTCCCAGCTGCTATTCCAAGATGTGTCAAGATTCTCTTATCACAGAAGACAATGCAGTGGAACCCAACTAGATTTTCATTCCTCCTTTGCAATTCTTTATTCCGTTCCCTAGGCAAAATATTTCTGTCTAGTCTGCAGTTAAGATGCTTCTTACCTTGGTATGTACATATAAAACATTTTCTGGAAAGAATCGATACCAGGGTTACATGGCTGGTAATTTACACAGTGCCAAGCCCCCTGGATACACAAGGGCAAAGATTCCCAAACAGATTGTGAATCGAGAGAACTCACTGGGTTACAATCATACTGTGTTGCCCAGTAACTGGCTGCAGGGACTTGCCAGTTCTACTCTGAAACAGGGTAAAGGTGGAGCCAGTGGCTCAGTTTTGGTCTGGAATAACTCCAGCACTGAACAGCATCCTAGAAAAGCACTTGTTCCCTTGGCTGCTGGCAGGGCACAGCTGTGACCATTTGTCAGTGCTTTGGTTCTCAGTCTGCAGACGGCCAAGAGACCTCCTAAAGGGCTGGGGCACCAGGCACACGCTTGCTGATGTTCCCATGTGAGCACAGAGTTCCCTGACATGGCTACCTGGCCACCAGCATCTTTCCAACAGGCATGAGCCATCAATTTGGAGATCCCAATTGCTTCTCTCCCAGTCCCTATGTGTAAATATTTACAGGAGTGTTTACTGCTGTGGTGTGAAAGGCCCTCAATTGATAACAAACTCCTCCAGAGTCTCCAGTCAGCCTTCTAGAGAGGCTTTGGAACACAGTTCCTTTTAACATTACTCACGATGGCATTCGCTGGAAGCACAAAATCTGGTAATTTGTTCCCAACACACCACTGTGCCATTGCTATAGAAGCCAATTTTGCCTTTTCCCCTCACAAACAGACACAAAGTTCTTCTCTCCTGTGTCTCCTATGTGGAATTTTCACCAGTTTTACTGATAGAAAGAGATAATCAGGATTTCTGTTCATAAAGAGGGAGGCTGAATTTTCAAAATGGTAGAAGAGAATGCAAAGCCTGAACTGGTCTGAAGCTGTATTCTCTGGAAGTCTGCAAACATGCCTCAGGTCAGGCTCTGCACCTACTTTTTCAGGTCTAGTACAACCTGCTCCAGACTCATCTGTGTTCTCTAATTGTACAAATAGATGTCTCCTACAGATGTGATCACTGCTACTCCATCACTTCAACTGTCAATACCCAGACCTCCAGAATAACACAAGGTTTGCCCCTGCTCGTGGCAGAAAACTGTGGATGTTGAAACATTAGACACTAAAAGAAAAATACCCAAAGAGCTGGTTGACAGTGGTTACTCTGAGAACCTTTTCCCTGCAATATTTCAACTTTTGAACCCAAACACAGACTACACTTAAGTCCCCTATCTTTATTCAGCTCCTTGTTACTTCTGATGAAAGACCTCCATATGCCAGAACACAGAAAAAAAACCCAAACATTTCTGGTTGGACTTGGAGGCAGAGTTCCTGCTCTCCTGGCACTCACAGGACACTTGAGAAGAAAGGTTGAGGGGTAGCACAGTCTTTTCTTCAAGTGTCTGAAGAAAGCTCCAGGAAGACAACTTTCCCCAGCCTGGAGTCTGGTCAGTGAAGAATGACATCTGAATCACTTCTAAGGAGCACATCCTCTCCTCTGAGCAGAGGCAAGAGACCCAAGTTCCTGCTGTTAAAATTCCACTCAAGCTTCACAAGTCACGGCCTAGAGCCTGATTTTGTTCTCCAAGACACACAGAGATGCAGACAGGACTGTACTGCTCAATCTGACAGTCCAACCCCAACTGAAATGAAATGTGCTACTGGAAAAGGGACT
This sequence comes from Empidonax traillii, assembly GCF_003031625.1. Lineage (NCBI taxonomy): Eukaryota > Metazoa > Chordata > Aves > Passeriformes > Tyrannidae > Empidonax > Empidonax traillii. The sequence continues at coordinate 1,253,776 of NW_020955292.1, read as the reverse complement.
AATTAGCAAATAGCACCTAGATCAGCAAAACACACTGAGATAACATCCCAGGCATTCCATACCACTGTCACAGTTACAGAACTGATGCAAAGTTGTGCCCCAACTTCTTCTTATGCCCTTGCACACAAAGGCCAGTACGGGACCAGTCCTTGCTGGATTAGAGGGTAACACATGATATGATGTAGCCATGTGCTTAGAGAAATAAATCTTTGATTATTTGAGAAATTCTTACGTAAAAATGGTAGCTAAAGAAAGACCAGGAAGTCTTTACCTTGCGAGGGCTGTCCATATAGGTGGGTGTGATGGCAATGCTCCCACTCTCTGAGGGCTGCCCAGAGCTCTTCCCAGAAAGCATTGCTGCTTGCTGCTCCCCCAGGGTCCTGAAACACAGGGAAGGAATCCAGAGTTGATTCAAACCCACTCTGTGCCAGCTTCCACCTGAAGGCAACTGCTGCAGAGGGGCACTGAGTCAATCCAACCTCCCATAAGAACCTTTTACCCCACATAAACAACACAGACCCTTGAACTCACTCAGTTCTGTTCTGCATGTGCAACACTGACTTAGCACTACAAATATTAAATCTCGTGTATTTAATATAACATGAGGCAAAGTTCCCCAGCTCTGCATTAGTCAGCCCAGGTGGAATATGTAGGAAGGATGTTCTAGTGCTCTTCACACAGCCTGCAGAGACTCACTTCTGACTGGCTTCCATCTGCAGCAGAGCTGAGAGTGCTGAGGTTCCTTTCTTCCCAATGGGAGGTCCAGGCTGCTCCAGAGAGTGGGTGGGAATTGGACCAGCAATCTGCAAGCCTTTCATGGCAGATCCTTTCTAACAAAGAAAAAAATGGAAGCGCAGACTTAGTCAAGCTGTGCTTAACTAGTAAGCAAGAACACAACCTCATGTCAGCAGGGCTTTATTAAGTACACATTTAGTGTGTGAACTGGGAAAAAACTGATACACATTAACCAGTTTCTCATCATCCTCATGACACCACTCTTCACCAGGAATTCACCCATATGGTTCTCTTTTCCCAATCCTTTTCCTAAGACTGCAGCATGGAGACAAAGCAGCCAGAAGTTCCAAGCTGAACTACCTCAGAGATCCATTTTGACCAGTTATCTGCATCACAGGGTGCAACACCATTCTCATGCTGACCATCCTGCAGCACAAAGCACAGCCCCTTTGCAGTGAGGTGGCATCAGACTCATGGTAAGAGAAGACCCACTGAGATAAAAATAGAGCAGCAAGAGGCCAAGGCCTCGATGGCTCTGCTGGCAGCTCAGGATGAGAACTGTTCTGAGTCTGGTTCCAGCCACAGCAGCACAGGATACCCATGCCAGGTAAATATAACTGGTTCAAGAACAGAAAGGTGTGAACAAGCACAAACCATCTAAAACCAGCCCAGCACAGCCCTCAGCTCTGCCCTGTGTGTGTGGGTCACCCACGGACACGGGCCACGGACCCCCAGCCTGCCCGGGGTGGGCTCAGGTCTGTCAGTGCCTCAGGAGGTGACTCAAACCCAGCCCCCATCCCACACCCCACCAAGCGCCGCCTCACCCGGATCATCCTGTCGGATCGGTGGCGGCGCCGGATGCGGTTCAGCCCCTCCACGAAGCGGATGAATCCGTCCAGGAGCTGCCACTCCTCCTCGTCGGAGCGGGGCCTGTCCCCGTACACGTCGCAGTGCGCCTCGCCCTCCACGATGCGCTTCGTGGCGCTGATGCAGGCGGGCAGCAGCAGGAACCGCGTCCGCCAGAACTTCAGCGACTCGATCAGGCTGCAGAAACACGGAATTCAGGCCAGTTCAGCCGTTTCCCAGGAAGGATTTTACACCATCCGAAACACACCTGTGCCCGCTGGGCATCTCAGCGAGCACAGGGACCGTGTCACTCTGCTACCCCTGAGTCAGAGCGAGCAGGTGGGCAAAGGAAGGCTCAGCAGAACAAATGTCAGTGGGAACTATTAAAACACTGATATGCGGAAAACGAGGCCGTTGTAGTATAGGGGTATATTTTCTTTCCTGTAAAAGATAGGACACAAGGGCTTTCTCTCTAAAAATAAGCAAGCAAAAAGGAATTTCAAAGGCACACAGCAGCGTAGGAGGCATTTTGACCGAGACCTGAAAAGATGACAAAGACTGGTTTTGTGGAGAGAAGATGTCAAAAAGGCTGTTGATGCTAGTGGAGATATTCCACATTTCTAAAAGGCACTGCACTCCATAGCTTAGGAGTAGGACTGCAGTCAAGCCGAGTACTCAAGCAAACCTCCAACAGCTTCAAAATACATGGAAGTTTTGAGTCAGATCCAGAAATGAGTAAGAAGCCAAGAAAAGCATCTGTGTGGTACAAAACGCCATCATATTTCTTTGCGTTTGGAAGGAAAAAAAGAATTCATGCTGAATTTTGTGATCAAGACTCGGCATCAAAGATCAGATAATGCACCAGCAACACAAGAGTGAGGTTCCTACAAGGCAACAGCTGCTACCACCAGACAGTGAAAGCAGGCCAGATTTTCTCTCTGGAGTACTGAGCATTTGTGGGCTGAACTTGCTGATGAAATTTTAGGTCAGAAAGGAAAAGAGGCAATTAGGACACAGAACAGTCTGGATGGAAAAGGAGATCTCACCTGAAATCCTCTGAGCCAGCAGAGCAGATGTACTGATCCAAGTAATTCCACTTGTACTCTTCTAGTCTCTCATGGGAAAATTCTACCCAGCAAGAGACAAATTCAGAGTCAGAGTGTGAGGGGCACAAGCTGTAGGTGTAGTTTATCTGAGCAGATTCGTATGGATACCTAAAAGATCAGACACAAACATTGATCTCAGTATTATCAATATAAGTGCTTCTCTTTCTTCTCCTAAAGAGAAAGAAGGTTCTACAGTATGTTCTTTCAAGCAAGCACAGACAGCTGGAAAAGAATGTTCATCTGAACATTGGCAGCAAACTGCTCAAGCAGAGAGATACTCACTTTGGAAGGTACCGAGTCACAGTGATGATTTTGTCTTTCAAGGTGACTTTGTGGAAGGTACGGCCCATACTCAGCCAGTACTGATCTTCCTCCTCAGCTCGATTTCTGGATACAAGGCCTGGTTGTGAAAGGCAAACCCCTTTCAGCTTATTGCACTAGTCAGATTTTAATAAATTGTGCCCACAGACTCCAGAATTGGAGTCCAGAATTGGGCTTCTGAACTCAGGACAAACTAAAATCCACCTTTCAGGCCATGTTTTTAGGAAACAATTGTACAATGAGTCTTTTGTTCTTCCAGTTCAGATTTGTTGGTATCACGACCAAAGAGGGGCATTCGGGATTCATACACCTCCCACATGGAACTTCTCTGGTCAGACCCACCAGATAAATTGTTGAGCACCTGGTGTGAGATGCGATGGGAAAGCTGGGACCCACTTGCACTTCCTCTCTGTGCCTTATTCCTGGAACTTAAGCTTGACACTTAACCTAAGGAGCCTTGCTGCTCATTCCCAAACCAGCATTAACAGTGTATCCCATTCACCTGTATTCCCTGCTCTAAGAACACTGTGTCATGCTGACTTGCCAAGGGAATATCCAGGAAAAAAAGACAATCAGAAGTCAAACAGCGAGTCAGATTCTCTCCAAGGAATACAATTCTCCCTTTACCCACCCCAGTCCTCTGGGGCTTAACTCAGTTTAGCTGACTCATGGTTTAAGGACAACAAAGCTTTGCCTTGGACCTCCACAGCTGTTCTAGTGTTAGAAAACTGCTTCCAGATACACACACCTGGGAGCTTTAGGGCTGCCTTCTCCCAGAGATGTGCCCTGCAGTCAGCACGTGACTTGTGTTCAGGAGGTATTCACCCCAAGAGCACTGAAGCCACTGTTCTTTGGGTTCACCATCAGGAATATGAGGCCAGTTTCTTAATAAAATTTTTAAAATCCTGCACCTGTCCCTTCACGGTGCAGCCTTCGTGCTGCCCCAGACAAAGCTCTCTCCCTGCAAAGACTTCCATATAACACCAAGGAACAAACCAACCAAACCAAACAGAGGGCTTCACTGAGCACCTGTGCCTCATTCAAGGCTGCAGGGACTGGCAGCAGGAAAGACAAAAGAGGGAATTGTCAGTCTGGGGTCACTCACCTCGGCTGTAGAGGGGACTGCTGCTCAGGGGGGGTGGCACGGCCGGGGCCGGTTTCTGTGGCTTGGGTTGCACAATAATTTGATAGCCTTGCATGAGGCGCTGACAAATAAACTCCTCAAACACCTGCTGGGCTGTCATCTGCACTCCTTCCTCATCCCTCCTGGACACAAAGGGCAAGCAGACCACAATAAGGAAGCTGGCACACACCTGTTCTTAGCCCTGTGCCTCCCAGCTGAGGTTTGTGGCCGTGCAGGGCCCTGGGCAGTGCCTGGAACACCTGCCTGCAGCAGCAGGAGGGAAAACCGGCACCTTTGGGAACAGGGGACGATCAGCTGTCTGATTCCCCAGAGAGGAGTTCTCCAGCACTTTGCAGACAGTCTCAGGGCAGTTTTTGTCCATGTTCAGCAGAGCTCAGAACTGCCAGTTGGCAGCAACGCTCCAGCCTCTTCCACAGTGGGAAGTGAGAGCAGAGAGGGATTAAAGACACATCACTGTGGCATCTCATTACATCTCCTTCTGCTCTGAACTTCACCTTCCTGCTGCAAAGGGACATTTGACATTTCTTTCAGGTGTTGCTTCATTAGTCCTGCTACTCACTATGTATTATTTCAATCTCCCTGACTAATATTTTGGTTTTGTTCCCATAAAGCAACAACATGAACGGGTCTTTTCATGCCTTACAAGCTGTGGAAAGCCTGAAAAATGCTGAAGATGACGAGAAAGCTTCAGTAAAAAAAACAAAGCAACTCTATTAAAGAATAGTTACCACAGACCTCTGAGACAAGCTGAGTTGTTCTATTTATCCTACCAGCACTGTTTTCCAGCAAGATTCTTTAAGCTAAAAATCCTTGAGAGTGAGGATAAGCATCTTAAACACTGCATGTCCATGTGCATTTGCTCATTTAGTGTTTCCAAAACACTTGCTGGAAAATAGATTAACAAAGCTTGAAGTTGGGTATTTTGATTGAATACAGCAACAGAAGAGAGACGCAAAAATCTGTGCACAAATTCTAACATAAAATCTACAGGACACCACACTGAGGGATGGTGACATCGGAAAAGGTGCAAGGTTATCACGGGGAAAAGACAAATCTTAAGTATCCTGCAGCTCTGTAGGAATTCATCCTTCACTCGCACAGGTTCCAGTGATCCTCTTCCATCACCTGCTCCTTAAGCACTCGGATTCAAGGCATTTACAGAGAAGGTGCTGGCCAAACCTGTCAATGTCAGCCTCTGGCAGCAGGTCATAGCAACCCTCGGTGTAATCGTTCTGCAGGCTCTGGCGGTCCGGGAAGTAATCGGTGGTGAGGGGGAGACAGGCCGGAGTAGTGAGGGATTTCCAGTCCACTCCAACTGTACAACAGAAGCCTGGCACTACGGGGGGAGCAGACAGCGTCAGAACTGCCTCGTTGTGTCACGGGGGGCGCACGGGGGGGGCGTGTGTGGGCACCCAGGAAAAAGCGGGGTGCGGAGGAAGATGAAAGGAGTGCGTGGAGAGGAGCGTTAAGAGAGAACGGGGGACAAAAAACAGGGTTGGCGTGAGGTCAACAGGGACAAAAAAGGGGGTGGAATGGGAAGGGAAAAGGAAAATAGGACGGGAAGAAGGGAGGGAGAGAAAGAGACAGAGTTTGTTAAACAATGCAGTGCACATGCTGCTCAATCCCATCATGCAAATGGCATTCACAGTTAATACATTTAATTGTCTCTTGATTGAAAGCTAGAGCTGACACAGCCACCGCTCTTCCAAATTACAGCAAGTCAGGTGCAGTTACTGATTATTAATAAACAGATCAACATTCCACGTCTGAACAAGAAAATCAGACCAGTTTTGCATCCTAGACAACTGCAGAAGGAGCTGGAGAGGAGGAGAGAAAGAATGACAGACCAGCCTCTTTCTGGAATAGTACAACAGCAGAAAAGGGAGCATTTCTACAGTTATAAAAACAGAAGACACATCCAGAGGGGTGGGAAGACCAGAAAAATAGCAACTTGGAAAGCAATCCTTTCCCACACCCTTTCCTAGAGCTATGCTGCAGTTTTGAGATTACAGAGATCTAAAATGAGACATTTAACTAAGTTATACCAAATCATCAGCTCACCACTGCCCTGTTTGAGTCAGGTCAGAATGCAATCTGTATCAAGGCCCTTGGGCAAATACTGATTCTTAACTTTTTGTCCCAGAGATCCCACAGACAGAGATTTATTTTACTGTAGAAGTGTTAAAACTAATGGCAGGAACACTTCACAAGAAACTAATATAGGACAGAAAAGAAACATTCTGTAAAGAAGATGTTTCTCAGGCAGTGCCACACTTGTTTCAGTGTTAGGTGAAAGCAGATATTTCTCAGTAAAAAGTACCAAATGCAGAAAGCGACTGAACTACTTCTGCTTCAGTGAGCTGGTGCCAAACAAACTGCTCACACTGAGAGGCAGAGACGAGTTCAGCACCTTTTTGCATAATAGTCTGGTGAGGAGAGAATTTCAGATGTAACACAACAACCAGCTTCACATGTTCCTAAGAGCTCCAGAACTGCAATCCCAGAGAGAGCCAGGACAGGGAGATCCTGCAAATTACTGCAGGGCAAAACAAACCACTGCCAAAAGCCAAGGAGGCTCCTCAGTTCTTGCCTACACCTCCTGATGCCTCTACATGTGAACATGCCCTTTCCCTCCCCATCTTCCCACCTGTCAAACTCTCTTCCAAACCTCCCTCTTGCTTACTTGGATCTGAAGAGTTGGAGACAGCATCCTCCAAGGAATCCTTGTTCTGAGGTTTGAGGTTCACCCCTGTAAGAAAGAAAGAATGGGGTTTATTTTAAGCAGTTATGCACTCGAATTTCAAATAGAAATAAATCAAAAGCATGCTGATGTTTTAAGATACAGCATTTCTCTGCTGTAGAAGCAGGGGAAGAACTCAGGGTTCTGCACAGCAGAAAAAAAACCCACAAAGTCAATTAATGAGGAAAAACATATATTGGATCAAATTCAGGCATCTCACTAGAAGTGCTCAGTAGCCAAAAAACAAGCAAAAACCACCTCCTGAAACAGTAAAATCTATCTTGAAAAGTAGATATCAAAAAAACCCACATATAACAAAAATAAAAAAAGAAGTCACCTATAATCATTGAGCTTCATAATCTCAAAGGTCTGAGGAACAAAGTACTTTCAAATATAATAAGTACACAAAGCCAGATTTTTTTTTAATTGGTTTTCTCATTTTATGAACAAGTTAAGAAGAATTTCAGAAAACACAGGGGAAGCAAGAAAAGAAAATATAACAGACTTTCACTGTGGGAGAAGAGAACCCATATATAAAGTTGTAGTTATCTAAGACTCTGAAGAGTCTAAGTAATTTTTCAATATCCTAATACAGATTTACTCCAATTCTACATTTCTAGGCATAAACTACCAGTACATATTTCACCCTCTGCCAGGGGGCAGGGAGGAAACCAAACAAACAGTTGATTTTTTTATCAGCAAATACAAACTACTCTTACCAAGCTAAAGATTTTAAAAGTATTCATTAGGTCTTCAGTGCCCCTAAAGAGGTTCAGTATATTTACTGCAGGTTGTTTAAAACTACCACCTTCTGAAAAGGCAGCAACTTCCATTATGTTTCAGCCTGGAAGATACACCTTGGCCCATATTTCAGTAAGAAAGGAAGTTGTTATTCACTGGGAAAGGAGAGAAAATGATAGAAATGCACAGTTTTTGAACAAAATTCAGCTTATACTAACATAAATAAAGACTAATAAGGGACTTAATACCAGGGAAACTCAAATATCAGTTTTGATTAGGACTTCAGACACTGTGACTCCTCTCATTCTCAAATGGCTTTGCTCTAAGCAGCCTATTAACCTGGAAACCAGAGACTAAAACTGCAGCTCAGTGAAACTAAGCCAGCAGGATGCTATGGCCCCCCTTGGCCAGTTGTGCCTGGCCCCCATCTCACAACTGTCTGCTGTATTTGCATCATGTTTGTGCATTTACAGTGCAACAATCCCCACAGCAAAGACAAACCCGTCTGGAGCAGTTCCCTGGGCTGGTACAAACAGCTGCTGTGGCACAGGAGAGGAAATGAGTAACTAAGGAAACAAGAGAAACTGCTGCCTTCAAACCATTTACCAAAAATACAGATTTCAGGAAGTCCCCAAACATTTCAGAGAAGCAATCTTTTAAAAAACTAGCTTGTGTGGATTTAGCCAGGAGATTGGTACCAGCACCTGAGCTGTTACCCTCTCACAGAAAGGGTGGTCACATCTGCTGCCATGGTGATGCCAGGGAAACGGCAGAGGAGCTGCTCTAAGTGCCATTCACCTCTCACCAACTCCTGGTGCCACCTGCCATTCACTCTGGGAACTGCAACAAGATTTAGTCACTGAACTATCCCCTCCCATCTGCGGGACAACAGAGACAAACGGCCAGGGAAAAAGTGAGGTCGCTTCTCACTCAGGGTGACTCCACCAAAGCAGGGGGTAGGTCACAAAAAAACCAGAAAACACAGCAGAATGTTTAGTGGGGATTACTGCTCTACTTACAGGGCCCAAAAGAAAGGCTGAGAATTTCCACTAGTGGGTAAGGCAAGAGACACTAATATTCAGCTGGAAGTGCAAACATGACATCTCTCAAAAGTGTGTTGAACTATTCTGGGCTGTGTGAACAGCATTTAGTATAAGCAGCACCATCTTCAAAGTGCTTAAAATCTGGAGAGAGTGCATTTGCAGACACTGTCAAGAAATGCTAGAAAACACTGAATCTCAGAACTTACCATGTAAAATAAACCTGCCTTTTTACAGTTTCTCTCAAAACCTAGATATGACCAAACTTCATTCTTTCCATCAGCTTCCATATGTTACATATATATATATACACACACAAACAAGTTTCTTCATCCAGAGGGGTCACACCTTAAGGCAGTGCCACAGAAAAAAAAAAAAGTTCTGAACATCAGTGCATATTTAGTTGGGGTTTGTGTCTGGACATCAGTGTTTTGGACTCAGTAACTGCCTGAGTTTATAATAAGCAAACAATGAGCATCTTTCTATAATAAAGGTTCTAAGACATACCTGGAGAAGTAGACACACATTAACCAAAGCAAACTAAAACCAACAAACCAAAAAACTGCCACACCTCAAGAAGTCCAAGTAAGAGCACCAACAGATCAACAGATCAACAGATCACTCCAAACCGCAAACTGGTTTTGCATTATTGGCTCTTCCTCCTCGGCAATGCCTGTGCTCCCACCTCCCGTGAGTCCTGTCCCTGTCCCCCTGCCACTACCAGGGAAGGGTTTGTTCAGGGCTCTCAGCTGCAGGCTGTGCCCTCACCTGCCCCGTTGCTCCCAGCCAGCCCGTTGGAGAACTCCTCTGTCCCGCTGAAGCTCAGGAAGGAGCCGCTGTCCCCTGGCTGCCGAGAGCTGACGTGCCTGCAGGAAAACACAACAGCCTGGATTGGAAGACCTTCCCCACTTGTGCCATTCATTCCCTGCTCTTGACAAATACAACTACCAGTTCCCAGCCCTGCTGCCTCGGCTGAGCCCAGGGTGGATCCCAGCTCTCCTGCCAGTGTTTGCAGAGATGGCAGCACAGAGAGGCTGTAACAACATCCCACACCTGTCCAGGCTGCTTGTTCCCTGCCTCCAGCAAGAGCCAGAGCACTGCCTGTGCAGGACAGTAAAGAACCAGCTCCTTGTGTCCTCTCAGGAGAGAAATAAAGCTTAGCTGGTTATTTACAGATCTGATGTCATGGTCCATAAACCCCACATTCCAGACTGAGCCAAGTGCTTTGCATGAGCACGTCATCCACAGAGACGACAGAGATCCAGAGAAGGGATTGTCAGGAATATGACATGAGAGATTGGTGTCATGACAAGATGCTTTAGCACACTAGGATGTACATAGTAAGTCACAAACAGGACAACAATTTTTCTATAAAGTGAAAAAAACCCCAGCCCTCTCCAAGCTAGAGGAAGTAAATGAACTCCAGTTTTGCCAAGAGAGTTTTGTATCTCAAAATTAAAGTACATCCTGCACACTTGGCACTGACACAACACACAATTCAACTTGGAGATCACAACCCATAACTGCCTTACTGTAACACCTATAAAACTTCAAACAAAGGGCATGTTCATGCAAAGTCTGCCCAGACTGAGCCTGAGCACCTCACCTGCCCGTGGCCTCATGGTAAGCCAGCTCCAGGAGCTCAGCAGAGGAATGAGTCAGGTCCTGCTGCCCACTGCCCTGCATTTCTGCCATGTTCTGCCGGGTTTGGTGATGGATCTGGATGGCTTCTCCCGACGGACCTGCAGTTACAACTGGATCAGTAATCACGTCTGCCCTGACTCCTCAGTTGCCTGCAGCCTCCTTTTGCCAACAGCACAGGCAATGATAACTAAAGGACATTAGGAAAGCATGTTTACAAAATCTCCAAGGCAAAATCTCTGGCATTTCTGAAGCCAGTGAAGTAGAATTTTCTTTTAAACACTTTGAAGGGCCTACTTTAGGCACTAAACAATTCCGAGAACAATTCAGCATCCGAAAGTCAACCCAAATTGCAGTAACAATTCCCTTCAGCAGCTACTACAGGATTATTCCCTGGTGCCTGATGCTGCTTGTTTGCCAACAGATGTAATATTTCCCAAAAGCAGGTCCATCCGCTCCGCTCAGCCTGTGGCACCGTGCAGGACCAGAGTTCTCAGGGGTCCTCTCATTGTGGTAAATTGTGTGCTGTCCTGTCCCCTTACCCACGGGAAAGGTGTGCATCCAGCGGCGCCGGTTGGACGTGAGCTTCATGGGCATGCGGGAGGGGGCGAAGGGGTTGATGAGGGCCCTCTGGGGGGTGTATCCCCCCGGCCGGATGTGCAGCAGGGATTCGGCACTGCCCACGTGGAACCTCCCCGGGGCGCTGGAGTCCCGCTGCTGAGACTCCAGCATGTTCTCCAGGACGTCTGGAAAACACAGCACCGGGTGAGGGTGAGCCAAACCAACTGCTCAGGGATGTAAAGATTCCCCAGGGCAAGAGGAAACAAGGAGAGCTGAGGAGTAGGCAGGGAGAGATGCTGAAAGCAATTTCAGTCCAGTCTGAAAACTACAACATAAACAAGAATCCAGACAAGAAAAAGCATTATTCCATCTGCCATTACAGCATTCCTGAGAACTGTGACACTAAGTGAAAGAAACCTGTAAAGAAACCACTTGCCAAGTCAATAATGAAGAATTTTTCAGAGCTTAGAGAATTTCTGAGAAATAAAAACACTGACACCAGAAACTTCAGGATGAATACCAAGGACATGGCAGAAGCTACAGCTGAGCAACATGTGCCTTTTCTGTAACATCCAGATTTGAGCACTGAAATCAGAGATTACTCCCAGAAGACATAGGATGTGACCTTCACAAGTTCATTGTCACCACTGGATGTAGAATACAAGTACAGTTATTTAGAAATAAGAGAAATATACCACATGACTAAGTAGCAATTACTCTGCCCAACAAGCAGAAATTCCAAAGAGAAGGAAGGGTCTCATTTATTGCCATGAGACAAACCTCGATTTCTCTGACTCTTTGGTCTCCACCATTCCCATTCCACATGCCTCCCCATCCAGCTGAACACCTTCAGCTGGTCACCACACTATCCTTCAAACTACAGGAATAAAGGAAATACCAAAAGAAGTTGTACTAAATGACAGTAGATGGAAACACGAAAGGCTGCTGAGAGCAGTTCCACACCCGTAACTCTGATTCCTGTGACAGGATAAATATGGTATCAGTGTCATACAGCATGACATGAAAAAACAGAAAAAGCCTTCAGGGATAGAATTTGATAGAAGATGAAGCAATTGCAGGAGGAATACAATTTACCTAGAAATGGAGTTGGGTTTGTGGAAGACACTGCATATTTTCTGAGAAAAAAAAATTAAATTGGAAGGGAAGAAAAGGAGAGAGCCAGCACTGCTAACACACAGAGACAGCTCAGCAGTGCATTGTCAAAAGGAAGGATCTAGAAAGTGAGTCTTAATGACAACAATTCCCCATGGAGATATTGTTATAAGCAGGGTCCCCCAGGGCTCACTGCTAAGGCCACTTCTCATTTGACAGATTATAGGTGACCTGGATAATGAAAGTTCCCCGTGTATGTCCACATTTGCAGGCAGACACAGGAGAGCAGCCAAGTACTAAAGAAGGCAATAGACAAGGGAGAAGAGTAAATCAGTGTCAGGACACTTCTATTTAGGGCGAGCCAATAAAAAAAGCAATGGAATTGGACAAGGATAGCACAGGGAGAATGCACAACCCAGGCACAGCTGGAGCTATGGAGAAGCTGTGCCACGAGTGTTAAACAAGCACCACGTCCCCTCTGCTGGCCTGGCAGAGCCCAACACAAACTTCCACCTTGCCTTCCCCTCTGCCCACCAAAGGTGCTCGCCCACGTGCCCCGGGCTGACCTCTGGTGCTGGTGTAGCCCAGGGAGCTGCTGACTTCACACTGGTGCAGGTGTGGCCGCGGGATCATGAGGATGTTGGAGATCTTGCCCAGGGAGCTGTCGTCAGACGCCTGGCTCCTCACCTCCTCTGGGGGCAGCGCGCGGCTCTGCAGGGACGGGCTGCACGACACGTCATAGGAGCTCGAGCTCTTCCTCGTCCGACTTTCCCTCTCCCTCACAGACCTGGCCAGGGGTAAGGAGGAGATTAATTCCCAGGTTAACAAGGGGCTTGAACAGGCCCAAGTCGTGTAAAGGACTCCCTGCTCAGCAGGTGAACTCAAAGGGGACTACAAGGAAGGCATCACTGTCTGCTTTGACCACGTGGGCACTTGATACTCCTGTGCCTCGGACAGCAGAGGAACAGAGCACTGAAATGTTCCCAGCACGGCTGGGAGGAGAGCACACTCCACTCCCTGTGCAATGCCACAGACACCACACTGAGCTGGTAGCACAGACGTGGCCTAGAAGATACTAAACCTGAGCCTACAGTGCCAGGAACATGAAGTTGTAGGAAAGCTGCTTGGAATTATTAACTATGTTAAATTGTATTGGCATCTTCCAGCACGGATTTCTACAGGCTGCTGTATTAACAAGTATTAATATTAACAAGTGAGTCCACATGCACAGTTTTCTTCACATTTAGGTAATGCTACTGAAAGAAGGAAAGCAAAAAACACACTTCAAAGCAAGCTCATCAATCCCATGTTCCTGAAAAAGCACTGAAATGGATAGTTTGTTCAAAGAATTTGGCCAGGACCTGAGAACAATCCAGCCTTTCTCCTCAGACAAAAGGCCATGGAATAGTTGAGAACCTGCACTCAGCTTTTCTGTTTCTGCTCTCATCCAGGGCCACCAGGATCCAGGCACCATTTTCAGGGAAGATTCCCCACCACTCTGCGTTCAGCACCGGTTACTAAGCAGTGCAGCAAATTAATTGCTTTTCTACAACTCTGTGGAAGTCTATTGTGCAAGTACTTTCTTAATCCCCTTGCAAAATCTGTTAGGAACTCAGCAAGGGAGACTGGTTTCATTCCCCTTGAGAAAAAATGAAAGATCTGAGGAAGTATATTGATGCCTTTTCTTAGATCCCACCCACCATCTCAGAAGCAAAATTAGCCAATCAGCCCCAAAGACCAGGTACAGACACAGCTTTTCCTGCAACTGTAAGCACGTGGAGCTTAATTCTCCTTGCATTCCTCAAAGCATTTGATGCCTCCAGAAGCCCAGCATAACATGGGTGCTCTGGAACCAGTGCATCCCAAGCCTCCTACCTGAAGGTGGTGCAGCGCTGGGCTCTGGAGGGGCCTGGCAGCCGGAACACCTGGGCATCATAGCCATCGTAATCCACCTGGATAGGCAGGGCATTCTCAGCATCCTTGGGAGTTCCTAAAGCTAAAATCAAAATCACACAGCACTGGAACCTCTTTCAAAAATGTTCAAGATCTGCAAGTCGGAGTGCCCAGCTCTGACCTCTAAGGAAAGGAGCTATTCCAAAAGAAATCCCACGCAAAAGGCTCATGAGCAGAACCAGCTGGAGCAGCTCAATTATCAAAGTTGGTGCCTCTGAATGAGAGTTGCTGTGGCCCTAATGGCTTTCCCCCATATGCCCTAAACATGAAATTATTAATCAACAAATCAATCCTTGCATGAACAGATGCCTTGATTTCTCTCATGAGGGAACTGCACCTTTTAAAGTATCTTTGAAAGAATGGACATCCTCACTTACAGAAGATCCACCTTCCTGAGACGAGGTGCTGTCAGCAGAGTGCTGCTTCTCCCACTGAAATTGTGTGCTCACAGCACTGACAATAAATACTCCAAGCTAGAGAAGGCCTCTCTGTCCCATCCCCATGAGCAGCATCACCACCACACCAGCCTGACACCACGTCCTCCTCTGGCCAGGTGACACAGCCAGGCCAGAAACACCCTGCTCCATGTTAGTGATCTGCCAAGGAGCCGATGGGCACGTGCACATGAACATCCCCAGGAACAAATATGTGGGTTTGATGGTTTTCTGGCACCACTGTCCCCTCCTTCTGCTGAGGTGTCATTGTCTTACTGCAGCTGTTTGTTAGCTTGGGAGTCAGGGGGGTAGATCCTCCCAGAACAGAATTACTCACAGGCATCTCGATTATTTTTTGCTTTCTCAGTCAGTGGCTGGAGGGTCCAACAAAGGAAGTGTGAAGTGACAAAAAAAAAAAAAAAAGAGAGAAGGGAAACAATCAGCATGTTCTAAGGAAATATCCCCCAGTGTGATCAAGTAGACTTAACGTTCATCTTGCTGACTCAGCAAGGCAGCCAGACCACTTCAGAAATATTAAATACTGATACTTGGTCACAAACCTGTGTGAAAAACACGTCTCTACCTATCCATGGAGTTCTTTGTTACAAAATGAAACTCTACTTTTTATGGTGGCTAAAACATTTCCCACCTACTTTTATCCTAGAAAGAACTACAGACTAGTCCCTCATAAATCCCTACAACAAACACAACAGCTTTGCTTTCACAGTCTTTTAACACAGAAACTTAGTTCAGCTGTTGGAATACCTGCTGGAAAGACTCTGATGCTTGGCTGAGAAAAGGCACCTGACCAGCCAGTAAGAAGAAAAGATAAATCAGAAAGATCCTCACCTTCCTTCCTGCCAGCTTGATCCGTGGAGTGAAGCTGTTGCACAGGAGCTGGCTCTTGGATGTGTAGAAACTGGAAGGGAAAACAGGGTGGCTTTAAGGTCTTCTAAGAACTGAACACAGCTGGTTTGGTACACAGCAAACAGCCTGAGAGCCTGAGCCAGCTAGGGCATGGAGAGAAGGGGACACCCTTCTCTGCACAGCACACATGGAAAAACTGATGGATGGTTAACTCTAAATAAACTACTCTTCTTTCAGTAGAGACCAGGCTTTGATACCCACACAGCCTCAGTCTCAACCACTTCTTAATATGCTTGACACCTCCACTTCCCAGTTCACTTCCCCTTTCTACAGAAAGGCATCCACTTTCCCTGTGCCATTTACACAGCCCTCCCCAATGTACGTGACACCAGTGACTGCCACCAGCTGTTTGAGAACTACAGAGATTGCCTGTCATTTCTGAGGTGTTGCATTAATGTCCAGGGTTCTATAGGAGTAATGTAATATGTGTTTTGTTTCACAAAGAGAACAAAGGAAACAAATAGTGAAAGAAAAAAAGAATTCAACAGATTATGAAGAGGAAAGCAAAGCAGGAGTGTTTAGCAAAGGCTGGTAGAATTCACCTACCTGTGATTTATCCAGTGTGGAATATTGTAGTCATCACCCATGCGGGAGTCCCCGGGGCCACAGCGGTTATGGAGCTGTAAGGAAATCAGAAGCAGAGTCAGCAGCTGCATCCAGCTGGTCACAAAAAGAATAACATTTGTAGCAGGAACAGATAGGAGGGGAAAGGAGCACACCTTACCTTAAAGAGTGGCACAGCATGTAAGGGTTGCTCTCCCATGCACACCAGATCCACCCCAATCCCTGGAAACAGAGAGCAGCAGAGTTCAGCAGGACTGATATGCTAAGCCAAAACAGATCATCAACTTGAGCTGAAGACCCGATTTCTATTCATGTCACATTTTAAGATGTAATTTAACTGAAAACAGCAGTTAACAGTCCTGTGGTATGTTTACCAACCAACAGCGCCTGTGGGGATACAAGAAGTGTTTCTTCTAAACTAGTGCAAATCACGCAAGATTATCCTTTAAGGGACACGTCTGCATGGACAGATGAGGTTCTCTAACACAAACAAGAGAAATTAGAGGTCTTTAAGTACCCTGCAAATCTGCCTGTTTCCACATGAAGTGCAGATAGGTGTTCCAGCTGTAACCCCCCTTCCCAAGTCGCAGCAGATACTTTTTCACAGCCACAAGAGGCTCCATCCTTCCCCACCCTGCCTGTTTGCCTCCCGAGCACCTCCAGCTGGTTACCATTGTCAATCATCCTCTGCTTGGTCAGGATCATGAGGAGCCGGTCGACCTCGAAGACGCCCACGCCGGGGGTGATCACCACGGACATCTGCCCCGTGCGGTCGAAGTTGCGGTTGATGTAATGCTTGTCAAACACTGCGGGAGAGAATTCGGGAACGCTCCATTGAGGCACTGCATGTTCCTTTTCAGAGCAAGGCAGGTGACTCTCTCAGCTTCACCTAAATCCCATTTGATCTATCCTGATTTTGAAACACCTCCACAATTTAAGATTTCACCAGAGGTTCTCATACAGATGCACAGCTGAAAGTTTCATCATATCAAGGCCCTGTAAATGGTTCCTGAGACCTGAAATGCTCAACACTGTTATTTGAGAGGCACTGGTTTTCCAAGGACACATCAGAAAATTTCTTCTGAAGCTCAAAATGATAATTTAACACCTAATTTTTCCCCTCCTCGGCACTGTGTTAAGGAACAGGCAACAGAAGTTCACACCCATTTATTGGCAGCTGCTTTCACGTTCTTTTCCCCAGCATACTTTTATCCATTGCTCATAACTTACCATTGAATGAAAGATTTATGGCCTCCAGGTAGTTCCCTTGTGCCGAGGTGGAATTGTAACCTGGAGGAAAGCCCTCTGGACAAGGGTTCAGAAGGGAAAAAAAAAAAACAACAACAAAAATCATCATCTCTGCATAGACTACCTTTATAAAAATAATAAAAAACCCAAACACAGAAAAATGCCTTTCTACTAAATCCTATTACTTCAAAAATTACAGGCAAAATTGGTGTTATTATGTTTTTACAGAAAGACCTGGGCAAAAGAGCCCAGCCAGCAGAACAGTGAGTAGAACAACACCAGGCTCCAAGTGAAACTGGAGAGTTTACAGACAAATTAAAAGAAAAAAAAGAAATAAAAGAGAGCAGAGGGTAAAAGCAGGGAAAGGAGTCTTGTACCTGCTTGCTCCAGTCGTACCAGCACAGGGTACTGGATGAAAAGCTTTTTGATGGTCACGAGCAGTGAGGTCCATTCCTCTCGCCTCTCATTCTGAACTACAACCCTAGAGAGAGCACAGCTGAGTGAGGATCATGGGAGGAGGGAGAAGGGATGAACAAACTGTAAGGGAAAGCACAACAAGGTGCACTGGGTTGCACACACACTGTGAGACAAGAGGGGAGAAGAACTGGGAGGAAAACCAACATACTTGTAAAAATCCTCATAAAACCTTCCCTCATGGTCCTGCCGGATGGATGCTCGATGTGCTTCAGGGAACTCATCTGAAATGGGAGCAAAAGCACGTCTTGTCCCAGGATCTTGGAGAGAAATGACTCATCTTTTCCAGAAAGGAGCTGCTTTTCCATTTAAAAAACCCAACAAACCAACCACCAAACAAACAAAGAACCGAAACACTGGGAGAAATATCAGACCTCCTACACAACAAAAACTGCTTTCAAACCAATGTGAGAGTCTGAATACGATGAAGAAACTTTGTCATATATTCTTCTTTGTAAGGCTTTCACTGCAGTACTTTCATAACAATGGCTGTGTGCCTACTCTGATAGAAAATAGTTTGATTAGATCATTAAAAGAAAAAGGGAAAAATTAACTGGCAACCTGTGACCAATTTTCAAGAGAGAAGGATACAGATTTTACATACCTATAGATTTTGCCTCATAAAATGTTCTAGAAAATAGAACCACTGTCACTTCATGGCTGCAATTCTTCTCCTGTCCAGGAAAAATAAATGAAAAAAAGAGAACTTAAAAGGTCAGATTCAGCAGTAAACACATAGTAACACCCTCTTTTCCCTCACACCTGGAAACAAAGGTAACTAAAAAAAGGTAGAGTATTGTACTAATGTATCTGCACAAATCCTGTATCTGCCTCTCTGAAATAACAATGGTCTGTCCTACAGACTCTGTTCTTCTTGGTTACATCACATTTACCAAGGGCACTCTCCCCTGCTCTCTAAAGAAACTCCTCTCTGTAGCTGCCAACATACAAGATTTTTGTTTAAAAACGTAAAGACATTTGACTCAATTTGTTTATACCTACAGCAATTTGATATTCTGATTTGTTATTTTGCAGAGAGGTGCCCCTAACAATTCCAGGGAAATACAAAATTAAACCTGAACTCAATCAGCTCTTTACCTTCCACTTTGTGAAGAGGTCAGCGAGGAAACCATTCACAGCCTTCTCAAAGTACAGGTCCCCTGCAAAGTAAACATCTCCCAGGCATCAGATAACAGTGGTTACCTCAACCAAGGGACACATCTAACCCTGAGATTCCAGGACAATTGTTTTTATCAGCCCCAGAGCAGCTGTGTGCATAATGAAGGCTCCTACCACCGAAATGAGATGACATAAATGTTAAAAAGCATGAGTGTTTCAGAGGATGTAAACACGACTCTCACTGACAAAAGGTTCTGGCCTTTAAATTAATTTTTCCAACACACTCCCAGCATGCTGGGAAAGCATCTGTACTGTCTTTTAGGCAGAGGATGCACAACTGATCCCCTGCTCTGTTCTGAACAGTTGCCCAGCTCCATATGCCTGAACACATGGGCACAGGAAGCGGCAAGAGGCTCGATAAAGAATTGAGCCAAAAAAAAATAGGATGATGACACAGAGAAGTGACTCATTCTTAGTGCCTGAAGTTTTAATATTTTCAGCTGAAGCCACTGAACTCTACCTGGGCCAGAGCAGGTTTTACTTCCTTGCTAAGCTAAAGTCAAGAGAAATCTAAAACATCAAGGTCCTTTTAGCACAGGACTTGCACACATTTCTGGTTTCAGGATTCCCAGACTGGCCCCACCCTCACCACCAAACATGGTGAATCGCACAGAAAACCTCCCCAGTGCTCACAGGGAGTTGCTCCTCGATTTCATCACCGAGATAAGGGTGCCCAGGCTCTACAGCAGGGACAGGAAAATGATGGCCCAGCCAGGAGACAGAAAAATAAGGATTTGAGGCACCTTGAAGCAGTGCCCAGGCCAAGGGCAGGGCATTTCAGCTTTCCAATAAGTAAATGGCAGAAATGAACAGCAGTGGCAGTTTTGTAGCAGGGGCAGAAAGGAGAGTGCTGGCACCCCCATTCCCAGGCAGGTCACTTATCTACCTACCATAAATGTCAAAATCCCACATTTCACAGCTCATCTGGATAAAAATATAAACCATGGCAGAAGTGGAGCGGAAAACCACCTGCAGAGGAACAAAGACCTTATTTCAAACAAGAGGCATTCCCTAATAGGGCCACATGAAGAGGTTAATTACACAGCAACTTCTGTGACTGTGCCCCTTGCATCACAGGCAATTTCCCCTCTAACAAGGGGGCATTTCAACAGCCCAAGTAACTCCTGGTGCTGCCAGCACAGCAGGGCTGAAGTTCACTAATCATTCACCCTCCTGAACTTATTGCCACTCTTCACCTCACAGCACAGCCAATTCCAACCATCCACACAAATCTGCAAGCAAGATAGAATTACAAGAAACCTGGCAAGGACAGGAAGGGGAAAAGCGCTTTCTCCCCGTTCCTGAAATCTTACCCGGGTGTCCTCACTGATGTATCCACAGGTGACTTTCTCACTCTTCACCCACAGCTCCCCTGCCTGAGCCCTGGAAGAAAAGAAGTGCAAAATATTTGCTGACCAGAGTGAACACGATTAGAGAATCAATATTTGAGCAAATAAGGGATGGACCAAAACCTGCACTCAAGGATGACTTATTTGGCTCAAATCTGATCTTTAATCCAAAAGGTGTCAAACAGGCTCTGCCATCTGCACATTTCCTTGTCCCTCAGTCACTTCATCAGAACTATTAATACATCTTGGGAGGTAGGAAATATTGTAAGAGATAAAAGGAGAATTATTTGGCATTCAACAGAAGCCACAAGTGTAGCTGGCTGCCCAACTCTTAGTTTCTTCCACCTCAACTCAGGTAGAAGCCTTCCCCCACCTGGTGGAGACAGAAATCTGTAGATGAGCACGAGAACAATAAAACATGAAGGATCTTTCAGCGAAGATTCTCCAGTTGGATGCTCAGAACTCATAAATCTAAAGTCATAAGTAACATTAAGCCCTCAGAGGAGGCACTGACCTGATACCTGCAAATTCAACCTTCTGGGTGACATATGCACATGTGCTGACCTAGGAGGGAAGGGTTACAGGGGTCAGAAGAACAGGAGGCTCAGAGTGAGCACAACAATGGACAGAAAAACCCATTCACATTTAAACACCTGATCTGCATATAACAAAGTAACAAAACCCACTGAGTGCAGTTCCTGTTAATATCCCAGCCTGCAAAACCTCTGCAATAGGCAACAGAAAATAATTTTGAACACACGTGAACTTTTATTTGGATCATTTGACTAATCCACTGCACTTAGAAGGGCCAGAGTCTGCACTTCAGAGATGCAGAAAGAAAATATTCTCACAGCTGCTTATTAAGTGGTACTGTCAGAGAGGGGACACTTCAGCCAACTTCTACTCTGAAAACGTTTTGATTTGATTCATTCCAAATGCAGCAAATCATTAAAATTCAGAACACAAGAAAAAAAATCTCTCAACAGCATTTGCAGTGCCCAAGGCAGTAATTAACATTACACAGTGGAGCAGGAAGTGATGGGATTCATTTTTCTCTAACATTTACACCCATGTCTCCAGCTCTGAGGTGCCACTCACAGCACAAGTTCCTTGGGAGCTGCTGACACTGCTCCTGCCCTCAGATTCCTCTATTTTGTAAAGCACTTATTTTCTTTCCCAGCAGATACAGAAAAAAGGACAATCTCCTGCCCCCTGCACAGGAGGCAGCAGGGGCCTTACCAAGCTCTTCTTCAGTCTCCACATGTCCCCACGGCCGATATACTGATCCTTAAACGTCAGCTCCACCAAGTCCAAGGTCACCTCCTGGGAAAGGGAGGAAAAACAGTGCTCAGGTTTTTCTGGTTGTTTCTAAGTAGTGCCCATCAGTGTGTTCATTTAATAACCAAATGGCACAGGAAGGGCCACTCTAGAGCAAGTCAATATTCCTGACAAATATAAGATAAAAGGGAATACCCCAATAAATGCCAAAGTTGTGTGTGCGTTTTAACTACTGTGAGATACAAAACACCGCCCAAGGACTAAGGCTGTGCTGCAAGTCTCAGTGCAAACTGGAAACACAAGGAAAACAAAGTACTGCCATTGCTGATGACATTAAGGGAGCCTTATTTCCTGCAGATTTGTGTCCTGTGCTGAATGTGAGCTCTGACTGCAGCTCTTGTGATAGTCAGGACATTTACAGGAAATGCCTCTTTTAAGAGGCTCTCTGGGGTCACATAATACAAATCCAGGCAATGATTCTTTTTTTGACTGGCCACTTTCTGTTTCTCTTTACTCTGCCTGGTCATCAAACTTCTGGAATTTAAAGATATTTGAAATGCCTACATCTCCATCAGGCTGCGCTGAAGCTGGTTCATAGAGTTCAAAAAGAGAGCAGGGATGGGAGGGAGAGAAGAAACACATAAGAAACCAGCAAATAATTTAACTGCCCAAGGCAATTAGGAAAGAAGACTAAACACCTTTCAATAAAAAATAAATGCCTCTCTTCCCCCAGCACTACTGCAGATGGAAAGCGCCAGGGCTGTGATTCGAACAAAGCCACACACCTTGGGGTCCACAACGTTCACGTGGACATCCTGGTACGGCCGCAGTCGGAACACCTGGGCAACTGTCTGATCCACACTGATCGTCTCTGCCACAAAAACCACACAGGACAGCAGGCAGTGAACACCTCAGCATAACACAGCAGCTTGTTTCAGCTGTGGCCCAGTCTAAGAGTCATTAAAATCAAAGCAGGTGAGAGAAATGCAAAGTTTAGGCTGAATTAATTCCTGCGAGAAGATATAAAGCCAGTCAGAAAACGCAGAAACAAAAATTCCAGGCTAGAAAGGTAAGTTGGTTTAAACCACATCTCACATCACTCAACTAAAAGCAGACTTAGAATTGATTATTTTCTGTTAAAATTATAATCCTTCCCTTCCTAAATAGACAAAGCATGGATTTTCCTACAAAGTTAAGATTGAAGCATTAGCCAAGCACGGGTACAGTTCAGTCACATCATCCTTGTCTGTGATTTCACTGTGCAAAAGATGACTCTGGAGTTTTACCTTTCTGCAAATCTTCCTTCAGTGACTTCACTTGCAGGAGCAGGGGACTAGCAGAAAAAAAGAGAAAAAAATATAGAAAAAAAGCAGACAAGCTGAGGTACCAACAACATCTCTGGTAAATAACTCAAAACTATTTAGAAACGTGGAGCACAGACAAGCAAAAGAGAAACAATAATATTTTCTAGGAAGCTTCATCCTCCTGCCCCCCTGCCACCCCCTCTTGTTCTCGACACTCATCATAAGGTACTCCTGAGGTAGAAATGATACTATAAATGGGAAATTAGGCACAAGGGAACTTCTCAGAGCCTCGCACCAGTGTTGTGCTGCTTTTCAGACAGGGGCTGCAGGATGAACAGCTTCATACCAGAAGGTTTATGTTTTTATGGCTGACAACATCATTTTCATTTTACCTAAGATACACTGTAGGATGGAGGGTAATCCTTAGGTAACAGCAGCTCTGTGAAGAGGACACAGACACTGTACATTCTGGATTCAGGTGCTACTTGGCTTATGAAAAGTGAGCAAACTACACCAAACACAAAGTCCATAAACTTTAGGTAAGAGCCTCTGCCAAAGTAAACCCTTTCACTTTTCTTCAGGCAGAAAAAACTCACCACAGCAAAGCTGTATCAGCTGTAAGAGCCCCTCACTGCAGGAGCCACTGCAGGCAAACACACCCTTTCAGTGCTCCCACCACACCTGACTGACATCAGCAAAGGGAACTCACCTGTACTCATCATTGGGATGGGCAATTTCCACAACATCTCCCAGCTTGATTTGAAGGAATACTTTAGGATTCACCACCAGTTCATCATCTACAGGACACAAACAAGTGAGGACAGTGAGCAGATACACACGAAATACAGATACCTGCCTGTTTGCACACAACAGTTCACCCCAGCCCAGGCTCCACGTGCAAGGCTTTACACTCACCCCAGGACAGCCCCCCCAGCCTGGCTTCCCTCACTGGCACAGACAGCTCAAACAACACAACTGGCACTGAGGGCGTGCTCAGCAAAAGAATGTGCCTTAATTGGGCAGCCAGGATCATCTCCTCTGTTTTTCATGTAACAAACACCAGCAGGAGAGCAGCCAGCCAGGAACCTGAACAGGAGTTATCAGCACGTGTAAGTCTAGAAGCAGGGGGCAGTCAAACCAAGGACAGTTATTAGTGCACAGGAACACATCCACCTGCAGTCAGGTCATTGACATGTCTGTCACTTAGGAAAGTGATTAAATACAAGGTTAAAAAAAAAAGTGATGCAACAAAAGGGGAAGAGTTTCCAAACTCTGGCTGGCAACACTGCTTGTTACATCTTAGTTCCACTTTCAGTGTTTTGTCAAAGAGCTAATTTATCAATCAATTGCTTTCAATTAGGTGAGTGCTGGTCTCAAGTTGCAAACCAGGAGATACTGACCACTGCCTCCAAAGCCCTTCTTGTGTATGACGAGCTTGTACACCTTGTTGGTTCTCATCTTGGACTCCAGCTCTTCTCAGCTGCTTCGAGCAGAGACAGCTGAAGGCATCTCGCATATCTGACAGGAAATAACAGCAAACACAGCCCTCTTGTCAGTACAAACCCGCTCTGTGTGTTCTGTGCGTTAGCACAGCCCGCTGTCCCCGCGGCGCGGCAGAGCCGGGCCGGCAGAGGGGAGTGCTGGGCAAGGACAGCAAACAGCCAAGTCCAAAACACTCTTTGCGTTACTTTGTCGCGGTGGAAAAAAAACCCCGTACATTCAAAACTCGTTAAAATAAACTTTCAGACTTGGAACCCGCTCGGTGCAGGGAGAGGTGCCAGAGAGCGCCTCCGGAGAGCACCAGAACCGCTGCGGTCCTTGGGCTGGCTCGTTTCTAAAGAGTGACCGAGAGCAGCCAAGCGAGTTGGTGCCGGAGCAGCGATGGGGGCCGCCGGGGCCCCGACCCTCGGGGAGAGGGCGGCAGCGCAGGGCGAGCAGCGCGGCGGCCGCGCAGAGTCCCGGGGGAAGGGCCGTGGGGAGCTCGGACGCCTCAGTGCCCGGTGCCGCTCGGCGGGCCGGGACAGCGCGACGGCGGGCCCCGTGCGCGGCGCAGCCCCGGCCGCCCCCCGGCACTCCCCGGGCGCGTTCTGACCTGCGGGTCCGTGTCCCCGCCGGGGCAGCGGCACCGTCCGAGCGCCGCTTCCGCGTCCGGGGCCGCGCGTCACGTGACGCCGCCGAAGACGCGGGAAGGCGCGTGACGAGCGCGCCACGCCCCCCGCGACGGGTGGGCGGAGTCAGCGGGGGCGTGGCGGCCGCTCCTGGGGGCGGGGCCGCAGCCGTTCCCGCGGGTGTGCGCGCGCGGCGGCTCCGGATGCGGAAGTGACGCGCGGGGCGGGCCGGGCGGGCCGGAGCGGGGCCGCGGCGCCGCCGCCGCTCAGGTAACGGCGGGGGAGGCGGGGCCGGGACTCGCGGCGGGGCCGCCTCCGCACAGCGCCGGCCGGGGGCGGGCAGCGGGCGGCGAGAGGCTGCCGAGACCCAGCCCTGCCCGGGCGCGGCGGGGGCGGTGCGGGGCCGAGCCCGCCCCTGCCGGCACCGGGGCGGACACCGGCGGGGGTGCAATTACCGGCGGCGGCGGCAGCTCCTCCCGTGCGCTGCCGCGGACCCCCAGGGTACCGGAGCGGGGACAGGAACAAAGGGCTGCCCGGGTCCTGCCCGCGGCTCAGGCTGGGAGCAACCCGGGAAGGGGATCGGCTCCCGGGGAGGGGCTCAGGACCCGGAAAGGGGTTCAGGACCCGGGGAGGGGATCAGGACCCGGGGAGGGGATCAGGACCCGGGGAGGGGATCAGGACCCGGGGAGGGGATCAAGACCCGGGGAGGGGATCAGAACCCGGGAAGGGGATCGGCTCCCAGGACAAGTGGCCTTGCGGGTCCTCCGGGGCGGGCGCGGTGACAGCCGTTTGTGCCTGGGCTGCTCTGGGTCCAGGAGTGGCGATGAGCGCCCGGCGAGGGCCAGGTCTCCCCTCCCTCTCCCCCGCAGCCTCCGCGGTGTTTATTTGGGAGCTTGCAGGGGGTCCCAACCCCGGGGCTGTGCCCGCACAAGGCATCCCCCGCACGTCAGGAGGTGCGGGGCACAGTGTGAGGGTGATGCCTTGGAAAGTGTTCCTTTAAGGCAGAAACGTGAAGAAAAGTTGGGATTTTTTTTCCAAGGATTAGAAACTTACAAAATCCCAGGAAAACGAGCGATGCTTTAGCGAAGGAGCAGGATGTCTGATACAAGTCCCGTGATTTGCTTTGTAGCCTCTTTCCAGGTTTTTCAGGAGATGAGGTTAAATCTGTAGGGAGATGTTTAAATGTGAAAACAAGGCTTTGGAATGTCTATTTGGCCATACTCGGTTCTTTTGTTTGTAAAGCATTTCCTTAAATACCCAAAGGTTTCTCAGCTCCTTTCTTAAAAACATACTTGGAAGTACCTTAAAATCATTTTTGGAAGTACCTTAAAAACATTTTTGGAAGTACCTTTCTTAAACATATATGGGTGAGGCTTGAACTCTTTTTAGTCTAGTCCAGGAATTTGACCTCAGCAAGCCTTGTGGGTCCCTTCCAGTTCAGGATATTCTGGGATTTCCCTACAAACGTTGATGTAACATTGCTTTTATTTTCAGGCTAAAGTGCAAAGCTCAGGACAGCCAATCCTCAGCTGCCCTGATGCTCTCAGCTGGGCTGGAGTCTCTCTTGGATTCTCCCGTGGCTGCTGTGCTGGAGTTGTACCCTGGGCTGCCCGGGAGCGTCTCCACGGAGCTGATGGCAGTGCCAGGCCCTGCCCTGGGACTGGGGGCACAGCCTGAGGGCTCGGTGCCCGTGCTCACACACAGGGACATTCCCTGGACTTCGGGAGCAGGGAACTTCTGCCAGAACACACAGGATCTGGGGGATGTGCTCCAGGTGGTTTCTCGTGGTCCAGCGGAATCCCTTCCTGAGGAATTGCTGCAGCCTGGGGACCTTGAGGGGGACGAAAATAGCCAAAAGAGACACTTGAGGAAAGTGGACCGTTCCGGTGATGGACACCAGAAAGAAGATGAAGAGGCCCAAGGTGCTGAGGACCATCATGCTGAAGGCTCTACTTTCACTCCAGGGGAAACTTGGTCAAAACAAGTAAGCAAAAGCAAAAATGAATCCCTGTGTGCTGTCTTGAATTCAGGGGCAGTCACCGGGCAGTGGGTTTGGCCAGGGGGTTTCCTGGTTCTCTTCTGTGTCTTCTGGTGTTTGTCATAAATGATTTGGGTTGGAAGGGAACCCTGTAGATCATTTTGTTCCACCCCCCTGCTGTGAGCAGGGACACCTTCCACTAGCCCAGGGTGTTCAGAGCCCCATCCAGCCTGGCCTTGGACACCTGCAGGGTGTGTGTCAGCATTTGGATTATTGTGGATCCAGGGAAAAACGAGGCTGTGCCTCAGCAGAGCAGCAGCGTTTCAAACCATCGGGGGGGGGGGCGCTTTGCTCAGTGCTATTGGAAGGGTGTGAGGCAGGTCTGGAACAGAGCAAAGAGCAAAACTGCCAGTGACTGGAAAGGAGAAGAGAAGCAACTCAAGCTGGCCTTGCCCAGTAAAGGTGTTCTGTGGTGGTGCTGACACCCCAGCCAGGGCACTGACCACAAAATAACAGTTACCTCAGGCTGGCACTGGAATTATAGTGCTACAGAGGGCTCCAGTTTAGCATTTCAGTTTTTGGGCTTAGAATTACTCTTTGTAATTACAGAGGAAATCACTGTTGGTTTGTTTACTCTTTCAGAAGAGTAAAAGGGTAAAAGTGTTACGGCTTTTTTTCTTCTCCCCTTTAGCAAATATTGATGATAAAAAAGGTTATTTCTAGGTCAAAGCTGCTGAAAAATATGCCAAAGAATATTCTATTCAAAACTGAGGAGTCACCAAACTCTATTTAAAAACGGAGATTTCTAGTGACATCCTTGATAATTTTCTTCAGTTTGTAAATACTTTTCACACACACCAAAAGCACACAGGGGAGAAAAAATGTATTGGGATTGAAGACATACCAGCCAGGAAATACCTGGATTAATGTTTTACACTAATTACTGGGTTTTTCTTAATGCTAAAGTCATTTGTGAGTTTAATTCTGAGTTTTGAAAGCTGTTCGATTTTTTTTAAATTTGTGAAAATAAAATGAAATAAATTTTCCACAGTCCTTCCGTTTTCCAAGATGAATATTTACATCTTTCTAAGTTTGGTTGGGGGGTGTTGGTTTGGGGTTGTTTTTGCAAGTAGACCGAGGTCATCTGTTGGGGGTTTGTGGTTTTGAGCCCAGGGAAGGGCTGGTAAAGGCAAGTTCCAAACCAGCCAGAAAATGCCCCCATCTTCCCAGAGGTGCAGGGGGGTGCTTTGGGGTGTGAGACACACCTGGAGACTGGGTTACTCTGCTCGTTCAGAGCATTTGAAGCCCTTTAGTGCCATTTTGGCTGCCTTTGCCCCAGGAGCTCATTGCTGCTGGGTGCAGATGTTCTGTGGATGTTCCTCGTTTCTCGGTGTGCGCTGAAAGGCTGAGGAAGGAATGACAAGTGCTGGTGGGAAGCACTTGCAGTGCCAGGCTCTGTGCAAGGCTGACCTGCCCAGAGGTTTCCTGGTGATTTGCTGTTCCTGAACTCACCCAGCTGAGGAGGTGCAGTCCCCGAGACACAACAATCAGAAATCCATCTGTCCGTGCACCCCACTGACATCTGTCTTGTTTCAGGAGGACCTTCACTTCACCCAGCAAGAGGCAAAGCCTTCAAGAGCCCGTTGCACTGAGGTTGCAGCATCTCTGAGGAGCACAGGTAGCTACTTTAGCTGTACATCCCTCTCTACCCCCTGCTTCCCTCCCAATTACTCCTTGTTGATTTAGAATTGATGAATGGTTTGGGGGTGGCTCATTTATTTTATGGTATTTTATAATATTTCCCTGCCCAGCTATAACAACACCAAACCTTAAAGCTTTGCTTTGCCCTGGTAGCATTATGTACTTTTCTGGAGACCTTTTCCATACAAGATGCATTTTAGTTATTTAATTCAAGTAATTATTTACCCCAAAGCAGAAGGGGGTGCCAGTAGCAGATGTTTTGCATTTCTTTTTTTTTTTGTTTCAAAGCAGGATTGTATGAGAGCGGTAATAGCAAATACATGGAAAAGTATTAGTCATTTTTGAATGGTTTTAAAAATGAAATTAAAAGTTCAGAATCCAAAGGAAGAAGACAACTAAATCTTAATTTCAATATGATCCTCCAGAATCTTCTAGCTCCAAATGCTTTGGTCACTTTGCCTGCATCTAGTACTTATTTTCTTTCTCCCTCCCTGCTTACTTAACCTGGACCTTACTAGAAAATCTGGAAAAGATCTGCAAAATTTTGAGAAAAAATGTTCCCTGTAAAATTTTGAATATGAAGATATTCTTCAGTAACTGTAACTCTCTAATTAGCACCTTCTTTGTGATTTTACAAAAGAAGTTTATTAATAATCCAAATGGCTTGGACAGATGAGATATGCCCTGTGTTCCTTTGGATGAGTCACTGCCAGAAAGGTCTCCAAGGAGGAAGAAATGGAAATGGCCACTCAATGCCCAACCATCTCTTTAGGCTGATCAAGTCCTCAGCTATGCTGAGTTTTGAGGTTAAAAATAAGCTTTATGTTGGTGGCCTGTGTGTTAAGTTATAGGACCTGCAAGCACCTCGCTCGATATTAGAGGAATCTGAAATCCCCAGCTCTTGGAATGCTCCTGGGAATGTCTGTATTGAAAAGGATTCCTCCCTGGTAGAAACATCCTGGGCCCTGACACTGCACTATTGTCACAGCACCAAAAGGGACTAAGCTGAATGCCTTCCAAATTCAGGGTATGGTTCTGATTTGCTTTATCTTTTCTTATGCAGAGGAAAACCAAGCAAATGTTCAGGTGACAGCTGAAACTCTGCCAAAGCTCCCTGAAGAGGTACAAGGTATGAAGGCTGATGGGACTAGGATATTTAGTAAAGCAGGATACAGGAGTGCCAGAGTGAGGAAAGGTCTTCCAGCTGAGAGCAAGGAATGCCCAGATGTAGATACAGTCCTGGCCAGAGCTGGGGTCACACAAACCAGCATCTTAGATTTTTTAGAGCCTTTCAGACTCCTGGACGTTGGAGCAGCCACACAGCATCCCCAAGAAACAGATGACTGTACTGGGCTGGAAGCCCACAGTGCCAGCAGAGCAGGGGGGAGCGGTGTGTCTGCCTTGGAGACTGAAGAAGAAAAGTTACCCAGACCAAATCCTGTTAATGAATTCAGTGCATCACTTGCTCATTGCCAGACGTGTCAGCAGGATGAAGAACATGATGCTCACGGCTTCTGTAAGGGTGCTGTACCCAGACAGAATGACCCTTGTGGGTTGCCCTCAGCAGGGAGCTGCAGGACATTGTCCACAGCCAGTTCTGGAGTTTTCTGTCCAGTTCTGAAAAGCAGCTCCTATCTGGACTTCAGAAATATGCCAGTAGAAAACAGTAGTGCTGCAGTTCATGGAATTATCAATGAACCCCCCCCAGAGTATCTTCCCCAAAACGTGGAACGTCACACTCGTTACGATCACGGAACCGGCTTTGTAGGAAGCCGAAGCTCCACATCTGTGCCGGTAAAACACATCCCAGCAGTGAGGAACAAAGGATTACCTAGTGCTAAAACTGATCCTAGGGAATTCAGTGCTGGGGTAGGTAAATCATACAGCTCTCAGTTTGGAGAGGCTGCTGAAGTCAGGAGAAAAACTGCTGTGGGAGATAATATGGAAGTTTGGAGGCGGCCTGAAGCTCAGCAGGGTGTTGAGCATTGTCGTTCTTCAGTTTTTAATTCTGTTACTTCATTTCCTGAGGAGTTCTCAAAGAAAAAATTTAAAAGAGTCCCATCCGAAGGTGAGAAGTTGAAGAAGGACCAGTGGCAATTCTCTCTCAGTGACCTGTGCAAGGATGGTATAAAAGAAAATAGTCTGTTGATGGAAACAGGCAACACTGCCTCCCAAGGAACTGGACAGAGAGACATGAGCTCTTACAATACCTCCAGTAAAATTCCTCCTCCCACACACCACAGCTGTCTTGACCTTAGCAGCAAGCAAGAAAAAGATCCACCCAAGGCACAACTGCTTGCAAGGGACTCTGAGAGCAATACAACATCAGATGGGCTGGCTGGTGGCGTAGCTGAAGCTGCAGAAGCTGATGGGAGCGACAGTTTGTCCACTGGGAAAGCAACACATTTGTTTTATACACTAAATGAAAATCTACCTCCTGTTTTGCAAAAATCAAGAGAACCTCATCATAATGAGCGTCCTCCTTGTACTGCTAATGAAGTTTCACACAGGGACAAGGCTTGGGATAATCTGTCTGGAAAAGAGACTGTTGGTGCTTCTGGAACAACAGGGGAACAAATCACTGCAGTTTTGCTTCATAAAGACAAATTCAAGTCTTCAGTGAGTTCCAGGACTTTTGATAACCCTATCATGGCACACAGAGTATCCCAAAAGGACATGAAATCTGCAGGAAATTTGGAGAGAGTGGGCACTGGTTTAGAAAATGAACATTGTTACACATGGCATTGTAGTAATCAGGGTATGAAAGACCAGTGTCCAGCTGCCAGTGCTTCCTGCATTTTATCAGGGACTGCATGTGTGGGTGAAGTTTTCCTGAACAGTCATTGTGGTGATGTGGGTAAGAAGATTGAAGAAAATGGTAATTCAGAAGGAGAGTCCTCAGCTGGATATAGTAGTCAAGAGGCAATCATCTTTCCAGAAGCACACTTCCCTTTGGCATGTGGATCTCCTCCTTGTGAAGATGACTGGGGCAACAGAGGTGTGGCTCTGCATGGGAGAAATGACATTCCCACAGGAAAACCCATGTTTTGCTCAGCTTATGCTGCAGAGAGGTCTGCTGCTACCTTGGCAAGAGATGAGATTTCAAATAAGAATATGAAGGTTGTGAAACTGTTTGATGTTTGTGAAGGAGCACAAGGCAGCAAAGCTGTTTGTGACAGAGAGGAGGCAAAGGAACAGACGGGCACGTGTGCTTCCCAGAAAGAGCAATGTGATGGAACAACAACTGGGGCTTCTCCAAACGCCCCTGAAGGCAATCAGAGAAATCAGACCAGTGAACAGTTATTAGTCAGATATTTGGACAAAAACACCTGTGTTCATAGTTTTGGATTTTGCAGCTCTCTGGGCACGCAGGAGCAGGGGGAAGTGCCCTCGCTCCCAGCTGATCCCTCAGACTGCAGCACTTCAGCCTGTGCTGCCAACGGGAACACCCCAGCACAGCGTGCCAGCTGTGACAGACAGCCCACCCTCTGCCCACGGGAGAACCGGGGTCACGGCCCTCACAGGGAGTTGGGGGGCCCAGGGCCAGGCAGGGAGCTGTGCTCAGAGACCTCACCCCCCCAACCAAAGCCTGGCTTACAAACTGCAGACAGCTCTGAGGAGGAGAGTGAATCTGGCTCCAGTGTGGGGGACGAGGTAGTGCTGAAAGCAGGGGATGATTTGCCTCTGTTAATGCACAGATATGCAAGAGAGGACAGGCTGGGAGGAACTCTGCGAGAGAATGTAGTGAATTTGGACTCTGTAATTGGTGTGGGAAATGAGGACTGTTCAGGATACGTGGGCTCCATCAATGATCTGACTGAAGAGAAGACAATCAAACCAAAAGAGCAGGAGGATGACTGTGAAACAGGCAGGGAAGGAACTCCTGAAGAACAGACTGGAAAGGAACTCCTTTGCTCTTCTGAGAGCAAAGCACGTGGCTCACAGCACTGTTGTATCAAACCTGCACAGGACAAAGCAGAGCTGGTGTTTGCAGGAAACAAAACACAGCCATCTTTGCCAAAGATGAAGTCGTTGGTGGAGGACCAGGAAAATACAGTTAGTGCCCAATTTCTACCCATCTCATCAATCCATGGGACATCCCTGTCATATAACCCAGAAAAGACGAATGAGCTTTCAGATCCAGAACACAGAGAAAGTCTGAGCATAAAACCTCTCTTAAGTAACACTTGCCCACAGGAAATGTCTGAGCCTGGTAAAGAAACCAGTGCTCCAAGGGCTGTTGGTCCATCCCACTCTGGAAAGTTTGACATCCAAGAACCTTGCAGTGAGACTCAGGTGGATTCAGAAACACAGTCAGCTCTGAGCTGTGGCATCTCCCTGCCTGAGAAAGAAAAGCTGTGTATGTCACCTGAGAATAAACAAAGAGAGAATTGTGAGCCATCTGCAGCCAAAGTTTTTAGCGAAGATTCTTCAATGACAAAAATTCTTTCTGTAACAATTTCTGTAAAGAGGAAATGCAGCAATACTGAGATTCCCTCTGCAGAGAATGAAATGGCAGCAGGCTCCCTGACTGGGGCAAAGAGCTCAAGGGTTTGTGCCCCCAGCAAAGAAAGCCTGAAAGGTGAGGGGCACTGCACACCAACTGACGTGGACAGGACCTCACCAAAAAGTCCTCCCTGTGAAGAGGAGTTTAAAAATACATCTGAGCCAGAAAATATGAATGTGCTTTCAGATCCAGAACACAGAGAAAGTCTGAGCATAAAACCTCTCTTAAATAACACTTGCCCACAGGAAATGTCTGAGCCTGGTAAAGAAACCAGTGCTCCAAGGGCTGTTGGTCCATCCCACTCTGGAAAGTTTGGCATCCAAGAACCTTGCAGTGAGACTCAGGTGGATTCAGAAACACAGTCAGCTCTGAGCTGTGGCATCTCTCTGCCTGAGAAAGAAAAGCTGTGTATGTCACCTGAGAATAAACAAAGAGAGAATTGTGAGCCATCTGCAGCCAAAGTTTTTAGCGAAGATTCTTCAATGACAAAAATTCTTTCTGTAATAATTTCTGTAAAGAGGAAATGCAGCAATACTGAGATTCCCTCTGCAGAGAATGAAATGGCAGCAGGCTCCCTGACTGGGGCACAGAGCTCAAGGGTTTGTGCCCACAGCAAAGAAAGCCTGAAAGGTGAGGGGCACTGCACACCAACTGACATGGATGGGACCTCACCAAAAAGTCCTCCCTGTGAAGAGGAGTTTAAACATACATGTGTAGAAGAGAAGATGGGAGAAGAAATAGCCCCTAGAAAAAAGTTGCTGAGAAGTCATCCATGGGCCTCGTTAAAAGATTCTAAAGAGTCTGGTGGCAAAATAGTCCCTCTCGGTGCTGAGAACCATGGCAAGGTTTGGGAAGAGATCCCAAGATCCAACCTAAACTGTGTTTCAAAGGAAAGAAGAAGTGATGGAGAGCTCCCAAATGCAGCAGGTACCAGCGTGCTTTCAGCAGCTGTGCAGGACTGCCAAGCTGTGTCTGAGGCAGGGGCTTCCCCAGGGCTGCAGGGGGATCCACCAGCCACGCTCCACCCTCCTCTGAGCCCCCCAGCAGCCAGGGGCACAGGGCCATGCCCAGGCTGGGTGGTTGGCAGGGCAGCACAGGTGCCTTGCAGATTAACTGCACGGAGCATGGAGCACGGACAGGAGGGAGCAGAGAGCCAGGAAACAGGAGCAGCTCATGCTCTTTGCCAGGAGAACGAGGCTTCAGCTTCAAAGAGACTCCACCAAACAGAGGAACAGAAAGCAACTAAACAAAAGAAGAAGTATGAAATGATGGAAGTGCATCAGTCAAAGCAGGCACACCAAGAGAAAGCAAAAATCACCCCCAGCATGTTGCACAGTTCTGAACTCTTAGGCAGCTCTTCAAATGAGTTGGTGACATCTCGAAATAAGAAGTTTGAAGGTCCTTTAGAGGAGACTTTTGCTGTCAGAAGCAGTGAAAGTAAACTATGTAGCACTTTACAAGAAGTTAAAAGGCCAAAGATTACCACAGATATTATTAGTTCACAGTTTTTGAAGACTCAGGATTCAGAAATGGAAAACCTGAACCTTAATTTAGGGTATGATGGAATCCCTGGTGCCTTTGGAACTACAAATAAACTAGGAGGAACTACAAAGAAACTAGGAGAGCCTCTTCCACTAAGAATACAACCTGGAAGGATGTGCAAAAAGGTTCCCACATTGCATCAGCTAAAAACCATTAGAAAACTCAAAAAAACTAGAGGTCCACCTTCCTTCGAGTTACCCCTGCAAATATTCCCCCAGCAGGAAAACACACCTCTGGAATCTTTGTACTTTCCATGTAAACCACCAACAAAGGAAAGGGAAACAGCCCTGAGATTTGCTCCTGTGCCAGGAGGGCAGAGGGCCAGGAGGGGCAGTTTGTTGAACAGCTTGAAATTTCGGAAATGTACCAAAGAGCCAGCCTTGCTGAGCAAGTTGTCTGCCGTGGCCAGCAAGCTCCTGGCCCCTGCCAAGGGCGTCTGTGACTTCCAACCTCGGCCATACTCCTCTGAAATGCTTCCCGTGGGTGACAGGTACAGCCACCAGAGATCGAAAAATCTCTTGGAAGCCTTTTCTTGCATTAACAGGAACGTTCACTCACGCTGGGCTGGCAGTTGGTGCACCAAGATGTTCAGCTTTCAGCCTTTGGCACTTTATCCTGTAGAAACTACCAAAATCCTTTTTTCAGACTCAAGCCACAAGCCTCCGACCTCTTTGTCGGACACCCCAGTTTTCCCAATTTCTTTTCACATCAAATTGGACTCCAGTCCCGTGACAGACCTCCCAGGGATTCCATCCCCGCACTCTGGACATCACGGGCCCGTTTCTGGGGAAATGCCAGCGCCAGCTTCCAAGTGGACTTGGTCTTTTCTCCTGTCTCCGAGCTGTTCAGATACCACAGCCTTCAAGGAAGATTCTACTCTAAATACTGAGCTTGGTTCTGCTCACTCTGTAACAACCCCAAGGACTGTGGCTCATCCTGACCGGGGAAGAAACGCAGTAGCTGAGAGAAGAGGAGGTTGTTCCAGGCTTGGCCTTCACACAGTGTTAGCACTTTCTTCCCCTGGATGTTACAGGATTTGGACAAGAAGAAGAAACTTAAGCAGTCACATTCCTACCATCCAGAGACTATTTATATCCCAGCTGGCACAGGGTTTGAAAGGGGCAAGGTATCCAAGCTGTGTGCCCGCTGGCCTGGCCTCCTCATTGCCATACTCCCTGGGCAGGGTCCTCTCCATATGGAGCCAGCACGGTCCTTCTGCCCGTCCTTCCGAAACCCCTCCTCTCCATCCCAATCACTGCAAGTGGCAGCCAAGTGTGGCCATCGAGAACAGGTAAAACCCATCAACTTCTTTCTGAGGTTAAATCTGTGCAGGGTATAAACTGGCTCCTTTTTGGGAGGGAGAGGGTGATTGCAGCTTGCATTGGAGGGGCAGTTCCCCCTCTTCCAAATCTACGCATTCTGCTCCGAGAATGGCTCGACGTGGAAGATCCTGTCCTGCAGAACAGTCTGTTAGATGAATTGAAATAAATTTGCCTTCACTTCTTTAATACTGTCCTGTTTTGGCAGAATGGCTAACTCTATTTTCTTCTCCCTTGCAAAATATACACACCATGCCTCAGAGTATATAATGCAAAAGGTGAGCTACTTCATTAGGTCTATGCAGAGTGACTGCAGAGCAACTGGATTTCCGAGGTAGGAGAGTTTCTTTCAGAGGTCTGAGCCACAAGTCGGAACCAACTGTAAAATGCTCAATATCAGGTTAGGAAGAATCGGAAGGGGAGGGGGGGTGCATTCAGTAAATTTTTAATTGTATTCTGTGACTGTTCTGTGCTAATTAATCTCTGTGCATGTTATACCTTCTGACAGTGGGTGCCTGGTATTGTCACACACAAATGTAGCTCCAGCTCATGTTGGTAATGAATTTTTCTGTGTGTGTCGTTCTTGTTACGAGTGGGGAGAGGACTGAAATCTACTTTGCATATTTAATTTGACTTTGCTGTCAGCATTTAAGATCACTTTACTAATAAACAGAATGAGGAAGAGGTTCCTAGCTCTGTCACAGGATTTTTGCATGCTCTTGAGCAAAGACTCTGCCCTTTATCTCCCAGTGGCACGGGGCAGTCAGTCCTTGGTTTTGTTCCTGGGCAGAGTGAAGGCTCCTGAGCCCTGCAGCAAAGTGCCTTTGATGAATTCCTTTGATTAGTGTGGCAGTCTGAGCTGTTGAATTTGTCTTATGCCACAGCTTGACATGTGTAACCAAAAATCCTGCCAGGCAACAAATGCTGCACTTTGCTTTCTATAAACACACCTAAAAGTTTAATATAAATTCTAATGTCTGCCAAAGGTGTGAGTGAGCTTATGGAAGTGCTGCCCCATTCTGGGAGCTGTCTGCGCTAAAATAAATTGAATAATGGCATAGGGACAACTCTCAGCACATTCTGTGGGACCTGCTTCTGTTTCCTTTCCAGATGAGTCAATTTATCAGGCTGAATTTTCTAATGAACAAATGAGTGCTGTGGAATAATCTTATCAGTGAAGTACAGTTTGAGCACCAAGCTTAAAAACAACACACTGTTAAAAACAAAACTTTTTAAAACTTACCTATGTGTATGAGGTGAATGGATTGGTTGGTGTTGCTGAGGCTTGTCCTGGACTGGGAGTGTGAGACGAGTTCGTTCCTGGCATGAAGGGTGGTTTGAAAACTGCATGTTTTGCTATGAATGAACTTCTTCCCAAAGGGAGAGAATTTAAATCAAACCTTTTCACTTCAAGTGAAAAATAACCGAGAGTTCAAATAGTCTAAAACTCCCTTTGTTTTTTCTCCAAAATACCTTACAAAATGTGTGTGAGGCAGCCTTAATTCTCCTGCCCCACCCGGATTTTCCTTCAAAGTGAAGTTATTTTAGCATGTGGTGAGTTGAAAAGTTTAAAGAAGTGCAGCAAATAAATCCTATTTCTAAATCAAACTGAATATTAAAGGTTTGGCTATAAAACAACATAAAGAACAAAACCTAACATTTTGAATATTTAACACCTTTTTAAATTCCATGTTGCTGAAGACTGACTGCCTGTTCTCATCAACTAATAATTCTTAAAGTTATTAACAGGAACAGTGACAAAAGGATAATTCAGTAAATCCCTCCTAAATTTGTGTGTACTCAGAAAAAAATCATTAAATAAATGTTCTGTATGTAATACAAGAAGTGTGTTTGGTGCAGTCTAACAGCATTTTCAGCTCCCAGTATGTCAGAAACCTTTGCCTATTTTGATTAAGATAGTTAAAAATCAGAACAAATTTAAAAGTTCCCTGCAGGCCATTTTCTTCTGGATAAGATTTTTCTCTTCAAATTATTTCATTCATAGTGTTTTTAATAACCAAGGAACTGGAGCAGTTCTCCTGCCTAAAAATAATCTTCTGTCCCTTCCACTGCCAATAATAAAGCATTTTTTAAGTGAAGTCTTTTCTCTAATTAATGCTTATTTAGATTAAATATTTCTAAAGGGTTTTTTTTCCTCTTCTTATAATTTATTATTATTGTTATTGTAATTATTGGATAACACAGTAAGCTCTGCCTCTGGCCTGGAGGGCTCTGCTGCACTACCGAGATGGTTCCAGCAGGGTTAGAATAGTGGGACAGGGAGAGAAGGGAAATGTTCCAGTTCTGCTGGAAATGAAAAACACAAGGAAAGGGTCTTTCTGACCACCTTCTCTATAGCTGGTTTGACCTCCCTGTGCTGCCAGCATGGCTGGGTTTTAGAACAGCAAAGTGCCTTTAGCTGTGGATTTGAGAGCACAAGATTTGCTGTTTAATGCCATAAAAGCTGGCCCAGCTGATTTCCTGCTGGCAATAGTATGGGCACAAAAGGAAAGCTTAATATCAAAGGACTTTCAGGCCGTGGAATGATGGTCATTACCAAGCCTTCTGGAAAGCCCTTTGCTTATTCCAATCCATTAAGAGTATTCAAGGCTGTGGGAGTTGGAGACAACAGGGAGTTAATCTTATGGAAATACTTCCTTTCACTTGGCACTGTTGCTATTATGCACTTTTTTTTATTTAGTAGCCAAATCCTTCAAGGGTTTTGGTTACTTTAAAAACTGGGGGGGTTAAATAAGGAATGTGGACTTTCATAGAAATAATTACAACTTTTAGGCTTTAATGATTACATAGAAATAATTATGACTTTCAATACTGCTGTCTCCCTCTCTTTCTATACTTTTAACTCCTTATCTCATCACTACCATTTTTAAGCAAAAGTAGAACTATTTCCTTAACAAGCTGTCAATGAAATTTAATGGCCTAAATGGCAGGTATATCTTTCTTTTATATCATTTCAGTCTTTCATTCTCATCCCTGATATGAGAGTATCTTTTGTCTTACAGTCCAGTTTATACTAATAATCTTTCCCTCGCCTATTTTATGGTGTAGACCTAATTTCTGCCTTGTTTTGTTTTGTTTTCTCGTTGTCCTTTCGAAGCAGCTATGCCATGTTCCCACACTTCCCTGCCCAGAGCATGGCAGCACTGCAGACTGCAGGTGCCACACGGTGAGTCTCGAGGTGGGGGATGTTTATCTGAGGGATCCTGAGGGATCCTGAGCTTTCTCAGAGAGCCATTGCTGGTGTCATCTTGGCTTTCAGGTTCTGGCAGCTCACTCCAAGAACAGCTTTGTGATTAAACAGTTAGTGAAGTGACCTGCCTGGATGGTGTGGGGTGTGAATGCAAACACCCCGTAGGTCATTGCACAGAACAGTTCTGGTGCTTTCAAGCACGTTGTGCCACTTTGTATGAAATGAATATGTGAAACTAGAGAAGTTTTGGTTCCTTACTTGATCTGCGTCCTTCCTGCCTGAGTGACTGGACATTTGGTGCTGAAACTTCCTTCTATTCTTTCTCAGTGTAGGGATGGCAGATAAAAGAGCTGCATTTTAAGTTTATCTGTAAATAGAAAGGACGATTAATAGTTGTGTCTTAGAAATTTGCTGGTAGAAAATGTAATTAATCCCTTTCTATCAGTAGTTGATAAACAGAGCTGTGAACCAGTTATAGGAAAAGAGTGAGTTTAAAATGACGTGTTCAGATGCTCTGGCAGTTAAGTTTGTGTCAGTACCAGAGTGGCTGCAGCAGTCGGGGGCAGTGTCTGAACTGCATCGCTTCTCGTGCCCAGACTGAATGCAGGAACATCACTGAGAGCAGGGAATGCTCTGCAGTGTCAGTTGGGTATTAATCTACACGTGTCCCCTTCTTGCTCTGTTCCAGTCTGGAAGCTTCACTCCCACTCCCGTTCCCAAAGCCTCCCACACTTGCAGAGTCACTGCCAGCCCCCCCCAGGCTTTCAGCAGCCGAGCTGCAGGTCCGTGCCCTGGATGAAGCCGATGCTCCCGTTCCAGCCTGCCTGAGATCCCAGGATGACACAGAACTGAAAAAAGTGAGCTCATTTTATACTGTAGGTCTCTCAGACTCTTGGTTCTCGAGAATTTGAGGCTGCTGCTGCTGCTGCTGAATATTACCCAGTAACTGTTAAAGATGAGGGGAGAGAACAGGCTGCAGGGTCTGCTCTGTGCTGCTGCTTTCTTTGCTTCAAGCAGAAAGAAGGTGGCAAACCAGAAAGGAATGTTTAATGTGTAGATAATAGCACAGTAGATAATACCCAGCATATAGACATACTCAGCATAAAAGGGAATCCTGTTGACTGGTGTGGTTGTAATTTTCTTCATTTTAACTTTTTTTTTTCCCCCTTCTTTGTTTTTTTTAAGACTGAGCCAGAAAAGAGGCCAAAGAAAGTCTCAGAGATCCGAATCAGGAAAACTGTTCCCAAGCCGGACACAAACCTTACTCCCATGGGACTGCCCAAACCAAAAAGGTGAGCAGTGTCATGAAAGGGACTCAGGCAGGCTCCTGCTGCTTACATTTCCTGCCTGTGAGTACAGTCATCACTGTCCTGCACAGCCCCAGCTGAGGGAGGTCTGGTGTTCGCTGTCAGCTCTATCAGAGCCACTCACTGAGGTTTGGCCAAAACGGGGAAAACTAAACTGCAAGGGAATGATTTCTCTAAAGAAGCAAGAAGTTTGTTTTGATAAACATAGATTGAAGATCAGTCATTCTGCAGTGCACAGTGAGATGAAGGGATCTGTTGGAAAGTTGTGTGATCACAGTGCCAAACGCTGATAAAGCTTTTCCAGTCAGTCATCTGGTATTTTGTTCACTTTTGTCTTAAACACAAGTGGCAGCTTTGACACAGGAATGCATTTCTTCAGAGATCAGCTTGGGAATGGTCAGTAACTAAAGGGAGTCTCGAGAGATGAAGTGTTGATCTGTCAGACTGGAAGATTTTTCTCAGCTTTCACCAGAAAGTGACCTGTGAAGGCATTTCCCCTTCTCCTTTAGAGCATCATTATTTCAAAGCATCCCAGAATGCTGGAAGGAACACTGACCTCTGCAGAAAGGGCAAGTCTTGACCCAGACCTTATAAAAACACTGCATGGAATTAGGTCCTTAATGAGCTCATTCTTCATTCCTCCCCATCTCCAATTAAAGCACAATCACTCAGCGTTGAGGCAGAGGACCTGTACTTGTCTCTCATAAATCTGCTTGCTGGGAAGAGAAGTGGGTTTGAAATTCTTCTTTCTTGATTGATTTGTCATTACTTTTTTCAGGCTTAAGAAGAAAGAATTTAGTTTAGAAGAAATTTACACCAACAAGAACTACAAATCCCCTCCTCCAGCCAGGTTGGTTGTGCTTCCTAATTAGAAAACGAAGATGAACGTAAATTAATTAGGCAGAGGGAGAGAGAGGAGATGAAACGTTTCTGAAAGCTGAGAGGGAGATACAGTTTTTAAATTGCTACTTTAAAGTGGTAGAGAAAGTTAATTCAAACATAGTATCTTTTACTATTTGGGTGGAAAGCAGTAAAATAGAATATGAACTAAGAATTTATCGCTGGCTAAGCATGGATTTGTATATTTTTTTCATCTGCTCATTCATTCCAGTCTCCATCCAAGTGAAGTAATTACTTTTTCAGAATTCAGAGGGAACTACATGTTCTTTAAGATATTAGTGTCATCAAATGTTCAAACCTAGTTATTCTATAAAATCAAGATTCTATAACTGAGCTGAAATACAGCTAGAGAGATTCTACCCCGGTGTCTGTGCAGCAGGGAGG
Organism: Empidonax traillii; assembly: GCF_003031625.1. Classification (NCBI taxonomy): domain Eukaryota; kingdom Metazoa; phylum Chordata; class Aves; order Passeriformes; family Tyrannidae; genus Empidonax; species Empidonax traillii. Next base: position 1,212,121 of record NW_020955292.1, on the reverse strand, counting down.
AATTAGCTGGCAGGAACATGCAGTAGTAGGAGGTGGAAGCTGTGGATAATTTTCCTTACAGGAGGTGTGGAGAGGCTGTAAAAATGTAAAAGTTAAAGCAGGTTTATTTGGGTTGTGAAATCCCCCCGTGTCCCTGGCCATGGAAGGGGCTGCTGCTGCTGCTGCTGCTGCTGCTGCTTGAGTGTTCATAAGCGTTCTCTGCCTTTACCAGGAGCTTGGAAACAATCTTTGAAGAGCCCAAGGAGAAGAATGGACACCTGATTTCTGTCAGCCAGCAGAAGAGAAAGCGCATTCTCGAGTTCCAGGACTTTACCCTTCCCCGCAAAAGGAAGACACGAGGCAAAGTCAAAGCGGTGGGTTCTTTCACCCGAGCCAAGAGGGCTGCCCTGCAGAGTGCAGAGCTGGATGTGCTGCTGAGTGAGAAGCTGATGGCCCTCGAAGCCTTTTTTGCAGAGGAGGTGGAGCAGCAGCAGCAGCAGGAGCAACAGCAGGAGCAGCAGCAGCAGCAGGAGCAGCAGCAGCAGCAGGAGCAACAGCAGGAGCAGGAGCAGGCCTCCAGCAGCTGAGGGAGCCACAGAGCCGGGAGTGGGCCAGTCAGCCTCGGGAGGATTTTCCTCTGGGGAGAAATCTACTGACCTCGTCATGCATTGCTCTCTTCTAACATCTGATAATCAGTTCTTGGCTGTGACCCTCTTTAAGGTGCTATTTTGTTTTTTATTTTGTTTTTTAATGCTATTGGAGGGATTCTTTGACGTCCCTGTTGGAGTGTAACACAGCCACATAAAATTTACCCTTCCTTCCTCAACCTCTGGAAAATACTGCTTATATTTAATTAATTATGTTAAAACACCTTTTGGGGGTAGAGTAGGAGTGTAAAGGAGGAGGTAGTGCACTTTCAGTGATGCTAGAACTCTGTACTCCAGATCATTTGCACATTTGAGTCTGCTGTTGTTACTGTAATGAATGGCTATTTTGAACAACCTGGCAGAAGAGATACGGTGTTTGATAAAGATGAATTCTTGATATACCACTAACTTTTTAATAATTAAAAGTAGCTGTCTGGGTTTGCATTCAATTGTTTCTTCCTTCTGTTAACTTAGAAGGTTCCTTCTGAGTTTCTGTGCCCTTCCTGGCTTCAGGCAGCAGAAGCCCCACATAACTAGACTTTATATACCTTGCACTTTGTATATGTTTCTTTTTTTGGTGCATGAGGACACCTTTTAACATTATTAAACTGAAAAAAGGGGTAATGTTTTAAGGAAAAATGGTGCCCAGTACTACTTTTTCCCAAATAGTAGATTTTTTTACTTACTTGGCTGATGCCAACCTCTTCTCCAGAGGAAAAGCCCATGAGGATGTTAAACTGCAGGATACATAAGCAGAGATTTCTGTTTAACTGACCTGCTGCATGGAGGGAGTACCAGCAAAGTCTTTGAGCCTTGCTTTTAAATTATTTTAAACCTATTAAAAAGATTAACTTGATCTTAATGTCAACAAGAAATGGTTTTTTTCCATCTCGAGGGGTTTTTTACCACTGTAGATTTACAGTTCCTGGAGCTCTGAACTGGGTACTCTCTGTGCACACTGTTGGCCGTAACAGCCAGGGTTGTACCAAGAGCCTCCTGGCACGAGGACATTTTTGATGTGAGGTCAGTTGTCATCACCTGGTGCAGCTCTGGGCAATGTCTCAGCTCCACCTTGGGAAGGAAGAGAGCTCCCTTGTGGCATAACTCGTGTTTCCCTCGCTTGCAGCATCATTCCAGGTGAATGGCAGCTGCAGTTCAGGTCATTTCTGTCCCTCAGTGCCTAGAGGAGTTGTTCAGGCAAAGCTGTTGTTCTGGGATGCTCAAATGGAATTAGTCTCTTCTTTCTTTCACTTGAACTTGCACTTTCTTATTTACCTGCCCATGTAATAGAGTTTCTATTTACCTTCAAATTGAGCAAATATCTAGTGGGTGGGTATTTTTTATGAAGTCCCAATAAATGCAGGACTGAAGATACTATTATTATCTTCTGTTGCTCTACCACTTCTGTTACTGACCAAACAGAAAACTAAAAATTATCAAGCAATCTGTTGAATTTCAGAGCTTTCAAAGTAGAGAAATGGAAGAGGATTATTACACTGTGTGTGCCTGAGTCTTGAAAGAAATCTAATCTGGGGTGGTTTTTGCTCCCAGCTTATGTGCTGGGATTCCCAAAGGTTCACATTCTTGGTTTTAAGGGTAATTATAATCTTTAATCAGGAAGACTGAAGAAAAGAGAGGAGTGCACACTTAGAGGAGTAGGGTTTGGAGTTTGAGGGTGAAGTAACAAGGCAGGCAAACTTTGAACATATTGACATACTATTTTTCTGGTTAAGCTGTTAGGCTGCTGTAGAACATTCTAACTGATCCTCTTTATTTTTGTAAAAAGAAATCCCTAAAAAACAAAGGTTGACTGCCTCCTAAAAAAAAAAAATGTTTGAAACTTTCCCTATCCTGGTTTATTAGCCCAATTATGGACTGGTTGGAAGTGGTAGCAAGAGTGAGAGATATATTTTTATGGATTTATGCTGTAGAATGGGGTTGTTGGAGAACGTTCATTCACCTTCTATTAATATGGGAGGCTTCCAGTGCTGTGACACAACTGAGCTGTAACCTTAGTGAGGGCTTTAAGGAAATAAAGATATGGGTGGGGAGGGAAGAAACTTGGGTCCAGGAAAAGTTCAGACCTCTAATGTACTTCAAAACACGGAATGTGTTGGGATTGGTTTATTTGTTTGTTTTGGGTGGGGATTTTTTTTATCTGCCTCTCTGTTCTGCCTTGTCTCTGATTGCTTTAAAAGGACATTTCTTAGCTTGCTTTCTCCAAGCTACAGCAGAGAGAGCAAAGAGAACACTCAATTCTCTTTGGTTTACAGTAATGGAAGGAGTTACAAAATGTTGCAGTTGCTTTGGCCTGTCCCAGACCTGAGTTTGTGGCAACCCAAATATCCAGCATTATTCTCTTTTGGTTCAGTGTCTGTATGATGATGTGAGCTAATGGAGACCAAGCACCAAACAGGTGGCAGTTGTGCTTGTGCACTTTTTTCTCTTCTCCTTTGCCCCCTCTGTTCCTGTTTGCAGCACTCCTGGAACAGCTGCTCCCTGGGGCTGCTGCTGGCACACTGGGAGTGGGGCTGGGCAAAAGCTGGGCATTGGCCACTCTAAGCTGCTCCTGTCACAGAGAACTGACACAAAAAAGGAGAGAGGTGCATCTTTGGGGCTCCTGCCTCCATCCCTAGCTGAGGTTATGCGCATTTGCCTTTTCATCAGGTGAATCCGCTCCACTTTTGTGTCACCATGGGAAGACCTTGTACGTCTTTGCTCTCAGAGTGATGACCAGAGCAGCTTGAGAAGGATGCAAAGCTTTTGCCACGTCCTGTCTCTCAGTAGTAAGTTATACAGAGCCAGGCAGCTCTTTGCTACATTTGCTGATTATGGGAGATAGAAAGATCACTTTCCAAGAAAAAAAGATGTTATTTTCATCATGCTATGACTGGAGCAGCTGAGGCTCCCTAATGTGTGGTACAGCATTAGCCTGGCTGGCCTCTTGGCTGCGTACATTGGAGTTCTGGTGATTGCTGGATGTGAATTCCTGCAAGCAGTTCTCACTGTATTGGATTTCAGGTGGGCCTTTGGGATATTCTGTTCCAGGTGCTTTTCTAGCATATGGATGGTAACTGTGGATTGAAACTCTGTATGATGCTATCAAGTTAACAAATAGCTCCATGAGAATTTGTACACTTGTGCCATCAGCCTCCATCATGCTCTTGGCATTTTGTTTCTGTTCAATATTGTGTGAATCTAAAATTTTACTGTTTCTTTTGTGTGTGTTTTTAATTTATGGAAATAAATTTTTCTGAGAACCTTTCAGGTTTTTTAAGGCCTGCTAGCTTGCATGGGTAAACATGCACGATCCAGGTCGCGCATACACGGGGGAAAGAGGGCAAATCTCCAAAGAGATGGACACTGTTGAGTAACAGGGGGTTGGTGAGCACAGAGCAGCAGTTCTGGTGTTCCTTCATCCACAGCCCCACCTCGAGAGGGATTTTAAGCCTGATCTATCCTAGCATTGAGGCTGCATCCATCTCTCGAGATAGCAGAGCAGTAGCAGCCCGAGAGCACGGCCAGTTCCTGCTCAGATTCCAGGCTGGAGCTGGCCAGGGGTCGCAGCTGATGCTTGGGAACCAGAGCTGGAGCACAGGAACATCAGCAAGGCCTGTACTATCCGTGTCAGAAAACAGCAGCCCTGCCCTTCCAACCCCTACAATGCCGTGTATAACCCAGACTTTCACTTGGCAAAGCCAAGCTCCGGGTGCATTCCTTCCCCGTTCCCAGAACTGCCTTCTCCGAGGTGCAGTGTTCCGTGGGCCCCGCAGAGGGCAGGGAAGCTCCAGCAAGGAAAGGCAGGGAGCAGCTCAGAGGCTAAGGAAGCATCCCAGGATTCCTCTGCTCCTTCAGGGCTCCAGCTCTTTGGCTGCAAGGCAGTATCCGAGGATTTGGCTCTCTCACCAGACTGGGACTTGCTTTACTCACCATTCAGCTCTGTCCTTTGTGTGAAAGGTGGAGCAGTTTGGACTTGGGTCCTCTCCTGTTTGGGAGTTGGTGTCAAGCAATGGGACAAACAAGATGGAGAAGAGGCTCAGCTCAGATGGACTGAATCCTAAACCCTCATTACTGCTCAGAGTACCAAGTTTTTCCTTCTCAGGAAAGGAAAAGTGAGGAGAGGTGTGACTGTAAGTCACACAACAGGAAAGACAAACTGTTTAAACTTGTTGGAAGAAACTGTTTTAAGCCAGGTCTGTTTAGCAGCATTTTTTCCAACTGAGTATGGCTGCCTGGCTTTGCTGCTGGTGGTTTTATGCTTTTCCTTTACATGGCAGCTACATTGGCTTTATTGTCTGCACTGGTTGCATCTCATTTATTAATAGCTGAGGTTTATACAACTGCAAGAGATGTCACGAGGTGTGGAAAGTTTTGAGTGAAGGATTGTAAATTATTTTGTTAATTAAGAACTTAACCTTGTCTGGGAGCAGAGGGTGGTAACGCCCACAAACTGAAGTGAGCCCTGCCCATGAAGAGCCATCCACTCCCAATCTTCATCCACTAACAGGCAAAACCAATACATGATACATTCTGCTCAAAAGGCTTCATACCATGTTCAGCCACTTTCTGCCTGTAAATCCTATGCTGCTTAATTGATAAGTCATATTTTGACCTTTCACAGAATCTTACACTCAAAGTGTCAAAGAACTGTAAAGTAATAGTTGGAGGTTGTGAGAAGGATGAATATCCATTGCTTTTTTTTTTTCACCTTAAGGCTGCAAGCATCCAGTTCTGCTGGCTTTTAAATGCCTTAATACATTTATTTGTAAGAAAAAAAATTGGTTTGATTTAGTAGTAAAAATCTTTGGTTAAAAAAAGCAAATACATTTTCCCAGCTAAAAGCAGAAAATACCACTGCTCTGATAGCAATTCCATGCACAGCCTATGGCACATTTGTGCATTCTGCAAGGACTACCTGGCTGCAACCAAACTCACAGATACAGGAGGACAATGGCATTTACCAAAATGTCGGGTTTGTGCATGGAAACTCTTTATAAGACAAGCAAGGCAAAATGCTACCAACTAACCTGTGCTACTGCTGCCAGTCTGTATTTTAGCCCATGGTATTGGCCCTGCTGTTTCCACAGAAATGCTGATTTCTCCAGAGTGGTTGCAGAGAATTGCTGATCCTATTCTGTGCTCTGGGCTGGGCTGTTCCCTGTGCTGCCCTGCTCCAAACAGGACAGGGGTAGTTTGGCATTATCATAAACATCAAACCTGCTTAAAAAAAAAAGACAAGAAGATATTCAGTATCCCTCTCTAGAAATGCCTGTTTCCTTGCTGATTGCTTTGGGTGGGCTGGACTTGCGCACGTCCTGGTTTTCAGGAGTGAGGGTGATGTACGTGCCTTGCACAGCCTCTGGCTCTGTCAGTTGGATGAGGATGCACAGATATCCTGTTTGCAGAAGTCCAGGATGCCTGCAAACCAGCAAGAAAATACACACCTCAAGTTGCTATCAGCTTTCAAAGTAATACATTCTTCATATATACATTCATACGGTATAACTCAGTAAAACCACAGAATAGAGGTAAAATTTCCCTTTTGAACTTCAGTTCTAAGTTCAACAACTTAGACTCACAGAAGTGTAACTTTCATTTACTTCAGTACAGATTTTCAGATCCATAGGCAGTGCCAGCTTTGCTGACAGCTAAATGCACACTTCACACTTCAGACACTTTGCAGTGGAAAATAATGAAAAAGCCACCTTAAGGGAAGAGTTTATAAAGGTTTTGATCTTAATTTCTATAGTGGGTTCTTTTTAAAAAGGAAATTATTTAACTTATTTTGAGCTTAATTCAAGAATGAAATATAAAATTTCTTATCTTTTTCCCCAAGTTTGGCATATACAAAGGAACGTTATATTTCCTTTTCCTAGAACTGATCCCTGGAATCAAAGGGGAAAAAATTCAGAGTGAAACAGTCCTATCTCAACAACCTCATATTTGCTCTACAACGTGTTGGTTATTCTGTTTCTACAAAGCTCCATTTTCAGTGCTTTGGGATATGAGTTTTCTACAGGAGCTCCAAACACAGGACTCCTTGGGAAATTAATACTAACAGGATTATGTAGAACATACTTTCCATGCAGCCTAAACAAAAGGGTAATAGCTGTGCACAGAAATGCCTGCTGCATTTCTCTCTAACTCGGAATTAAGGACTTGATTTTACCTGCAGGTGTGCAATTAAACACTGACTCTGCCAGCTGGATGAAGGAATCTCCCAGGATTTCCTGATAGCTCAGGTGACTGGCAGGAACAAGGTACTGAGTAGCGTCTTTGAAAAGCAGATCACTTCCACCGTACTTCCAGGACTGAAAGAGCTGGAATTCAGAATCCAGTTTGCTTCCCAGAGATTCCTAACCAAGGAAGAAAGTTTCACAGCTTGGATCAGAAATAGCAAGGTTAAGCTTGTGAGTCTCAATTTTAGATATAGCAGAAAGGAGGGTCCACATTCACCTAGCACCTTCCTGGTACCAGAAGATGCAGTTTTGCAGTGCCTTATTTTTCAACAGAAGTATGGCCACTGCTGAATGGGAACTGGGGCCAAAATACCCCTTCAGAGAATCCAAATCATTATTTTCTTAACACCCTCTGCACATTTCTAATTCTTTCATATTGGATCTGAAGGCACTTTATGTGTGTAGTATAGAAAGCTTTCCATCTTGGCAGGGTTTTCAGGAGTTGCACATAACAGGTGATAACAAGCCAAGCTTTTCCCTGTTCCCTGCCTTACCTGGGATTGCAGCAGGAAGTCGTGGATCTTAGTGACAGTGACCGGCCGGGTGATGACAGTGCTGGGGGGGATGTGGCCCAGGTGACACCCTGCCCACTCCGTGACTGCAGCGCGGGTCCCGTCCGGGCACAGCAGCTCAAAGTCAAGGGCGCTGTAACCTTTGGCCCAACCAGAGCTGTCCAGATCTGAAAAGAAAATGAAGTAAAAGCAAATCCTTTTGAAAAATTAAAACACAAGACAGGGTGAATCTCACGGAAAATGTTGAAAATGGAGAGGAAGAAGCTCAGTCGGTGTGTTCCAAACAGTCTGTGGGGCCATTTCTGGGGAATACACAAGGCCCAGGGAGTGGTTGCACTGAGGAAACAGGGCAGTGAATTTAAGCTGTGCCTACCAACTAAAACCAGAGGAATATCAAGGCCTATCATGTCTCATCTTCATCTGTGACCAGATCTTTTTCTAGAAACAAAGCACTTTGGCCTGCATGTCCTTTGCTTCCCCCAACAAACTGCTCATTGCTGCATGAACTCCTGGGGCTTTCCAGGCCCTTACACCCCCACTTGATTTCAGAGAGATTCTTCTCTTCAAAAAGTCTCCTTTTGTTACTGAAATTGCCTAAAATAGAATTTCAGTGTGCTTCACCAGGCTGAACAAATGAGGATTCCCTTTCCCCTCGACTCTGTGAAAAGCATGTCTGGGCTGTTAGAGCAGTAAACATCATTTAAGAGACTGAGGGGATTTAAGCTCCTGCAACCAGAATCATTTTCATCAACAAAATCCAATTGCTAGACTGTTGCAAAGATCAGTGTTTCCCAGAGGAAATTAAGTATTTCACAGTGTAGTAACACTGCTATTTTAGAGACTGTGAAAGGCAACATAATTTGCAGTGCTTTTGCCTATTAAGCTGCTTGGCCTGTTTATCCCATAAGTGCCTGTGAGACAATCTAAGGAAGTTGCCACAGAACATCTCCCAGCACAAACACCCACAGCACTACCCTTAGTTTCCAGAATGAAAATGGCAGCTGATTTAAAAACAAATTAGTGCAGTCTCCCAGGATGACTATCCCCCAACACACACACTGCTCTTTGCACTCAGGAATTCTTCCTCTTTCCTCTCCAGCAGTACCTGAGTGTTGAGCTTTACTGGAACCCCCACATGCAGGAAGGTTCTTGCAGTTTTCTGGTCACAAACACCACTCCACGGACCCAGATTAAACCCATAAAGGCTGAGCCTCACAAGTGATGGTCACTTTGTGGGAAGTCACTGACACTAAGGAAGATTCTCAAAGGGAAAGAGAATCTGCATCTCACCTTCAATGTTCTGGAGCAGGTTAGAGTGTTCCAGGAAAGCGACATCTCCAAAGCTTCTTCCACTGGGATTGCCAACTAGGCACCTAGTGAAGGAAAAAATCAAGTGATCAGAGACAGTCACTACACGATGACTGACATTTGGACAGTCAGCTGAAGCTAAAGAGGAGTAGCTGGAAGCATCCCTTCCATCTGTAATGACGTGGTTGTCATGTGGAACAAGTTAGTGATATCAGTACAGGTCTCATATGTGTTCAGGTATTTAAAGCTAAGACAACTCCTTCATCCCTTACACCTCCCAAGCCAAAGCTGTGGCACAGTGTGCACCTTCACCCATGCCTAAGCAGGAAAGAGAATGCGTTATAGATTTTTTTTCTAAGAGTTCTTTCACCTTTTATATTCTTCTCTGCTTCTGTCTTCAACTATTTTTTTTTGTTATCTCCAGTCTAATACCCTCCTGTATCCTACCCTGCTTCCTCTCACATCACCTCTTCTCTCTGAGCTCTGAACTATCTTTCATCCCTTCCCCTTAATGAGTCAGTACCAATGCTCTAAGCCTGACATGTTTGGAAGCATTGCCTTGCTTTGGAAATGGTTTCATGACTATTTTAAATCACCAGTCAGCTGCACATCCCATAGCAACTGCAACCAAAACAAAATACACTCTGGCAAAAGTTTACATGGCCAGTTGCTCAACAAAAAGGGGGAAAAAAAACTTTCCAAGGAAACCATCAGCAAAATAATAATCCAGTTCTGGTTATTGCTCTGCATTTTTGGCCGACCAAAAGCTCACCTGAGTGCTCCCATGTTGCCATAGTAATGTTCATTGTGACCTGCAGCACATCTGCTGGAGACTCGGGCCCCTTCCACCTCGCTGTCCCCAACGCACACCTTGCACATGTTGCCATCTGCTCCCGGCATGCAGCCCTTCCAAAAGTAATTCTGGTAAGCTGAGGAAATACAACCGAGGTGAGGTTAAGGCAAGGCATTCCAAATGCTCTTCACACATGGGAAAAGACAGGAATGGATTTCCATCCTAATAGCTGGCAAGAAGAGGGCTAAATAGTGTGAGGAATCACCCAGAGTCAGATATGGGGAAACGCTGCTTTGACACCCTCTGAGACTGCAACCACTTGCTGGCTGAGTCCTCTCGGCCCCATCTCTATTACTGCCAGATTTAGGGCTTCAGATTTTCATGGTCTAGTCAACAGATAACCCAGAGCAGCCCTTACCAGAGCCAATGTCACAGTTCTGGGTATCATTCCCCAGAGCTCCCACTGTGTGCCTGGACAGCAGTAACCATCCTGCAGGACTGTACAGGTGACTGTGGCAGGACCTCCTTCCCTTCAGGTTATGGATGTTAATCTGTTTGGCACTTTTCTTAGCTAAGGCAACAGCAAACACAGGTGGTAGTGCTGCAAAACAATGACAACTCGTTATGCCAAGGCAATTATGTATTCCAGACCGGTACAGCTCCCTCTTCCCTCCCTCATCCTGTCACAATATCTTCACTTGGAGTACAGGACCTGCATTCTTTGCTTAGCCACAAACTCTTGTCCTAGCCAGAAAATTCTTTTCCAAACCAACATGCAAATCCATTCTTACATAAACCCTAGAGCAGTCTCAGGAAAATCTAAGCATTTTACCCTCTCAAAGTTATTTTGTTACCTTTGTGCTTAACGTGAATTAGTTTTCCTGTTTTCTCCATGCTCTCGGCAGCTTGGGCACAATCTCCCCCTGGAGAGGAGAGACAGTCATTAAGGATGTTGCCACTGCTGTCATTCCTTTCACCAACAAAACCCTTGTGATCCTCTTCAGCCATGCCAGCACGTCTGTCCCTTTTACAGAAGGGATGTGATAAACACACCAGATGTTAGAGGCAGTGGAGGAGCTGGGGGGAGAATTTGGACATACATATTGATTCCTGCTCCCATCACAAACCATCACAAACTGGGGAAATGTAACTGCATTCTTAATGGCACTTTTTTGACTCCCTCTCTCCTTGAAAAGGTCACATGAGAACTCACCATAACACTCTGCAGCTACAGGCACCAGCCCACACCTGCCTGCGATGTAGACGTGTGTCGCATCCAGGGTCACCGCGTCCGCCTCGCTGCTCTGCCAGCAGCATTCCAGGAAAGAACAAAACCAGCACTGCCATCAGTTGTGTATCCAAGCAGCTGTGCTCCTCCACTGCTTACAAATTCCCCTGCACAAACTCCGTCTCATTCCCACTTGTTCACCCGCTTGGTGAACAAGTTGGTTCTCCTCTAGTTCAGGTCAGAGCAGGACAAACACACCCTGTGCAGTCTTATCACACGCTCCAGGCAGAGGGAGTGTCCTACCTTGATCATTTCAATGCATTTGGTCATGGAAGTTGCTTGGACACAGACTAAGGGGTCGGATTTGATGCTCAGTGCCCACTCCTCACATTTGCGAAGCTCGGCGTCGCTGATGCAGCACCAGCGCACGACGCTGTTCTCCAAAGAGCTCCCTGAGAGGGAGGGAAGGAGCACAGTGAGATCACGTCAATGCACCAATCTGTTATTTGATAAGGGGATGTTTGGGTCTGTGCACTTGTGCCTGGCAGGGAGGAATTTCATGGAAGGAGAACTTTTTCTTCCCTTTCCTTAGCTACAATCCTCTAGAAGGCTTCTCACCTTCGTGGCCCAGGCCCTTGAGGAGAGCCACATAATCCAGGCCAAGGACATAGGCAATCTCCAGCTGCTCCTCCAGAAGCTGCAGGTGCTGAGTGGCATCTCGGAACAGCAGGTTCTTTCCCCCAAAGGGTGCTGAAGTGAAGAGTTCAAATCTGGCTCTTTCCTTCCCTTTTCGCCCAAAGAGGCGCTGGCACAAGAACAACACTTTCAATTGCAACAGATCTGCTCAATTCCAGTATCAGGCAGCCTCATCCCTCCCTCCCTCCCTTCCATCAGTGCTTTGTAACATAGAACTCACAACAAACCCCACAGCTACTGCAGTGAGCAGGTGGTTCCAGTCCTAAAAGCATTATATGGTTCACCTTTTTTAAGTTTCTTTTCCTATTTTAATTATTTCAAGTTACTGGATTGTGCTCAATGTCTCCTACCCTGACAAGGCAACCAAGGAAGCAAAACTGAGCGAGAAGCATTTGTGCAGCAAAGGGGTGCAAAGGTATCCTGTACTTTCTGATTGGGAAGTACCACCTGCAAAGCAGCTCCATTCAGCCTGATGGCACTGGGAGAGAAGAAAGCACTGAGAATGCAGCAGGACCTCTGCTGCACAGCTAAGATGTGTTAATAAGTGCCCTGGCAAAGGCACATGAAGATCTCTCAATAAGGGAGAGATCCTGTACAACTGCTCTCTTACCACAGCGTGCGTGACAGCACAGCTCAGCCCACTGGGGTGAATTATTCACTGTCTACTGAACTAATTTAAGGGCTGAGTGGCTTCATAAATTCTTTAAGCATGCATTTCAGGTTCAGCTTCAAATAGATTCCAGGATGTCAAGATATCGGGTACTATTTGGAAGCTGAGAAGAAAAAAGAGAAAAAAAGGTGAGCCCTGACAGAACCTGCACATCTCCCTCAGCTACATAGAAGCTACACTTAAGTTCCAGGGCAGAGTGAACATCATCAGCCATTTTCCAGTTTGGGTGTTAGGGCACCTTCCCCTTCTTTACTTATTTACCCCCAGCCTCCTAGAGAAGAACACCTCAGAGAAAAGCAAAACCTTGCAGAAGCCAGTGCAGGAACCTTCCCCAGAACAAACGATTTTTAGGGCTTTATTCACACTAACTACAAACTTCTCAAGAAAAAAGGCAAACTGGGAGGTAATCACCACACAAGCTGGAGATCTACAGCTTGTAATATGCACTCACCTGGATCATGCTGAGGAATTTGTTGGTGATCCTGTGGAAGTTGCTGCGGGTGACGATGGCCCGGCCAGGCCCCTTGCCCAGGTTACAGGTGCTGTAGGCGCTCAGCTGGGCTGTGCTCCCATCAGGACACAGGAGTTCATATTCCTGCTCTTCTGACTCTGAAAGGAGCAGCCACTCGGGAATCTGCCAAGTGAACCCTGACTTGGCAGCAGGCACAGAGAGGGAATGTAAGGAACATTGCAGGGGAGGTTGCTCAGAGGTTGTGCAGGCAGAACAGGGTACCAAGAGCACTTGGGAAAGTGGTCTTTGATTTGTTCTTCTCTTAACAAAGAGAGGGATCTCAGCCAGAGGTGACTCAAAATACCCTTTAAGTTGTGCCCCTGTAACTATGTTTGTTTAAAAATACTTACCTGCTGACACTACTGCTAAGCACCTTCAAAAACATCAGTAAAGAGATCCACTGAGTTTAAAAGTACAAAGCAGGTATACAGGAACTTCACATTCCAGCAGCTCAATACACTGAATTTAAAAAGGAATCTTATAACTCATCTAAATCAAACACTGGCAGCTTTGTCAGAGACTTTAGTCTAAAGAAATCACCTGTATAAGAACATCTTTATGCTTCCATTTTAAGAATCTGTTGTGAGCAATTATTGCTCACTTACCCTTTCCTCTTCTGTTTCCTTGTGTGGAAAGCCAAGAAATACTATTGAGCTGCTCACAGGGATTGAATTTTCACTGGAAACAACATAAAGATTGGCATAATCCCCAAACTCCTCTGCAGCAAAGAGCACAGCCATAGATTAAAAGAAATCTGAGTTTTTAGGGTTACCTGTGGCCCTCATAATTCTTAGATGATCTAAAAAGGCAACATCTGCCACTCCCTCCTTCAGGCACCTGCAGGAAGACAAATGCCATCCTATTAACATGTCACCTGCCTTTCCTCCCTTACAAGTTCTTTTTGCCACAGTCCCAGTGTCCCAGAGCTCACCTGAAGGCTCCCTCAGAGTCATAGAAGGGTTCATTGCTGCTTGTCTCACAGAAGTGGTTCTTGTCTCTGACATAGGATTTTTGTCCTTGGCAGAGAGCACAGAGTCGAGGAGCAGCAACACCAACCCCGGGGATGCAGCTTGCATTGAAATACTCACTGATTGCTGCAGATGGAGGGGCAAAAAAACAAACCAAAACAAAAAGAAAAGAGTCAAATTGAAAAAAAAACCACAAAAAAACAAGGAAAGGGGGCCAAATATATCAGGGACATAACTAACACTATGGTGGTTTTACAAATAAATAAATTCTGCAAATGCAGTTTTACTTGCTCTAAACTGCAAATCTGAAATATTTGCTGTAAAGAGAGTGATCAAATTTTGCTTGTTTAAAATCATCTTTGTGCTGGTTAGATATTGCAAAGATTTGTTCCCTGCATACAGCACACAAAGATTTCCTGTTTTGGTAACAACTCTTGCTGCTTTGAGATCACTGGAAAAGTTCTGAAGAGAGCTAAGAGTCAGTATCAAAAACACTCCAAGAGGATCCAGTATCCACAAATCCCTTCAATGCCCACACAGCCCAGTTCATCCCACATCAGCTGGCATTTCACTGACTCCTGCTGAGGCAGAGCCCCGTGGCTCCTCTCACCCACCTTGGCTCAGAGGTTGTGCCTCATCCCAGGAAAGGTCATTTCTTGCAAGGAGGAAGCCAAGTGGAACATTCCAGCCCGACGTCCACCTGGCTCCGTTGTGGCAGCTGCGCACACCTCGCAGCCGCTGGATGTCCAGAGTTCCTCGTCTGGCCACGGCCACGGCAAACACACAATTTCCTGCAGGAGGACAAAATATGTGACAAAAAGAAAAAATACATCCTTGTTCTGCAGCTTCCACTTGTGCACAGGAGTTGAACAACTTTGGTGAATATGGCCAAGGAAAAATCGACATTGGGCACATTAAATGTAGGTGCTGATGCCAGAAACTCAACCATACACTGGGAATGTGGCACCTTGTCACAAAAGTGATGCAAGTGATGTGCAAGCAAGAAGGTAAAAATCTGGTGGGAAAAGCTTACAAGCCCATGCAGATCCATCATACAATCCAACTGCTTCTCAGGAATTTTGAACGTTTGCATCCCACTCTTTAGGTATTGTAATGGAAAGAACTCCTTATCCTCAGAACATATTCACCATTCATGGTGTGTCAGCCAAAACAAAGTTCCTCTCTGTTCTCATACCTTCTGCTTATTAATCCCTTCTTACATCCATCTGCTAATTTGGCTTCCTTCTCAGATTCCTGTCCCATAAGTATTTTCTCCTGTATGCTTGATTTTGGCTCAGACTTATTTATTCTTGCCTTATGAATCATTCCCTGCAGGACTGACAGGAGCAAAGAGGAATCTTATCGTGGTAAGATTCTCCCCCCTATATTCTTGTCTCTTTAGGTCGAGAAGGAGAGAATTAATTCATGAGAGAAGTTCACCTCTCAAAGAACTGCTCGTGAACGTTCAGTTATGCTGATAAAGAGCATGGTGTAAGAACTGACACAGATGGAATAAAATCCTAGAGGATCCAGAGCTCCAGCCCAGCAGTGCTGTGGGCAGGGGTGGGTACGGTCAGTCTGTCCCAGTGTCAATGCCACAGGCAGAAAGGCTGTTGGGTACAAAGCACCACTGGGGTTTTATTCATCATTACTAAGTATTTTAGAAACAGTTGTTTACCACCTCCATACTCCTATGAAGTTAATAAAAAAACACAGGGTTTTTTTTCAAGAACTCAAGAGTAACTTAGCCAAATCAGAAGTACAGTTTATTCTTTTCTTTGCCAGCCTACCTTGATCATAGATCTCCTTTGCCACCACTGCCAAACCATAAAGTTTTACAGCAGAGTAAACATCTCCAGCATCCAAGGAGGCAGCATCTGCTTTATTTGCCTTAAAAACAACAGCAAAACCCTCAAAACAACTGTGTTTACAAGAGAACAAACAGAAGCTTCAAGACCACATTTTTTTGCTTGAGAAGCAGGAACCAGGGATTTTTACAAGCATTTGTTTTGTTTTTAATTGAACCCCTGCTACAAAGCATAGTGAAATGTTAGCAGTGAAGGCTGAGTTACCTTCAAAAAATACCAGTTCTTTTCCACTAACATCCTTTCTCCCTTCTTCTCTGGGTCTTCCATTCCAAAAATACAATTCTGATGTCAAGTGAAGAAAAAGGCAACTTTTGTTTCCTCCTACTGCTCCCCAAGACCCCAAATCCTGCTCAGAGTTCTCCTGGGTATAATCTTTCCCTAACCCAGGAAGCTGAACTGAATTTTATTTAAAATGGCTGCAGGACTGAATGACAACACAAAATAAACTATTCCCTGAACCAACAAGAAAGGTTTTCTTTGTTGTATTTTCCAGGTCAGATTTGGACTCCATTTTTTGAAGGCAACCAGGACTGAATATAAATGTTAATGAAATTATTCTACAGAAAATGCTTATCTTCCTTTTCTGTTAATGATTTTTGTCAAAGCATTTACCATTATGAAAACTCCATTTCAGGACTGCTCAATCACAAGAGATTACACTTACAAAAGGTCTGATGTGTAATTTTATTCAAAATTAAAATTTTTTAAATGAAAAAGACTTTGCTCATTACTTCAGAAAGGACTGATGAGGGGCTAAAAATAGTATGGAAGAAAGGGAAGATGAAATATTAATTAGAGCCAGAGTAGGACCAGAACACACAAACAAGGGAAATGCTCTGAGCAAGTTCTACTTTAATAGTTTGAGTTTATCCATTTATTTCCAAGCAGCTTTCTATCTTTCTTAGAGATTGCAAGGGCATTAGCTGGGATAAAATAGTACTTTTAGTGGGATGCTCATGGGATTTAACTCTTGCCTCTCAAGGGACCACGCACTTTGTCATACATGCAGCTCTGTCTTTTCGGTATCATTTTATTCTCCCAGAGATTCTGTTTGCCAGTTACTTTGTTAAAAGAGGATTTGGTCTCAAAATCAACTTTTAAAAAAAGTCCCTGTGAACTCACCCTGATTTTATCGATGCAGTCATAGGTGTTGTGGGCTCTGATGCAAGAGACCCTGGCAAAGGCAGTGGCAGTGGCAAGGGGCAGCACAGCCGAGAGCGCCTTAGCCAGCTCGGCACATTTCCTCTGCTCCAGGTCAGACAGGGTGCACCAGCGGAATTTCTTTCCTGGAGCATCAAAAAAAAAAGTCAACATTTGTAGGATTTCACAAAAAAACCCTTCAGTTTAAGACCTTGCAGTTACTGTAACTCGAGAGAATCTTTAGCCATGTAATGAAAGCCAGGAGTGAGTGCCCAGCAAACACCACAACAGCTCTACATTGTCATTTCCAGATGTTTCAGCATAGCATCAGACATTAGTACTCCACTTGTTTTGATGTTAATTCAGCACAATTCCAAGGAGAAACTGTTGTGGATTTAGAGGGGAACTGCTTGAAGTTCCCTGACACATTTTGACAGCGTTAATGAGCACTCAGATCCCATCTAGTCAAAGGAAGCAAACCTTCCCTGAATCACTAAGGATACACTGAGTGTATCAAGCAGCTTCCAAACTAACAGTGTCACCATCTGCTGATGATCAAAAAATACAGGGAAAATACAGGCAAATGGAAACCACAGGCACAGCTCAGGCTGCAACTTCTTTGCAGAGAAGAAAACAAAACCAAAGTACACACGAATTTGAAGGTCACCCCCCTCCAGAGGTCACCTTTCTCCCTCTCTGCATCAGCCTTACCTGAAGACAGCGATGAGAAGATGATCAGGACAATTAAAATCACTGTCCTCATGGTTACAGCAGTTCAGCAAGGATCTTCTCTCTACCCTGACTCTCTGCCTTCTCATACCACGAATTCCACAGTGGTGACCACAGCTTCTGGAAGATAACAAAGGGGTTTTAGGCATCAACAAGGATAAAGCAAGATCTAAGAAAACAAACAGTCAGGGGATGGTAGATCCTTGTATGCAAAGGAGAAAGGGACAGTGTCCTGTTGCTATCTGCAGATGGAAAAAATCTGTGCGTTTGCTGCTTTGTTTTGATCAGACACAGGAAGAGATGTAATCCTCTGCTTCAGAAATAAATTGTGCTTCTGCTTTTTCAAAATGGGTAGGACTTGAATCTATCTTACAACAAAGATGCCTAAAGCTCAGCGAATTGTCCAAACTACTATTATCTCTCTGCAGAACACTGAAGGGTCTTTCTTACTTTATTTTTTTCACCTGATAATGGTTTATCTACTGAGTAATTTTTAACAGAAAGTAATCCTATGCCTTCCCACAAAATCAGAACAGAGCTGTGACACTGCTGACTGTCTTGATCCTCTTCATTCCATTCCAGCACAGCAATGTCATCCAAACTGCCTTATTTCCCTGTTTTCTAACACTTAGCCTGGAGTATTATTACCTCTTAATTACTTTACAGCAGCCATCAACATCATTAATTCTATGGCAGAGGGAAAACACACAACACATTGTACATATATGCTATGTGTATTACATATATATTTTATATATACAGGCATACTGATCTGATGATGCATAAATTATTGCTCATATGGCTTCATCTTTCCTGTTCAAGAGATAATTAACTATTCCAAGAGTCTTGGAGGAAGAAAGCCTTTCTCCTAACTTTCTTTTCCTTCTTCATCTTACAGATTTCCTCAGTACCTTTTCTGCTTCATCTGTTTTTGCAGATACTTTTCCCAGATTTCTTTTGCTGCCTTATGTTCCCTTCCCTCTTGATTCCCAGTCATCATTCATCACTTGCTTCCTTCACACTCACATATTGCTGATCTCTGAGTTTCACAGGTTCCCTCTCCAGATCTGCAACATTTGTTGGGGTGTTAACTGATCTGATCACACAAGTTACAGAATCACAGGATGATTTGGATTGGAAGGGACTTCAAAGCTTATCTGGTTTCACCGCCTTCCCTGGGCAGGGACACCTTCCACTAGACCAGGTTGCTCCAAGCCCCGTCCATCCTCAGGCTTTTCTCATTCCTTCCTGCACTCCCTGAGCAAAAGTTCTGAAGCTCCAAGATCTCCATTCTCTCCTTTGCTACGAGAACAGCTGTGCTCTGAAATCCCCTGTGACTTGGCTCACCTGCACAGCCCAGCACAGCTCAGCACCCTGAGGGGAGTGTGTTTTATCCGTCAGCGAGTGCAGGCTTTATAATCTTACCAGATATTAAAAATCCCCCATAAGCGTAAAAACAAAACACATGATAAAAGTAATTTTGAAAAAAGTTAAATGTCCACATATTTACTTTGAATTCCAAGGAGGAAGATTAGATTAGGACAGGTCATTAATCACTTCAGCCTGTGACAATTATTATATACTATATTATATACTATAAACAAGTGTGTTACATTTAACCTCTGAATCACTTCTGAGTCAATTCTGGGGAAACTTGTCTGTCAGGCCCACCAGCTGTTAGACATCAAAGCTAATGGCTCTTGCAAGGCTTGTACCAAAGCACCCCACACTGTCAAACCCCACCTTTTTTGAAGTTTTACTTCCTGACAATCCTACCATTATGTACAGGATCCCAACAGTTCAGTCAGTTAATAGCATGAATGTTACATGAGGGCTGCATCTGGATTTCTGCTCAAATTTTACATATTTAATGTTTAAAGGCTTTCCTGCACATGTCTAAGATATTTTTACAGATACTATGCTGCTGCTTGAGTTATGTGAAAAATGCAGAATGACATGAAGGTGTTGTAGACCTCATTCAGGCCTGGTTAGGAAAACAAATAAACATCAATCACAATTTAAATTAATCAGGATTGCCTGAGGACCATGTCCTAAAGCTCTGAGGATGCAGAAACACAGGACTTTGGAATTCTTTTCCTGCTGATTCACCCTGTGAAACTACCCCCCCTGCCACCGTGGGAGAAAGGTAATTAGCTACTTCCCAGTAACGTAGCATCTATGTATCTATCTAGGTATGCATCTAAGAGTGTGGAAAAGCACATAATCTCTGTAAAATTCACTCTGTGCTGCCGGGATCCAGGCAAGGGACACCGGAGTAGGAACAGATGTTACTGCACTACCCTGCCAGACATCTCACTTGGAGGAACAGCACTGTGTCTGTCCCATGCAGAGTGTCCTCTCCCTAAAATTCCTGCCCTGACACCCCTGGTGCTCCCACACCTGCGGTCAAGAACTCAGCTGCCCCTCCACAGCAGCGCTGAGAAGGGAACCCTTCCTACCTCACCCACAACTCCCCAGCAGCGGCCCCTTCTCCAACCCTCTCTCCCTTTGGCCACAACCCCTTTGCGGAGCAGCCTGATCCCCACTCCACAGCCCCTCAGGGACCACCATGCTGTCCTCACACTAATCCCCCGGGAAATGTCCCCACACCACGTCCCCTCAGGGCCGGCCCTGTTCCCCACATCGCCTCAGCGACGGCCCCTTCCCCGCAGCCCCCGAGAACAGCCCTCATCCCACACCAAACCCCCTTTGGCGAACAGCGTCGCACCCGTGCCCCCATTCCGCTTCTCCCCTGAGGAAAGACCCCATCTCTGCACGCCGTACTCCCTCGGGGAATTCCAGGGAATCCCTCCCACCCCAGCTCTCCCTCGGGCTCTCCCTCGGGCTCCCCTCAGAGCGCCGGCCCCGCCCCGGCCCCGCCCTCCCGCGCGGGCCGCGGCACAGGCGGTGCGGGAAGATGGCGGCGCGGAGCAGGTACGGGCATGGCAGGGGGGTCGGGGCTGGTGCTGTCATTGTCACTGTCATTGTCGCTGTCCGGGGCCGGCAGCCCTGTGTGACAGCCGGCACCTCGCGAGCGGGGGGCGTGAGGAGCAGCTGGGGCGCTTGGCCGGCCTCCCCCCGGCCGGGGACCGCAGCTGCCCCCTCCTCTCCCTCCTCTCCCTCCTCTCCTTCCTCTCCCTCCTCTCCTTCCTCTCCCTCCTCTCCCGCTGACGTTTCCCTACCGCGGCGAACGCCGCTGTCTCCGCTGCCTCGGCCCCGTCCCTGGCATGTGCGAGGAGCCTTGTGCTCGTGCCCCGGGCTGGAAGGGAAGATAAGGGGTTTACGTATTTTAAGAAAGAGAAGCGTGTGGCCTTTGATAATTTTAACTCAGTTTCCCAGTCTGTAGGTGTCAGTGTGTAAGTGTTGAGTAGGAATGGGTCGATGGGGGGCAGTTGCAGCCCCTCGGGTTATGCAATCCCGGGGTAGGATGGCTCTGAGAAGGACCTGGCCGGGCACCGGCAGCCCTTTGCAGGAGATATCCTCTTACAGGTTGTGCTTTTTATAACAACTAAACTGATTAAAGAATAGCGTTTCTAGGCCACAGTTCTGTGTTCTTAGAACGCACAGCCCCCTTACTCCACCTTCTCTCTGAGAACCTGGAGCAAACCCCTCGTGCACAGAGCGCTGTCACCTCCGGCTCGGTGCCGGCAGCCGAGGGTTGTCTCTTGTCCAGAGACTGAAGTCACCGAGGAGCTGAATTAACGTGGAATTCCCTGGCAGTCCCCGCTCCGACAGCCTCCAGTCGGGTGGCAGAGGCGGGAGGTCAGCACTCGCCCAGACACTTGTACCCACCAAGGTCAGGCTGTCAGGAGCAGGGAAGGTGAGGCTATTTAGTCTTGTCATCTTTACCTAATTTTCGACAGATTTCAGTGTAAGGAGGACACTGATTTTCCCGTGTTGGGCGCTAGAAACAATGTGGGTAAGAGCTAAGGGTCTGCGGGGAGGTGTTGTGCCCTTGCTCAGTGCTGATCCAGCTGAGGAAGTGCCACGTCCCGGAATGCCCTGCCCTGCCCCGGCAGCAGGAACAGCTCCTGAGGCTCCTGTGGAGCCAAGACAGCTCATCTGTTCTGGCTGTGCATTTTTTATAGGCTGTCATGTATGAAGGCTAATAAATGTCTTGAATACTAATGCCTTGGGCTGTAGCTAGGTTTGAATATTTTTGCCTCCATTACTTTTTAGGGTTTGAAAACTTTTCTGGTAAATTGAAGTCTAATGCTACCTGGATTACTTCAGTGTTTGACTGCCTTCAAAGTAGCCCACAGGCTTCCAGCTTGCTGATGAGCAAGTGCTCCTTTTACCCCCGGTGGTTTAATATGTTGTAAAACAGGCCTTGTAATAGCCCAGATTGGTGTAGGTCTGGTGTGTGACCCAGCAGTGTCAGCTGACCTCGTTGTTCGTGACAAATGACGTGTTGCTCTGTAAAACATACAGGTTCTGCAGCACTGGGGACTCCCTGCCTTGCCAAGGAAATATTATCCTGGGAGATGATGTAGCACTGTGGCACGTTTAGCACCTGCTGACAGGAATCTGGGGTTTGGGGAGGGTTTGTCCTGTCACATTTGGGTTACCATGAAGGTAGAGTGAGCTGTTCCACCCCATTGCCATGGGACAGGTGAACACTGCAGCTCTTTGTCCTTGGTTAATGGTAAATCACTGTTAGCAAGTGTCTGTAGTACCATTATGTGAATTCTAGACAAGAAATCTGCTATTTGTAGAATCGTCTTCAAAATAAAGGGATCATGTCTGTTTGTAACTCAGTAGATACCTGAAGTTAATTGTTGAAATTCTTTATAATCACTTCCTGGGATTGAATGGCCCCAAATGATGCAATAGCTTGTAAGCTAATGAAGTAACTCTCAGTGTATATCTGATCAGGAGCAGATGAAAGGCCAGAGGGCCAAATGAAGACATCCCAGCTGTGCTATTGCATCTCAGGAACAAGTGGGTTGCCCAAAGACCTGCCAGGCCTGGTTATTCCCAAGGACTTGAGCCTGTTGGTGTGGGAATGCTGCCCCTCTCCCCTCTGTGATCCTGCCTGACAGCAGGATGGGCTCTTGCCAGGCCACAGTCTAGTACTTGTTTAAACCTGCTTATTTACAGGCTTTGAGCAGTTCTTGTACAACTGGATGGCTCCTTTTCAGATTTATTAGAAACATGAAAAGAAATATATAATATTAAACATAAGAAAAGTCCTGGTTTAACCTTTTCCCTATGGTGGGCAGTTCCAAGTGTATTTTCTGTGTTTTCAGAGGGGCAGAACCACTCTCACTGCAAACAGAAGGGTAAGGCAAATTCTTAAGAAGAGCTGCTGTACCTGGCAGCCTTTTTACTTTTCCAGCTACACCATTGGTCTAGCAAATACCATTACTGCTTCATAAAATATACAGCTTTTCCAGGTATTCCTTCCCCCCCCCCCAGGATGGTGAGGAAAAAGGTACCTGAACCAAATCATGTCTCTTTAGATAGTTGCTGTTTGTTATAGGAGGTTCCAAATGACACACTTGAGTAGCACCCCGGTGGAGATGGAATAATCCCAAGTGCTAAACAATCATTATAAAATTTACCACTCCATTTGCAAGCAGGGTTTGTTTTGATCAGCATCTGCCCCTCATAAACATTACCTTGGGATGGCAGTGCATGTTATGTCAGGAGCTTCTGACTGTGAGATTGTCACTGCCCTGAGCTGCTGACATTTGCATTATTGAATATCTGTGCTTAAGCAGCTCTTGCTGTTTGTTGTTTGCAGTTTGGTGTGGAGCTGTGCCCTCCTGGTCCAGAAGAACCTGTGTGTCAGAGCTGGGGTCCTGGGGAAGAGGCCTCCTTCCAGGACATTTTTCAGTGGTAAGTGATGGCTTGTGCCTACCAGGGCTTTTAAATTCAGGGTTACTCCAGCTTAAGCAAATTATGGTCTCACAGTGGGCAATATGAATTTCTTGAAATAAAAGCAGAAGTGGGAGTGCAGCACCAGAGAACAGCTTATGGCATTTCCACAGATACAAGCTTGCAAATTGTGTTTTACTCCTCTGGTGTTATGTTCTCCAGATGGTAAAAGAAGTGTATTTACTTCTTTCATAAGTTTCATTATGAGCTGTTATTAATTGCTTTTAAGCTTTTCAAAACATCTCTTTTTTTTTCCTAGTGAAGATGATCCCTTTATAGCAAATTAAAACCCATTACCCATAGTTTTATTTTTCTTAATTTCTGCACATTAGTTGGTTTTCTGAGGCGTCTACAGTTCAGAAATTCCTTTTTTAAAGACACAATATAGCTTACCAGAGTGATTCATGTTAGGAAAATGTTTTTATATTTAAAACCTCCTGCTTTAATGAACTCACAGGGAGCAGGCCAGGGGTGCCTGGGTCCTTGTTTTGTTGGACAAGATCATGGAGGGGACCTGGAAGAGTCTGTGGATGTTGGCTGAGAGGTCTTTGTAGTAGCACAGTCCTGAATAAAGAACCTGCCAGCTGAAATGATTTCTGTTCTCAGTACACAAGCCAAGGGAATAATGATAGACATGAGGTGACACCGAGAAGGGCATCACCAAACTCTCTATGTAATGCATAACAGAAAGCAACATACTCATATTTAGAATATTCAGCTGTTTTACCTGCTTTGTAGTGCAGCTCCTACCAGCTGTTCACCTCAAAAAGCCTGAGGAATTCTGACTTCATCAGTTTATCAGGCCTGTAAGAAAGAAAGCTTATAAATATCATTTTATATTTCAATCTGTACTTGTAATTTTAATAAATCAGGAAATCAGAGTAGGTTTACGTGAAATGCTTAAGAGTTGGTTAAAATAGTACTTGCACTCAGAGTTCCTCTGGCTGGGTAATGCTGGAAGAGCAGATATTATTTGTTTTTAAGAAATATTTGTTTGTGAACTTGTAGTATATGCATTGTCATATATTAATATCATAACTGCATAGGGTCTTCAGTGTTTGTTTCCTTGCCAGCTGAGCTATTGATCCCACTTTCTATATCCATTTTTTTTGTTAACTTGCCTGTCCAAATCTGTCTGGCATGTCATATATGGATATTTCATTATTGAAAAAGATGCTTACACAGATGAATAGAAACAGCAGCTCTTTGTTGTCTAGAAATCCAAGATAGTCATTGCAGAAGAAACCTGGGAAGCTGAGACACATCGTGCAAAGTTGTTCATCACGTGGAAGAAAAGGTCGTTCTAGTCCAAGCTAGCTTTGAGTTTTGAACAAATCAAACTTTTAGCCAGTCATTTTCTAATTCATTGCGATTTCAGACTGATTTGCATGTAAATCTAGATGACTTGCACGTGATGTCATTAGAAAGAAAAGATAACTCCTTAGTTTTCTCTCTGCCCCTTGTAACAGCCTCCTCCAAGTGTGTGTGTCCTTTCCTAGAAAGAATTCTTAATTAGGTCAGAGTAATGAAGCAGCACTTCTGACTGCAGAAACCAGAGCACATCTGCCTTCTGCACTTTGCTTTTTCATCCTGCTTTTTTCGATGTTTCTGAGGGAATGTGTCTTTTTCACCTGTTCCAGAGCAGGAACTGGTTATTTTCTTTTCATTCTCTTTGCTGACTATACTTGATGCCTGAGAGAATTCTGAAACAGATTATCTGTCAGGGATTCAGATTTAGGGTAGTATCTAAAAATGTTACTAGCACATCAACAGTCCTGCACCTTTTCCCTCTTGTCCCGGACTTGTTTCTAGTGGTTTATGTGCCAAGACATGAGTTTTCCACACACTCTCGTGCTGCTTCCCAGGGAGCTGCAGCAGCATCAGCACGATGTTCAGCTGCCACCTGAGCAGGGCCAGCTGCCTGAACAGGAATTTGTTTCAGAATCAGTTACCAGTGGCTTTGCCTCAGAATTTCTAAACTTGTGTGAAATTCATTCATGTCTGAAAGGTGTGGAATTTTGTTTTGTTGGGGCACAAGCAGCAGAGTGCTGGATGCCTGTGAATCGAACAGTCACAGAGGTGCTGTTTCATTAACAGGGAGATGGGGAAAAGTCCACTCCTCATTTATCAGGAGATAAAGTTGTGTTTGCCGTGGCTCGTGGAACACAAATGGTTTGGTCTCCAGCACAGGCAGAGAAACTTCACATCGGTGCAGTCAAGAGGCTCTTGGGGCAGAAACTTCCCTGGATTCAAACCCAAGAGCCGTTCCCCCTGAGGGGGTTTGGTTTGGGAATTTGCTGAGCTCTGCTGAAACAGCTGAGCAGCTTTGCTAACTCAGAACCAGGGATGTGGTGGAAGGGAGTTAAAGGCTTTAGGGCTCAGGAGTGTGGTTGGACTGTGTACAGACATTTCTGTTGAAACACTGATGCAAAGTTGAAAGGTTGTAGAGTCTGTAAACTCAAATAAGTCTGTCTTCATAAACGTTTAGCTGTCCTGAATGATCCCTCTCCTTTACTGAGCATTGTTCCTTAGGAAAGAATAATTTTTAGAATCTTTACTGTAACTGTAGTTGTTGTCTTGTTTGTTTACTGAGTTTGGGTTTTAGATTCTTTTTTCTAAGTAAGAACAGAGCTGATTTTGTATTATGTTGTATTTTAGGACACATAATTTAAGCGGTGTTTTAAATCACAGATGTAGGAAAGAAATTATCCAAAAATATTACTTTGTTAAAACAAAATGTGAACAAGAATTACTTTTATTGGCCATCTTTTTGCAGCATCATGGCTGAATGCTTCTAATCAAAGCTACTACTTGGAACTAAAGCTTCCCAGACTGCAAAACAATTGTGCTTTGTCCCTGTGCGTGCCTAGAAATGGAGGTGGTGTTTAGTGAATTCTTTTTGTTGTTAATGCAGCCTTTCATAGTCAAACCCTAAGCCTGACTTCGCTGGAGGAAGATTTAGGGTTTGATTCTGGCTCACCCTGTTCATGATTGTTGTGGAAATGACTCCAGTCAGGATCAGAATCGGTTCCTCTGGGCCTTTTCTGTCAGGTAATGACTTGTACTCACTGCTGAGAAGTTGGGACTGACTGTTAGACAGGTTGGAGCAGCACATTCCAATGCTGATTTAGCCCTGAACAGGTTGGTTTTCTCTGCTTTGGAAGGGAAGCACTCCCCTGGTTGTGCAGGCCCTGTGCTTGGGCTGTGGCTCAGTGCTCTTGTTCCTCAGTGACTGGAGACTGGTGTGATGCAGGAGGAGCTTGGGAGTTACTCTGTGGAAAACAGACATAATACTACGTGTCTTTTTTATTTTTTTTTCCCGTGGTGACCTGTATTACAGCAGGAATGGGACTGTTTCCCTGCTTACCAGGAAAACTGACACCTTACTAAAGCAGGTCATCATTTCCTTCCTTCTTCCAGTTAGCTGGAATTCTGGGGATCTGACTGGAATGGAAGCTTTAATGACTCAGAAGCACCAAGTACTTCACATTAATACAGCCTGTTCCCCAGCAACTGATTATTCTGCATAATACCAACATTCTCACGGTTGGAAAGTAGGATGGTGCTGTCAGACACTTGTTTTATGTATTTCTCCCTGGGGCTTTCAGGGAGTGCATGTTATATATTTTGGGGAGAAGAATGTTGGAAGCATGTGGGGTGGGGGATGAGGTTAAAGCCACTGATGACCCCTTAGTGTTGGTCAGCTGGGTTTCAGTAACTTGCTAAGCTGCAGTAACATCCCTTCTGTGTCCCAGAGTTCTTTCCTGAGCTCATTTTCATCCCCTGAGCTCACAGCCCTCACTGCACAGAACTGCTTTGTGTTTACTGGGTAGCTGTTCTCTCCTGAGGTCTGTGTTTGTGTTGCAGGCAGGAGGAAGCTCCACACTGCTCCGCTGGGACAAGTGTTCCGCCTGCGCCCCTTCCACGTCCTGGTAGCTACAGGTGGAGGATATGCAGGATACAGAAAATATGAGGATTACAAGGTGGAACAGCTGGAGAAGAGGGGCATAGAGGTGCCTGTGAGGCTTGCAAGTGACTGGGAGGTAAGAAACTTGGGGCAGTTTTGATGCAAAGCTCCTTGGCTTCCATTCCAACAGGGGAATGTTGAGTTCGTCCTCTACTGCCAATGCCTCGTGGAACTAAAGTTTCTGTCACTTAAAGAACCCCTTTTGGCTGAAGTGGTGATACATTAGGAACTGCCAGTGACTCCTCCATCTTTTACTGTGGCTGACACAATATATACTTTACAAGGAGATGGAATTAATGCCTGGTTAATAAAAATCTACCTGTTTCCATGATGAATGTACAGCAAGACCATTTTCCATAGGTAACACCTGGGTCTGTAGTGCCTTCTGCTGATCCTGAGGGATTTTTGCCTTCTCCTTCTGGATTCCAAGGAGTTTAGAAATTACTGTGGGATTGCAGTGTGTGTATCAGATTCCCAGGTCAAATACCCACTGCAGCATTGCAGTAAGAAATACTTCATGACTTCCTCTGACTGTTGTATCACCTCTGAAGTATTAATTTACAACTCCATGTTAAGAGTTGTGTTTGTGGTTTTCTTCCACAAGTTTAAAGTGTTTAAAATATATATGATGTTCTTCCAAACAGCCAGGTGAGTGCCTGTTGCAGTGCCATTTCTGAAGGGAAGGAGTTAAAAATTCTAGGACTGTAAGGAGATGCCTTGGTGTGACCTTTAGCATCCCATTTCTTTGCATTCCTGAGCACACTGCCTGTGTGAGTGAGTTGGCCACGTGCCTGGGGGGGACTGGACTGGAATCTCTAAATTCATTTCATTAGAGACCCAAATCAGATATGGCCCAGACAGTGCAGATGCCAGCAGCTCAGGCTGTGATAGCTCCTGAGAAATCTGTCTGTAAGTCTCTCCTCTGTATATTCGTATATTCTTTTTCTGCTGATGCTTGTTTCAAACAGGTTCTGATTAAAAAGGAACTGGTAAGTGTCCATGGAGTATTCATGTAACGAGGCAATGTCAGTCCAATTTTGACACTCAAAAACAAATATTCTTTTGTTATTGTTCATACTTTTAGGTTGGAAATTAGTTCTCTCATTAAATTTGCTTTTTTTCATTACTGATATGCTGGTTTGTTGTTATTTGGTGAAGCTGTGAGTACTGCTTTTGATGGAACAGCTCTAAAGGATTTGGTTTTTAGAGTGGGGAATCAAACAGAGTTTCAAACTGATAGGCAGGGCCCCAAATGCAGCAGATCCCAGTAGGAGGCACTAACAAGATGTCCCAGTCCTTCCCGATGTGCTTCAGTTCTGTTGAATGCTTCTGTAGGAGGGAAAGGAAGCTTGACAGTTAGGAGGAAAAAGAGAAACTGTTCGGATGTTGTTAGAAATACTCCAAACAATGAAGGATTCAAGAAAAATAAGAGCTGCATTGTTCCTTTATATGGGAGAGTGGAGTGTCCTTTTTGCTGACCTATCAATTTCCATTCTTCTGAGTTGTTGCATCACTGGAGGCACACTTAGGAATGTGGCAGAGGGGTGTTGTCGTGTTTTTAGGGCAGAATAAGCCTTTGCAAAGGCAAAAAGAGACCAAGTGTGATTGAATGGGCTGTGAAAGAGTAATGCAGAACAAGAAGCTGCTGCTCGTGCCCTCCCTGCCGAGCCTGCCACTCAAGTTCTGATTCCACAGTGCCAGTCTGGTGTTCCTGTGGGAATAAGGACCATCTCCCACCTGCCAGCTCTGTGTGTAAGGCAGATCCTCTGCTTCTGAGCAGAAGACAGGGATGAAATGGGTAATCCTCACCCTGCTGTGCAGGCAGGGAAGCTCTTCCTGCTGCAGAGATAAAGTGTTGGGATCCTCACAGAGCTGTGCGTGGCTTTTGATTGAATTACAAAGGGAGTTACACTCCTGGAGGGCTTTGTTTTGCTTGAGATGTACAAAAGAATGGGGGGAAAATGAATCTGATCCAAGTCAAGTGTCCCTTAAGTTTCTCCACAGGGAAAAGCAGAACTATTGTTTCTTCAGCACAGACCCTTTGTTCCTGTAATTTTCTTAGAGACATTATGTTGCTAATAGCTTGAGCTGATTAAGGCCTTAGTGTCTCCTACGAGGAATACCAGTGGGGATCAGCTTTCATTTAATTAGATGAGGTAAAGCAGAGGGCTTGGAGGGAGACAGGTAGATGTTTATCAGATGGATGGAAGCTTATTGTTCCAAATCCTTGCTGTCACAGAAGCTTCCTGGCTGGGATCTGCATGCATGGCATGTCATTCATGTGCTAACTAGAGGCATTTTGCCTCTCACCTGGGCATGGGGGCAGTTTTGATACAGGATCAGAGAATTACTGTGGGAAACCGTGTGAGTTTGGAGAAACAGAGTGATCAGGTGAACAAAGAGTTTATCTACAGAGAGAGGAACTTCTTGTAAGTGTCCTTTGCTTCCACAGTTTTTCTGTTTCCTGTAAGCAAAAAGCAGCATTTGTTGGAGTGACATGGGCCAGGAAAAGTCCAGTGAACCTGTAGGGAAGTGATGCTGTGACAGCAGATAATACAGATGAGGGATTAAATCACAGTTCTGTCCTGTTACAACTGCAGCTTATTGTCACAGGCCATAGTTTTGGAAAACAGCTTAATACAGCAGGGAAGTGCTTGAAGACAGGTTTAGGATCTTGATTCTCTCGAGGGTAAAAACAACAGAGTTTTCCTACTGATGTTAGAAAGTGCGTGTATTATGTAGGAGGATAGTGGAGCTCTTGGCAATACAATACAGACAGTGCTTTTTTTGGCCCAGGGGAGACATTTACTATTATGGTAAGAGGTGTGTATCAAGTTCAGGAAAGAGCTAATAATGGAAGGGTATCTGATTATTTTTTTTAATCCAACATAATCTCCAGTTGGTTGGTCTCTTACTCCTCAGTCTTGCTCCTGGGTTGTGATATTTGGAGTTTTATTGGAGCAAACATGCAATTACAAAATAACTTTCCCTATGGAGTGACCCAAGGCACACAGCAAAGGTGGTGAGAAAATGTTGAAAGCGGTGACAATAGCGAGGATGTGATGGTGCAAATGTTTTTCTCAGCTGTCCTGGAAATTGAACCTAGTAAAATCAGTTTGTTTGGGTTTTTTAATCTGACCAGTGGGATGGCTTTTGGCTAGATGAGTCTGTTCTACCTCGTGCAATTTCCTGAGCATCTTGTGGGATTATGGAGCGATTTATCTGAGCGTCTGGGGAGCAGTTCATGAGTCTGCAGCAATACTTTCCTGCTTCGGCTGCCTGTGCGGGATTGTGTTCCCGCCCCGGGACAGGCGGTGGGAAGGGCTCTCGGGAGCTGTGCGATGTTCAGCTCCCGCACCGCTGCCTTGTTCCCGGCCCAGCGGCTGATAACGGGCCCTCCTCGGTCCCGACCCTCGCTGTGCAGCCCCTGATCCCGCGAGTGCCGTCGCGTCCCGGAGCCCTCCGGGCTCTTCGTTTTCGCTTCTCCTGCCATGGCCCCTCCTCCGAAGGGGCCGGGACCCTGCGGGCAGGGCTGGGGCGAGGCGGGGCAGGGCCGGCCCCGCCGCTTCCTTAAGGCGAGGAGAGGGCGAAGCGGGGCCGGGAGCGAGCGGAGCGCGGGCGGCGGGGCCGGGGATCGTGTGCCGTGCCCGGCAGGTAGGTGGGCACCTGCAGCCGCCCTGCGCTGCCCCGCCCGGGGCAGAGGGGACCCCGGGGGCGGCGGGAGGGGGGGGTTCGCATTCCGCTGTTTTGTTCACGTGTCTGAAAACTGCTTTGGAAGGAAGGGTCGTTGGAGGCGAAAAGGCGGGACGGGACAGAGGAGACCTCGCTGGGCATCAGGTAAGGGCCGCGGGACCGCAGGGCAGATGTGAGAGGGCGGACGGCCAAGAGTGATTCACCGCCGGTCTGTGGCTTGCTGGAAGTTTGAGGAGAGATGTTCCAAAGTCTCGGCTCTCTCATGAGTAATCCCTGAGCAGATGTAAAGAGAATGAGTCTCCTGGGGCGGCCTTATCGGAGTCCAGAGTCCCGCGGGGAGGGCGGGGGGCGAGGAGCAGCCTGTGCGCAGCTTCCGCCGGGCGCTGCTCCGTGCGGAGGATGGAGCGCGGCTGCTGCTTCCTTCGGAGAGCCTGTGCGGAACCGAGAGCTGGCTCTGCTGAGATCTCAGGCTAAAATAACGCGGGGGTGTGCTGGGGTAGTGTTCTAAACCGTGAATCGGAAATTATTACTACAAAGTATTAAAAGGATGCCGTCAATTTTCATGTCGCCTTGCAAAGTAAATAAAACTTCTCCTTGTTCACAGAAGAGATCTTTGTGACTGTGGAACAGGCTTTGCACAGAATTCAGGTTTAAGCTTCAGAAGTAATCCAACTTTCTCTACCTTTTTTTCCGCCCTGTTCATAGAAAGGAACTGAAACAGGAATGTAAAGTTAGGGGAAAACAATCAGATGTTTCTTCATAATACATGAAGAGAAAATATAAAGAAAGGCTTCTTCGTCTGAGAGAGAATTTCAGACAGGAAGGGTGGCTGAAGCCGAGCGGGGTGCGTTTCCTTAGGCAGCGCCGGGAAGTGCGCGGGGAGCGGTGCCGGTGCCGTTGGCTGTTCCTGTTCCCGCCAGTCCCGGGCCTTGGCTCGGACAGCGCTCGGGTTTCCCGGCACCATCAGCGCGGTTCTCTTGTGCTCTCGGCGTTCAGGAGCCTCCTGGCTGGGTGTGGAGCATCCAGTGTTCCTCCTGCTGGGCTGGCTCCGGACGAGGCTGGGTGGGAGCAGGGACGACGTGTCTGGAATTAAACAGTCACTGCTGGGAAAGGAACGGGACCTTTACCGAACGGTCAGCGAGGGCTTCGCCCCTCAGTGCAAGCCCGTGTTTTTGCTGGCACTGGAATACAGCACTGGGATGCTTTCCGTGCATTTTTTAAACAGTAGTTCTGTTACCAAATGTAGAAAGTGTGACCAGCGGGTTTTGAGTGCCCCGGCCGGCACATTCCAAGCCCAATGATTCACGCCTACAGTTAAACCGAGGCTGCAGGTTTGAAGTTAGTTGCATATTAGTCTTTCTTGCAACTGCCTCGCTACTTTTTAAAACTTGAGGGAAGGGCTTGAGGTGGTAATGACTAGTAATTAAATGAGGTCACTGGATTTGACGCTCATTTGAGCTGACAGCAGAACGGTGTTGCATGGCTGGCAGATTAGCAGTTGTCCATGAGATAATAATTCTCCAGGGATTGATACCTGCTGGTAACTGCTGCCTTATTTACCTAACGGGGATTCTGGAGTAGTTCAGACAAGCGGGGGAGTTTGGTACTGGTGTCCAACCTCCTACAAACCGACAATTGTAAGATTCTCCTCTAAGCTGATGACAGGCTTTGGGCACTGCCTGCATCCTGAGGGGTCCAGCTGTTGAGATGCCATTCTGTGAGATCCTCTGTCATGAGCTGACTGATGAGCAGTTCTTGTTCTTTTCCCCATGGAAAGCAGGTAAACTGAGGGTGGGTTTTTCCTTTCAGCCTTCTTACCCTGTAGGAAGTGCAGGCTGCTTGTGGGGCAGCCACAGCAGGGATGGCAGCTTGCCACGTGTGTCAGCATTTCAGCAGGACTCAGGTGCTGGCATCCTGGTGAGTGTAATGGGGGCAGTAGCACAGAGCTTAAGAGAAACTTCTTTCTCAGCTGAGCTCAGGTTTTTT
Organism: Empidonax traillii; assembly: GCF_003031625.1. Taxonomy (NCBI): domain Eukaryota; kingdom Metazoa; phylum Chordata; class Aves; order Passeriformes; family Tyrannidae; genus Empidonax; species Empidonax traillii. The sequence goes on along the minus strand of NW_020955292.1, from coordinate 1,179,307 downwards.
AAGAAGGGGAGAAGAAAAAGCTTTTAACAGCAGTGCTTCTCCCTTTCTGGAGAGGAATCTCTCTTGCACTTTGCTTTGGACCAGAGTGGGGTAGTTCCCACTTCATTGGGCTGCAGAACATTTCCATGCCTGTTTTTAGGGAGCAGGTCAGACATTCAGCTTGTTCCATGCTTTGACAGAGTCAGGCTTATTCAGTCTACAATATAATAGTTGCTTGAAAATGTTTTGGGGGGTAAGATAGAATTTACTGAAAGAGCTTGTGGGTTACCTCCCTTACCCTCAAGGGAAGAGTCCTGAAGGGAGGGTAGATAAGGCTTGTGTAGGTAGATAAGGCTCTGCTGTCTGCAGAGTCCTGCAAGGGGGAAGGTCTGCCTGGAGGAGGGGGATTGGGAGCAGGGTGCCAGCCCAGCTGTGGGCTGGGGACTCTGCTGCTCCTGCCCTGCTCCACCAGTGCCAAACAGACTCTCCCCACAGGCCTGTGAACCCCCATGTTCAGTGTGAGAAAGGTTTCCATCTCGGCCTGATGAAGTGTCTTCTGAAACAATGTTGTCAAATTAGCTTGCTGCTGTTTAACACGAAGTATTTCGTGGTGGTCATTTCTAATGTTCCTGGTGAATCAAGAGAAATGGCTCCTCATTGCTTTTCTTTGGATTTTGGTGGGATTTTGGGTAACTGCTTTCATCATTTGACTAGACAGATGGCTTCATTTTTGTTGTGTGGGAGTTTCTTGTGCCAGCCAGAGAAAGACTGAATGATACTTTAAATAGGAAAACAAAAAGAGTTGGCACAGAGCTCAGGGAGGAAGGAGGATGTTTTGAGTGCTCTCAGTTAATCTCAAATTTGCCTTCTTTCAATTAACTGGATTTTTTTTTTTTAATATGCAGTTGTTAAAATTCAGCTTAAACAACAACAGGCACACACAGATCTTACAGAATAATACCATAGAACAGTTTTCTCCCTGAAAAAGTACTCTAATGCAGGGTCTCCAGGGGTGTTTCTAGGGAGTAGCTGTAATATTTGGAGTTGAAGGCCAATCCAAATACACAATTACTGCTAGAATATTTTCCTTTTGAGGCCTGAGTGGGATGCCATTAGCTAGTTAATTCTGGCTTTTCCTGCTGGTCCTCCCACCACTCCTGCCTTATCCCCAGTACAATACAACCCTTTCCCTCAGTCAGAGCAGCAGTGCTATTTTTGATCTACCCTCTTAGGCACACAGCTTTCATGGTGCTTACAAAGCTTTGGGAACAAGGAATTGTTTTGTTTTAAACACAGCCTTTAGCAGAAAAACAAAGTGAAATGGAGCCATTAGAGACTTAGCCCTGAAATTGTTCTGGGTAGTTAGTTTAATCTTGAGGTGAGATGTAGCTACCTGACTTCCACTGTCTGACCAGGGGGCTGGTTTCAGGCTCCCTTAACAATCCAAATCCAGTCACAGGAGATGCAGAAAATCTCCGTTTTGTGATGTGGTCTGAGGGGTCAAAGAGGGAAATTTCTTTACGTACATTTAGAATGTTCAGATAGAAACACTGTCTTTTAAAACCTAACCAGCTTCCTTTACCCCTGTTTTGTGTTTTATTTCTGCTGGGCATAAAAACAGTGACAGTGCTGAGAGTCACATGAGAGACACAACTTTATACCCAATTCCCAAGCTGGCCCCAAGATTGGCTTGTTTTGTATGGATCTGGTTATCTGTAGATTGCCCTTTACCTGCTCCCTCTGTGAGTCTTTTGGAATGAAAAAAGACTTGAGGAGGTGGAAGTTTGTGCCTGGCAAGGGTTGTAAGATGATAGAGAGCCATCTCTTTTCTTTCTGTTTCCTTCCCGAGCTGGACACTCCGAGCAGGGAAGGATTTTTGGTGCCCGTCAGTCCAGAATTCTTTCCGCGGCAGCTGCAGCACTGCAGAATTGGAGCTGGGGGTTGTCTCCTCCTCCTCTCCGCCCCATTCCTCCTCCCAGCCCGGCGCTCCGGCTGCTCTGGGATGAGCTGTGCGAGCCCTGCTGGCTGCTGCCCTCACTGGTGCGTTGCTGCCCGGCAGGCCGGCACTGCAGGGGCTTTTGGGGGAGTTGGGTTTCAATGGCCACCCCGACTAGGGAGAAGCAAGGACTGCTCCTATGGACAGCTCGTCTTTGTCTTGTGCAGACTCGGCTTTGTAGTGGGATGTTGAAATATGACACAATGCCTGTTTGTTTGCAATAGCTGCAACCCTCGTAGCAGAGATTCAAGTGGGAAACAGAGAGGGAATCCAGAGACAAACCAGCGGGGGATTTAGGAACTGTGACGCCGAGTCCTCTCTCCTGTGCCGGAGCAAGCAAAGGAAAGAGAGGTAGAGGAAAAAAGACTGAGCCTTGCACCAGCCATCACCTGACGATGTGTCAGTCAAACACCCTGCAGGGACCAGATCTGCACACAGGGAAATGGTGAGATGCTATAAAGCTTTATCTAACCCTCCACCCTCTTGCTACAACCTCCACAAAGTTAAAATCCATGTCCGGAGGCTGCGTTCAGGGAACGGCGGCAGCAGCAGCTGTGCCGGGGACCAGCACCCACAGCTGGAGAGCCCAGGCCCGACTGGCTCTGCCGGTGGGACACCAAGTAGGAGAACTCGTTTCAGGTACTGTTCAGCGTTTTGTGCTTTGCAGGAACGGTGACCGAGGGGGAGGGAGGCCGGGAGGGTTTCTGGGCAGGAGGAGACGGAGCCATCTGCGAAGCTTTTGTTTGGCCTAATTACTATAAAGCTCCTTATGCACCGCGCGCCGGCAGGGAAGGGCAGGCTGTTCCGCGGCAAGGGGGATGAGGAGGCTTTCGTTCCTTTCCTTTCTCCTCTCCATCACTGGCAGAATGGAAAAATTAGTTGAGGGGCCGCTCTGAAACCAGGCCAAGGCAGTGAGGAGCCCGAGGGCTCCGGAGCGATGCAGCTCTGCAGGGATTGGTCCAGGAGCGACTGCAGTGAAGGGGGGGAGAGCAGCAGGAGGGGGAGCCGGACCCAGCCCGGCTCCCGGCCCGGCTGGGGGGTGAGGATGGGAGGGGGAATGTGAAGCGGCCCTTCCTATTCCCATGGCAGTCCCACCTCCTGCTGAGATAACACTTTTGCTCAGGGCTCTGTTTACCCCTTGCATTGTGATGCACAGATCATCATTCTCTGTTGTTTATTAATTCCTGGGGGGAAAGAAGTTGTGTTCACTGCAGAAAAAAATCTCTGAGCCAAAGGCACCATCTTGCATTTCAGAGTGGTGGCAGTCATACCTGCCCACGTGGCATTTTAATTCTGGTCCAAGTTTTGGAAAGAACGACTTGGCAAGAAAATCTCCTTTAAATTCTCAGCTTCTTTCTGTCTTGGAAGGACATAGGCAGTATGTTTGTTGTTCATCCTTCGTGTCACAGAGTCCCTTGAGAGAGGGAGCTGTTGGGAGCAGCCAGGCCATCCCACTGGAGTTTGTGAGGCCACTGAGAGGGCACATCAGCGTGTCCCAGCTGCAGGGGAACAGTTTACTAGCCAGGAGTTCAGTCAGTGCCAGGTTTGAACAGTTTGCCCTCAGGTGAGCAGACTTCTATTTGATAATGTGACCTTGGAAGTGCCAATGGTTTCTTCATAAGCAGAAGCCAAAGAATAAATGGGGACCTGAAGGCTCTTGCATCCAGACTTCCTGCCAGGGCCTGAGCTGAGGCCTGTGATGTGCTCCAATAAGCTGAGTAGCTTTTCCCTCCGAGAGTTACAAGGTCAGCTTCTCCTTATGGCCAAAAAGAGACCCCTCTCAGGACATCCATGTGACGAAAAATCAGAGATGCAGCTGGTTCTGAGGCAGAGGAGTTAGTTATTGTACTCTGGAGACCAGCTTGTCTGGCAGCAGTAGCAATATTGGCTTTGTCCACACCTTCCCTGTTCACAACCAGGGTGCTTGGGGAAGGTTTTAAGACCTTGGAAGATGTCTTTTGGCATCAGGTATTTGTGTTAACTACCTTAGGAGTGCCACTCCTGTTGTTTCTCAAGTACTTTTTTCCTAAAATTAGTGAGTGACCAACAGGTCTGTAAATTTGACTCCATCATCCCTTGGGATATAAAATACAACTTGAGGCACAATCTAGTCAATGCCTTCAATGCATGAACCCTCGGAGGGGCCTCAGTTTATTAGGTTTCAAAGATTTCTTTCATCAAAGTATCTGTTCTTTCCATAAATTTGTCCCTTGGTAGAGTGGTTTAAGTCCCAGCATCACAGATTCCCAGCTTTCAGAATATTGTTTGCTGCCCACTCTGGCTATCCAACAGCTGGAGCAGTCCAAGAAATGTTTTCTGGGCTTGTAATCTTCTGATATTTGGGAGAAGCACCTTTGTGCTTTGTTATTTCCACTTAAAGTCTCGTGTTATTATTTGGATGAACCATCTGTGACTTAGTTTTCCAATGCCACCTGCAAGTGGTCTTGTCTTTCATTTTTGAGAGTGTCATTCCTCAAATGTGACCTGTGCAGTGAACACCATCTTTTGGACAGAGGATTTTTCTTCTTTTGGGGTTTTTTTGGGTTTGGGGGTTTTTTAGGTTCACCTATTTTGGGGAGGGGAAGAACTGACCAAAATAAAGGAGTGCAGACGTGCAGAATGGATGCTTAAGTAACGTTTAGCAGCAATAAGTCGTGCCCAGCTGTCAGAGCTGGTGGCTCTGCAGCCGAGCTGCCTGACCCTGTGCTGTTGTGTGTAATCTTGCAGGTTGCAGTTCCCCCAGCTGGCCCTGAGGCGGAGGTTGGGCCAGCTGAGCTGTATGTCTAGGCCTGCTCTGAAACTCCGTTCTTGGCCTCTGACTATTCTCTATTACCTTCTGCCTTTCGGTGCCCTTAAACCCCTGACCAGAGTGGGATGGAGGCCCATGAGCAGGGTAAGTGTGAGCAGGGCTGCGCTTCGGGCTGTGCTGGCAGCACCTGGGGGAGGATTCCTTCAGTTAGGACAGGCTGCTGATGGCTGGGGTGAAAGCAGAGATGTAATTCATGTTTCAGAGGAGTGTTGGCTAATTGCTTCCCAGACTTCTTCAGTAGCAGAGAATTTGTCCTGGAACAGTCAGGGGAAACCAACAGAAACTTGTGAATGAATTCAGTCACCTCCCAAGTTCAGGGGTAGGACAAGGCAGACCAAACCTCCTGGCAGGTTCCCTTTCCTGGCCACCTTGGAATGGTCTCTGGCTTTCTGTTATTTTTGCACTGGGAGGGTTTGTTCCTCAGGTTCCTTGAGCATTTGTGATCCAGCCTGTCCAGATGATGTGCAGCTCTGCTGTGACACTGTTGAGAGCAGGGTGTGGATGCCTTGCACGTGGTTATTCTCCCCACAAATGGTGCCATTTCAGAATGCAACAACCACACAAATATTTTGATTGAAAACTGCAACAAAATTGCCATTCTTAAGACTATTTCCTTGAGCAGCTGTTCTGTTTGATTCCATCAACTTCAAAACAAGGTTCTTTTGAAGAGAAGGGGTTATTAGGAAATAGCACTTTTGACAATTTGTGTGACTTTTTAAAAGTTCTATCTGCATATTCTCCGTGTTGGTGGAAAACAGCAAAATTTATTTTAGAAATGAACACTCTATAAGGTCAGCTTAAAAAACCCAAGGTACTGTTTATTTAGAAGGTTTTATCTGAGGTAAGATTAGGTTGGCATTTTCATTCTGAAATATCACTGTATGGACATGGGATGGTGATTTGTAAGTGAAATCTTAATTTGCTGGATTTTATAGGATGGACAGGCTCTGAGCCAGTGTGTTCTGTCTCTGTTTATGGCTGTATTTTGCAAGACATTTTGAAGGATATGATTAATGTTAAGAATAAATGATGACTCTCACTAAGAAAAAAAGCCAACAACTTTAGCTGAGCTGTACTGTTCAAAACCACAGCACCAGAGTCAGCAGACCACCAGTTCTTTTCCAAAACTGGTTTCAGAGCGTTCAGTTCCTTTGATCCACATCCTCCAGCCCCCCCAATTACATCATGGCCACGTGAGCTTTTTGGCTGACAGGAAGTACCACAAACCCCCGAAGAGCTGTCTGCTGGAATTATCAACAGGAAGTTGCTGTCATCTGTCCACTTACATCAACAGCAGATACCTCTCGCCAACTTCATTTCATTTGTTTTCCTTGCTAGTAAAACTCAGGCTTATTGCAAGTCCAAAGGTACATTTCTACAGAAGTAAAGGCACTTAATTTAATACTCTTGCAATTAGCAACTCCCGTTGTTGTGAGAGAAGGAGTAAGGCTGGTGTGAGTTTATTCTGGTGTAGCTGCATCCACATGGGTATGTTTCTTTAATGGTACTGGAGTCACAGCTCACAGGACTGGGATGTGGAAACACAGTAAATGCATCTGAGGAGCAGGTCATCAAACACTGGGACATTATTTTTCAGTCAGTTTTCATTTGGTTATTCACAAAAATTTGGTAATGTTAAACCTTTGTGATTAACGTTCTACTAGAATGTGCAATGTCTCTTTTTTTCTATAAGCCTCACGTGGGCAGCTTCCAGTAACTTGAATGTGGAGCTTCAGCCTGCAGGGCACTGGGAATTCTGTCTTCAGTGGAAGGTTATAGTGACCCACAGTTGAAGGGAGGGTTTGCAGGCAGTGTGATCCTCTCTGTGGCACGGGGAGAAGCCCTCAGTGAGCGGGTGCCGTTCTCTCCGCAGGTCGCTCTGTACAAGTCGGTCCCCACTCGGCTGCTCTCGCGGGCCTGGGGGCGCCTGAACCAGGTGGAGTTGCCCACGTGGCTCCGTAAGCCGGTGTACAGCCTGTACATCTGGACCTTCGGCGTCAACATGAAGGAGGCGGCTGTGGAGGATCTGCACCACTACAGGAACCTCAGCGAGTTCTTCCGCAGGAAGCTGAAGCCGCAAGCGCGGCCGGTGTGCGGCGTGCACAGCGTGGTGAGGGAGGGAGGGGTGTGGGGAGGGAGGGAGGGAGGGAGGGCCGGGGTGAGAAAGGGAAGGGCTCTGCACAGCTCTGCCATCTCCCCTCAGCCCCAGGGACACAGCGCTGCCTCAGGAGGAAGGAAGGAACTAATGTGTCTCATTTCTTTCTCCTCACCGTAGATTAGTCCCTCTGATGGAAAGATCCTGAATTTTGGGCAGGTAAAAAACTGTGAGGTGGAGCAAGTAAAAGGGGTCACTTATTCTCTGGAGTCTTTCCTGGGACCTCGTGTCTCCACAGAGGAACTGCATTTTAGTCAGGGTGAGTTTGTGTCAGTTCTGCATTTATTCTGCTCTGCCCTTTCGGTGTTCCTGGAGATCATGAGAAATCACTTTTCCTCCCCCTTCTCTTTCTTGCATTATCAGGAACAAAAGCAGGTCTGATTTCTGTTTGGTTTTTTTTAATTTGAGGATGAACATGTCACTGTTTTAGTTCTTCTCTTTCTCACCAGTGGCATTATAGTGTCATGCCACTCTGATTATCTGAATTTAATTGCTTGGTTCCTACCCTTGGCTCTAAGTTCTGTCACTGTGCTGAGGCTGGAGCCCCCCTGCTGTCACACTGAAACAGGCCCAAGCACCTGCACACCACAAACTCTCTAAGCTGCCCCTTAACAAGATTCATGCTCAGTGCTGACCCTCTGATGACCGACTGGTGCTGTTACTGCTCTGCTGCACCAGCACTGAGGGAAGAGGATCTTTAACCCCTTCCTTTCCCTGCTTTCTCTGCAGCCCCACCTGGTAACTCTTTTCAGCAACAACTGGTGACCAAGGAGGGGAATGAGCTGTACCACTGTGTGATCTACCTTGCTCCAGGGGACTATCACTGCTTCCACTCGCCCACCGACTGGACGGTGTCGCACCGACGGCATTTCCCAGGTTGGTGTCTGTTCCTAGGAAAAGCTCTGGAGGGAAGCAGCACTGCTGTGGCCACTGCTGAGACACAGCAGAGCAGCAGCTGTGCAGACACATGAGAGATGATGGCAGCAAAGGGATTTGTCACAAACAGGGATGAGTGTTACAGCACTGTGGTTTACCAGGACAAGCCACATATAAATGATGCAAACACCAATATTGTGTTCAAGCTCTTTTAGTTCTTTGAAATACCTGACCTGATTTGTTCCCAAACACTGTTTATTCAGTTTGAACCTGAAATACAGATAGTTCTGCAGATCACATGAGACAGTAAACCAAAGTGTGATCTCTGATTGTGCTGGGGAAAGAAAATGCAACTGAACAGTTGCACTGCTGGAGCAGGGATCGGAGGTTTTGCAGACCATCATACTCTAGCTCAGCAGAGAAAAATATTTTACGTCTTGTCAAGTGGCAAAAACCTAAGTATTTGGATTGGGTTTCAAACACCCTGAGAGACATGACCTGCCACACACATCCTTCTGTGACCCCTTTGTTTTCACCACAGCCTTCTCTCTCATTCACCCTGCCAAGCATTTGCCTCTCTCCCTACAAACAAGTGACATTGTTTACTGGATCAGCCACAGTCACACTGGAAACCCCATCTGGGTGGCATTGCAATGCGGCTCCAAACCACACAGCCTAACCTGAGTATTTTCTGCCTTGTGCAGGCTCTCTGATGTCTGTGAATCCCGGAGTTGCTCGCTGGATCAAGGAGCTGTTCTGCCACAACGAGCGGGTTGTGCTCACGGGGGACTGGAAGCACGGCTTCTTCTCCCTGACAGCGGTGGGGGCCACGAACGTGGGCTCCATCCGCATCTACTTCGACCAGGTGAGCGGGGCTGTAGCAGCAGCTGGCTGGGTTGGATGGCTGAGGTTGGCACAGCAAAACAGAATTACAAAAAAAAAAAAAAAAAAAAAAAAAAAAAAAAAAAAAAAAAAAAAAAAAAAAAAAAAAAAAAAAAAAAAAAAAAAAAAAAAAAAAAAAAAAAAAAAAATTAAATCTTATTACCCTGAAATTTGGGTGTTTCTTGTACTGATGTTCTAAGAGTGATCTAAACATCATGGCCAGTATAGATTACTTCTTTAATGTTTCTGTTGCACCTTTGAATTATGAGTTCTTGCATTGAAAATGCCTGAGCATCTGCAGTCTGCAGCTGTGCTAATGAACACTGAAATCCTCAAGTGACAGTTTCTTCCTTCTCTGTCCAGGACTTGCACACCAACAGTCCAAGTTACTCTAAAGGTTCCTACAATGACTTCAGCTTCATATCCAACAACAACAAGGAGGGAATCCCCATGAGGAAAGGGGAACATTTAGGGGAATTTAATTTAGGCTCCACGATCGTCCTGATCTTTGAGGCACCCAAGGACTTCAAATTCAACCTGAAAGCCGGACAGAAAATCCGCTTTGGAGAAGCGCTGGGCTCTCTATAGAAACTGTCTCAGCAAGAAGATTTTCTATACAAAGGGACTCTTTTCACACCACTGAGTGTTTCACTTTACAAAGTCCTTATCACTCAGCAGGACCTGGGTGAGGAGAAGATGTCACTGCTGTGTTAACCTGGAGAGTATTTGCTCTACATTTACCTGCTGCTGAATGTAGAAACTGAACTGAATGATCATGGATGTATCGGGTACAGCTGCCTTTAAAGATGCTGCCCATGGAGGTTTCTGTCCCACCCTGTGCCTGTTTCATGTTCTCCCCTCAATGTGCCACAGGATAATTATGTTCTTAAGTCCCTTTTAAGCCTTCTGAGGCTGTGCAGGTGCACTGGGGAGGGAGGGAGATTACCTGTGTTTAAAGGGACACTGACAGGCTGAGCCAGACCTTGTACTTTGGAGCTGCAATATTTGTTTTTCAGACCTCGAGTAAAGAATATGTTCTCATATTTATTTTGTGCTAAGAAACTCTGCTGAATTTGTTACATAAAGAGAGCCTGTGAATGCACGCAGAGCCAAACAGTGACATTGGCTGGTGTGGCTTCACAGCCCAAACAAAGCAAAACATGCAACAGAGCATCACCAGAAAGAATTACACTCAGCCAGGTTTTCCACTGTTGGATAACTCCAGTGCTTTTGCCTGACATTGTCCCTTTAAAAATGGACTTTGCACTGTATTTTAAACCTGCAAACACTGTGTCTACATTCCAGACAACAGCACTTGTCATCTTGGGATTTTCTTTTAAAAAACAAACAGACAAACCCAGACAGAGGTGTGCGTCCTATTCCTAATCCATGGGTTTATTTTGCTACTCCAGGCCTTAAAGTTTTTGTCTGTATGAGAGACAGTTACTTCACCTCTTGGATTATGGAGTTGGAAGACACAGGGAATGTTTTTCTTATGTGATGTGATAACAACTAAACTATGTTTTTACTTTCTGCTATGTATCTTCATTATTGCTTTGTCACTAAATTATTGAAGAATTAATTCCTCTGTTACAGAACAGCTTCAGCTACTTCAGGACCATTTTTTATTGCTCAGAGTGAAATGCCCTATGCACTGACTGTGTTTAAAAGCATTATGGCTCTTTGAAGAAATCCCACGTTGCCTCCCAGGTGCCAACCTGGCCCTCCCTTGACCGGCAACGATTTCATCTCACTCAAAATATTAAAAGAATCCCACACTGGCTCTAACTTCTGCCCTCATACTTAATGCTAGGAACGTGCTGGGGGCTGAAAGCTCTGTGCTGAAGCTTCATCCCCAGTAAAATTTGAGAGTTCACGTCAAGGAGAGTTAAACTCTCACACCTGGGATCTGTTGCAGGTGGCACCATGTGGTGCTGACAGAAACCGCTGCCAAAGTGAAGAGGAATTGAGTTTTAAAGCAATGCAAGAGTTGTTTTTGGAGAATAAACTGTTTCAAGTCCCAGCACTCAAACATTTAGAAGTGATTGTGCTGTCCAGAGCCTGTTGGAGTGGACACGCTTATGAAACCTGCCTTTCTGCTTTTGAAAGATTTCTCATAGTCCTTCCTTGCTTGAGCTACTTTTCTGCTACTTTCAGGAGTCAGGCTTTGAGCAGCTCTGATCTCCTAAAGAAACCCTTTTCCTTCTTTGTATGCACTGCAGAAAATAGAACATCATTTTGTTGTCCAGATGTCCAGTTTGCCAAGTCCTGTATGCTTAGCTTGTCATCAGGGAGGAAGGGATGATGAACTGCCTCTCAGTGATGTAGCCCAGCCCTGGGGCAGGTGATGGTGGTGGCTATGGGGGTGACAAGCTGGAGAAAATTCCTTTGGCTCCAGGAGTCAGTGTTTCCTCACTTTACACAGGGGGGAGTTTGAAAGCTTGAAGTGGCTCTCAGCCACCTATCTTGTTAAACTTCTTGGCATTAGCAAGGTTACTCCTGCAGCAGTATAGTACCAGATGCGAAGTTGTTTTTTTTTTTAAACCTTTGAGAGTGAGAAAAGAGTAAGTCAAATATCAACCCCAAGAGGATAAAGTTATGGTGAGATTTTTGATTAAACTTCAATGTTGTGTTAACAGTAGAAAGCAAATTTGTTCCAGTGGATGAGAGAAAGAGACAAGTGAATCTTTTCCCCCTTTTCCACTGGGGCCTGTGGCACCCAGACACAGCCAAAGGAAGTTTAAGCTTTAATTTCTTCCTACTCAGCATCATCATCCACAGTATGTGAAGGTCACTGTTAGCCTGGGATGGAGGATGGATTACCTGATGTTTGCTTTATTAGAAAGCTTAGGAAGAGGAAAGGATCCAGCAAGTGGCTGTTTTTAGGATGGTTTTGATACTGTGCAGAGTGAGCTAATAACCCAACATTGCTCGTGATGCAGGTCCAGCAACACACCCAGAACTGAAAGCAGAGTTCCTGGAGGGTACTGATAATGCTGTGAATTTCTCCTGCCTGGAGAATCCATTTAATTCAACTGTATCAGTAGCACGGTATTTTTGTATGTCAAAGTGTATGACTTACTGACATGAACTCATTTAATTGCAAACATTTTGAAATAAAGAGTCTTATCTGTGTTGCTTATCTTTCTGGCACAACAGGGTAACCTAAACTAGGTACTTCAAGTGCAGCACGAGGTAAATGGAGCTCCGGTGTAATTTTTAATCAGCTTTAGTAACAAAACAAGAAAAAAGATTTTAACTTAATTTATCAAATATAAATGCTGTCCACAGAACTAAGTGAATGTACACATCTCCATCCTCCCCTGCTATCAGAGGGGCAAAAATTCCTACCCCTGAGCTGGCAGGTTGGTTGAGAGGCTTTACAGATGCAGGGCCAGCTGGATCTCACGCAGGCGGGCGAGCAGGCTCTGCACGTGCTGTCTGTCTGTCTGCTGTGCTTGGCTCAGAGAGCTGATCCTCACCTGCAGCTGCAAGGGAAGAGGAGAGCATGAGCTGTGTGTACAGCAAGAGCTGCTCCAGCAGCCTTTGTGTTACCCACTTAGAGCCAGTTAAGGGACAGGAGGTTCCCTTGGGAACAGCTCTGCTGTGGATTCAGAGGTACCAGAGCGGTCCCACTCCTGGTGTAGGAACATGGGGATAGTGTTGGCGCAGGCTGCACACAGGGGAACTGTCTTGAGAAACTGCAGACTAGATTCTGAGACTGAATCTCCTAAAGCCTGATCTGTAGCTTGGAAATAATCTCAGAGAGGTCTGTTGGAGCTGGAGGTGCATTTCTGAACAAACAGGAAGATGCATCCCCAGAGCCTGTTGTCCTCAGCCCACTTCTGCCTACAAGTTCCCCTTCCCTTGGCATTTTCCCAGCAGCTTAGTACAGAGTTCCTCACAGCTGCCATCAGCCTTTATGCTGAGTGCAGAGCACAGTGACAATCACCTCTGCAGTTTGCTTTGTACACACCTGAGCCAGCTCTTCCTGAACTCGCACACCAGCTGGGGCTCCTGGTCCTGGGCTCAGTTCCAGCCACTGCTGCAGAATCTCTGCCTGCTGCTGACAGGACCTGATAAAATGGATTAGAAGGATTTTTACTCCAATTAAGAGCTCAACAGTCTAAGCCAACTTAGACTTGCAATTGATACTTGCAATAACACCCAATTTTTTGTCTCAAACCTGTGAATGGTTAAAATCTTTTAAAAAAGTGGAAAGGAAAAAGGATGCTGGAAAGCAGAGGAATCTGAAAACTGTTTTCTCCATCTACTTCTAGTCACTGACTTCTTCTTTTCCTGAAGGAAAATCCCCTCCAAGCTTCATTTTCTTTTAAGCAATTTTGTAAATGTTTTCTTGTTCTAGTTGAGCAGTTATCAAATACCAGCCATATTTATTCTTTAATTGACAGTTGGAAAAGCTCAGTCTTCATTCCTCTTGATAAAAGATCTAAAAGCTGAATTTCAGCTGCTCTGCCCAATTAATTTTTCCTGCCTTCAGATTAGACTGTGATACTTCTGACATGTCTCTCCAAGAGCTGCCAAAGGTATAATTAAACCCCTTGCTGACTACAGAAATTGTGCACATACTCCCTTTCACTGGGAGGGAACTCAAAAGGAGAAAGTTAAAACCTCTAGAACTTTTGTCTGTTCTATTCATAGTTCCACTGTGAACAGACTGACTATTTTCAGGGTAGATGCATACAAATAGTGCAGCATTGACAACACAGAGAAGGGCTGGCTAAAGGGCCTTTGAACATACATGAGCTCCAGCTTCCTGCTGTAGTAGTACTGCATCTGCTGCTGGATGTGTCGGAGTTCAACCTCCACCTTTCTCTGCAACTCCATTTCTTCTCTGGAACTGTGCTCCCTCTCCTCCCCTTCAGCTGAACGGCAGACACAAAGCACAAGCAATAGGAGTAGAACAGACATCCACTGTTTCTTCTTTTCAAAGAATCAGGAAACATTTTTAATAGGCAGGAAAAAATGGAACCCTCCTGAGTCCTTACACGGTTTGTGACCCTGTGACATGTACCTGTTCACCCAATAGGTCAGTACAGAGAGAGCAGCACAAGCTCTGAAGGTTCAGTTTGAATATACACCAGGTAAGAAGTGGTCTATTCAGGATTTAGTGGTTTATATCTAGTCTAGAAGAAATTCGGTAGTTAAAGTCTAGTCCTGCAGAGCAGAAATGTCATGCCCTCGTGTCATTAAAAACACCCCAGTGAGGGGTCTCAGACACCCTTCACACCCACAGTGTCACACAGGGAGCTCTCAGAGCCTTCCTGGGTGAACTCTTCCCTCCTGAAGCAAATTCTGCCCCAGCACTGAGCACATTCTTGCTAAAAGAAACCAACCCTAAGTAGTTCCCACCCTTCAATCCCTAGAACAGCAGGTTCAGCAGAATCCACACAACTGTATTACCATCCCAAAAAGGAACACCGATACCCTTTCCCTCTTGATGATGTCATACAAGACTGCCTTGTCTCCTGTCCATTTTGGGGAGGTGACTTGCAGTCTTGCATGTGTTAGAGGAGGCTGCAGAGCTGCTACAGTTCAGATCTGAGGACCTACCTGCAGTTTGGTGACTCCACTGTCCCATCAAGTCTTCAGGTGACAGCAGATGTGGCTGCAAATTTGGTTGAAACTTCATCTCTGCAGAGTTCTGTTGGGAGCCTTGGGAATGGGCTCCTTGGTGATGACTCACTGGCTGACCTCCTCTCTGCAAGGTCAGAAGGATACTGGGTGTTTTCTTGCCTCAGCCCTACAAGCAGGATGCACCTGACCTACTCCACTCAGACAACCCCTGCAGTCACTCAGCCCCTCTCATATAGTGCCACAGAAGAAGCAGAGCTTAAAAAATGGGCTCTTTCATTTCTAGCATAGAGACATTACATCAATATTAACCCCCTCATTCTGTGTGGAACAAGGGAGTTTAAAATGCAAGCACTGACTTGCAGGTAAAGTGAATTCCAAGTTTTTGAGCCTCTCAGACACAGCCTTTCCTCCTAAAGTGAGTTATCCCTAAATCCCTGTAAATCTGGATGGCCAACTGTAAGTGCTCTGAGCTCCAGCTGGGCAGCTCAGAAGAGCCACAGAAAAACACAGCAACAAGCAACAGGCTGTTGACAGCAGCCCAGTGCACTCACCTGCTCTGATCCAGCTGTCATTTGGGGCATGAAAGAGGCAGGAGAGCAGAGCTCTGGGCCCTGCCCAGCACGGGGCACACCTGGAGCCCACAGTGGGAGAGAGGGGAGAGCAGCACGTGGGAGAGCAGGACGGGAATGAGCAGCACTGCCCATCTGAGACAAACATTTACAGGTGCTGCCCTCCAGGTGAGGTGTCTGCAGTAAGGTCCCAGTCTGGGCAGAACATTTATTCACAGGTGTTTGCTGAAAGGACACCTCTGACCTGTAAAAGAAGAAGGATGAGGTCACTACACAGTGCAACCTGTTGGTCTTGTCCTTTGCAGTCAGTGGGAATAAAGGGAGAATCTTGCAATCTCCTTGCACACAGCTCCCCAGTCAGCTGCCTCACCATGCCCACTGTAAGTCACCCTCTTTCCTTCTCAAAATAGATTTTCTACCTAGCAAAAGGAGGTTCCAGCAGTTCCTGGCTTTCTAGAGACTCCAGAAGGAAGTCAGGCCTCCGTGGTGGTAAGCTGGCTCGTTGAATAGCATTTCTGAAAATAAAAACAAAATAATGCTCCAGATTAGGGATTATTTTAAATTGGCATAATCTGCCCTTGCAGCTAAACAAACAGTTGTGTTTCATCATCCATCCCTGCTCTGCAACATTCCCCTTGCATGCAATAATAATTCCTACAGACTAAATTTCCTCCTGTATTGATGTGACCATCTGGTTCACTGTGGGAATGGCTGTGCCCACACAGGGAGTGGTGGAAGGGACACAGCTGACCAGGGCAGAAACACTTCTGGCAGCACAGACAAGCTTAAAGCAACGTGAAGTTACCATCTTGTTTCCCTGTAGGGTTCCTGTCCTGGGCTGAGAAGCTTCATGGAAGATTACTCCTTGCAATTGCCCTGTGATCAATAGGAATTTTTTTAAGAAAAAGCTTCCCCAGGGAAAAGGGGCAAGATGAAAGTTCAGCTTCTATATAGCCAGGATCTTGACGTTTATCACTTCATCAGAGCTTATGCATGTCTTCAGTGAAAAAAACAGGAGCTTCAGTGACAGCTCTAGGTCACTTGGGCAAGATAAGCTCTGCTGATGGCCAGTCCCACAACAATCTTTCAGTTGTTCCTCTGTGTAACTGTTCCTATGACAAATGACCAACACTCCATGAATTCAGCTGTATCTTGAGATAGTGAAGGTCTGCAGCTGAGCTGCTTCTACCTGTTGCTGATATGCAAATATAAAGTCAAAAATTCCTCCATTGTGTGTGGGCTGATGTTTGCATTTCACAGCAGCTCTTTGTAATTGCACCACCAGCCACACGATGCAGGCTCAGAGAAAGAGTTAAGGAGAGTGCATGAAACTAAGTCATCAGTGTGAAAACTTGGAAACAGAAATGAGACACACTTAGATGGACTACATATAGGCAAAGCTACACATATGCCAGGGAAATGGGGGAGGCACTAGAAGTTTACACTCACAGATCACTGCCAACTGAGCCCCCGTCAGCAGGGTGCAGTGGTAGATGTCTGCATTTTGAAGGCCGTGGCTCTTCCTCTGCTGCATGTCCTCTTGTCTCAGGGCTAACATCAGGCCTCCTAGATGTCACCTGCTTCTTCAGAGGTGGCAGAAAAGAAAAAGGTTTATTTATTTTCTTGGAGAGAGCCTTCCGTTTCCACAGCGTGGAACAGCGGTACAGGAGTGGGGAGGGTTGTGGGCTGCCTGGTAACACAAAGAACAGCAGAGATGTGATGGCTGAGAGCAGGAGCAACACCACATCCCCCAGGGAGAAGGACACTGCAGAAAGAACTGAGATTTCTGATGACCTCACAGCCAGAGCAGCTAAATTAAGAGGTTACTGTGGAAACATTGAGGCAAGAAGGATCGGGTAGTTCTGCAGCAAGGCGAGCTGCACATTGTAGCAAATGGAACAACTGGTGTCTTGGAAAGCTGCAACAGAGCTGGGAAGGCTGCCCAGGAGCAGGAAGAGAGCAATCAATACAGGCATCCCTATCTTCCTTTGCACACACAGGGCTGGGCTCATACTCAAAGGCAGAAGGGACATAAGCCCACATTTGAAGGTACAAGCAGAGCTGAAGCTAAGGCAGGATCAGATGCAGCCTCTAATGCTTCATTCTGGCACAGAATTTAGAGACCAGACCCATGTCACATGCAAAGGTTTTATCCAGGAATATTGTCTGTGGCAGAAATTGGTTGGTTTTGAAATCGTTCCATTAAGAAGGTTCCCAGTGAGCAACAGGAGTGTGAAGTGCTCCAGTCTCAGCTGAATAAAATGCTCTGAACCACAGGCAAAGGTGTGTGTGGGATCCAAACAACAGCTGGGATGTGGAGCTCCAAGATACACAAACACATCCCCACACAGAGCAGGGACCAGAGCAGCCCAGTTCTGGATGTATCTGAGCAAACACTTCTCTCTCTCACCTGCAGCTGGTGCTGGGCATGGAGCTGATCCTGCAACTGTTTCAAGCCACCAGTGTTTCTCAAGGCCCAGGTTCCCCCTTCTCTCAGAGAAGCCCTGTGGTGAACTCCTGTGCCTTTTTCAATGCCAACTTTCTTCTCCTTTTGCTCCTTGGCAAATGTGAGCCAAGCATCAAATACCTGCAACAGGAACGAGAGAGAGCTGGGAGTGTTACCCAGACAGATTCCAGGCCAGGGACTCCCCCTGCAGACAGAACACTCTCCGTTCCACAGGATAGGAACAGACAGAGCTACTGCAACAGGACACTTCCACAAGGACAAAGGGACAGGGATTTCAGTCAGCTGAGGCTGGATGGGGTAAAACACATATTCATTTTTTAATGGGCTAAGACAATTTAAGGACAGTTTTCCAGCATCCCAAAATAATGTACAGAAACCCAAAGATGACAGGAAGCAGATACTCAGTGTGCACCGTGCTGACTGCAGTCAGACCTGTCCCTGATCTGCACATCTGTAAACCCCTGCCCCACAAACCCCTCACCTTCCTCTGCACCGCCAGGGACCAGTGCCACAGTGCCTGCACCGTCTGCTGCTTCTCCCACTGTTGCTGCAACAGCTGTCAGGGAAAAAAAATGCACAGCAACCAGGTTAGGAGTTCACACACCCCACACCAGCCAAAGCATCAACCAAAGAGGAAATGCTGGTAGAGCCAGAGCAGAGAAACCTACTCAGTTCACCCAGTCTATGGTAAGGTGTGTCTCGTGCTAGTAGAACCAGAAACTCCTGAAAATGTTTAAATAAACTTTTTTTGGTCCTTGTGTAAACAGAACATGACAGAGAAGAATGGATAATGATTAGCAAGGAGCGAGGGATCTCCCCAGGGGGAAATTCCTTACCCGGGCCTTCCAGCAAGAGAAGGCAGCAGAGCAAAGCCTGCGAGTCATGAGGTGATCTCCCAGTCTCTGCAGCAGCTGCAAGGCAACCAAAACACTGAGTCACTTGCAGGCAGACCTCATTTATCTGAGTCAAATGCTGCTAGAGCAGAA
This sequence comes from Empidonax traillii, assembly GCF_003031625.1. Lineage (NCBI taxonomy): Eukaryota > Metazoa > Chordata > Aves > Passeriformes > Tyrannidae > Empidonax > Empidonax traillii. The sequence continues at coordinate 1,160,990 of NW_020955292.1, read as the reverse complement.
CAGCTACCAAACAGCCTTTATCAGCCTCCCTTTGTTCTGCTGAGGTCACCCTCAACACCCACATGCCCTACAGTGTAACCCATCTGCAGGTATCTGAGTCCAGCCAGGATTTCAGGATTTCATTCACAGTAAATGTCCCACCCACGGCAAGCTCAGCTTGTCATCTCTAGTTAAGTCTGTTACTTCTATCAGTTTCTTCAGGCAAGACACAGGCAGGTTCCTTCCTCCTCAGCACATAAGGCTGTCACGCTGCTCCTCAGCCAAGACTGTCATTCCCCTCTCCAGGGCACACGTGGCACTTCCCACAGGCTAGGGAGGCTGCTGATCCCTCTCACCATTTTCTCAAGGCACTGCTGATGATAATTTTTCCATTTCCCCAGGTACTTGTGGAGCAGGTGCTGCTGGTGGTGCTGTACTGCCCTGAGGTGCTGAGCCCTCAGCATCAGACACTCCCTCGTTAACTGCCTCCAGTGAAGAAACAAGGTCTGCAAACGCACTGTCAGGAGAAGATAAATTAACCCATGTACCAAAAGGAGACTATTCATTTCAGAGTATCAAGTGATCAGCTGCTCTTGCAGACTGTTTCATCAATACTGAACACGGACAACACACAGCACTGACAGAATTCACTGTAAGGAATAAAAGTGAGCTGTGACTTGCAAGTCCTCCCTGCTGCCACTTACATTCTTTATAACCTTTAGGAAAACATTTGCCCTCTGTGCTTCAGAGTCCTCATGTCAAGAATGTGGCTGGTACCATGAAAATGCTTGCAGAGTTTGAGGGCCTTGAAGCAGTAATATTGAACTGCCCTCAAAACAGGTGTCTGAGCTTCTCAAAATTAGTAATGGGAAAATTGCTTTGAGGAAGGAAGTGTTACCATCCCTTATACAGACAAGAAACCAACAGAGAAGCAAAAGCCACACCAGCCGCCTTCAGCAGATCACAGGAGTGCCAAGTCATTCTCCATTCTCTGGGGATGTCCTTTGTAAGTTACCAGACCATCCAGTCACTTCATCTGCCCACATGACACAACAGACCATACACAGAAAACGAGGTGTTTTGAGAGATCAGTATCTCCATCAGCTCACCTACATCCAGATGTTTTCTGGCTTCCCTCACAGCTGTCACCTTCTCCTGGCGGTGACGCGCTCGCAGCCAGGCCGTGTGTCTCCAGTGCAGCAACACCTAAACACACCATGCAAACAGGGATGGGACACTCACTGGCACTGCAATGGAAGGGGAGGCAAAATACTCCCCACTGCTGCCAACACAACCATTTCCATCTCATTTTCCACATAAGGCTCAGCAAGAGAGTGAAAATTTCCCAAAAATTAAACACAGCAGTACTTCAGAGGGTCCCCCTGGCATTTTTCAAGGCATCCTTCTTTTCCATCCACCCACCTTCCTGCTCCACCTCACCAGTATTATTATGCTACATCAGACTGGTTTCCCCTTCCTGCTAAGAAATGAGGAGAAAAAAAGGAAGAGGAAAAACTGTGGGCTCTCAAGTTTCAGAGACAACTGTAAAAACAAGATGAGGCTCTCAGTTTTTAGACCTTTCTTAGTAGTGACTCTCAGATCAAGTTTTTGGTTGTTCTAATTGCATTACCTGACGCCTGCCCTGAACCAGCACCTGTACTGACCCCTGGGCAGCTGCTGTGCACACCCTACCTTTGACAGCACTGCCCTCCTGCAGTGCTCATCTGCCTGAGCTGTTGCCTTGGTTTCCTGTATGAGAGCAAGGGCATTTTCTCTCCACGTACACAGCAGCTGCCTGAAGGCAAAAATACACCAAAAAATGTAAAACCAAACATTAAGAATGATTCTCACTTGTTTATTTGGCACCTTCCTACTCACAAGGGAACCAAAACCAGCTGCCTCTATAAACTCAGTCATGCAAATCACCTTGTGCCCGTTCAGGTCTCTGCTGAAGAGAAGGCAGTGCAAAACACAACTCTCTGAAATCCAGAGCTCAGCCAGTCAGGCTCTGCAAGGGACTCAAGTTTCATAGCATTAAAAAAAATAAGGTAATTAAAACTAAAGTAACTGCAACCAGTGCAGTGTGGTAATCTCTTTAATCACTCTCCTCACTAATGGCAGACAGCCTCTACATCTTCTACTAAAGCATGGCAGAGTCAACCCCCAGCACTGAACACTGGAAAAGTTACACAGGTGGCAGTGAAAGAAAGTGGTGAATTTGCCTGCAGGGCAGTCCCTTCCCCCAGGCTGCCCAAGGAAAGGCTCACCCCAGCAGCAGCCTGGTGTGCTCCTCCTCCTTTGCAGCTACTCGGTACAGGACACACTGGACATTTTGTTGGTAACTCTGAAAAAAAAAAAAAAAAAAAAAGCATTGAGAGGTAAATTTCCCTCAACTGTTAACACCTCTGAGGAGAGGAGACATCTGGAATCTCTAAGTAGCAGCTCAGAAGAGTAACAGTGGAGAAAAAAAAATACTTGGAGCCACTGAAATCAGATGCTGCTTTTCCGTGACAAGCAGTGAACACAGCCTAGTTCCTGCTCCCTGTGATACACCCTTCACCAGAGCCACGAGATGACACTGGGTGTGCTCCACAGAGCAGTGCCAGAACTTACACAGCCCTACCTACAACAGCCTGCATTCCACCTTCCTCACCTGGTGCCTGGAGTGAAGCAGTGGGGCAGCTCTTCAGCTCTCACTGCAACACTTAAGCACAGCCAGACAACAGAAAGGGACATTCCCTCCTACCTTCCAGGCTGCCAAGGTCTTGCCCAGCAGTGTCTGTCGATAGTGCAGATCTGCTCGCACCAACTTCCTCCACTTGTCACGCTGATGTCCCACATACTGCAAGGAATCATAGAATTAATCATCAAGTCCAATCCTTGATCCAACCCACTGTGATTACCAGATCATGGCACTCAGCGCCACATCCAGCCTCGTCTTAAAAACCTCCAGGGACTGTGAATCCACCACCTCTCTGGGCAGGCCATTCCAATGCCTGATCACTCTCTCTGAAAAGAACTTCTTTCTAATATCAAACCTAAACCTCCCCTTTATGAAGGGGGAAAAAACCCAGAAGATGCTTACACATGAAGGAAGGAAAACAGGCAGTGGCAGAGGGAAGAAGGAAAGGCACCATTCTCAGTCTCTGGGGAAACATCAATTCTTTATCCTGCTCTGAGAGGTTGTCACACAAATTGGTGCTGCACTCTGCTATTCCTACAAAAGGTCTAGTTGAGGTGGGTTTTATTCCTGCCCTTTGTAGGAATCCTCTTGCAGACTGATTCAGGTCACTGAAGTTAACAGGTCTGCACCAACACACAAGTGCCAACTGTAACATTTCTCACAGATTCTCACAACACGCTGCAGGGCACACCTGGTACATCGTGGTAAGGGAAAGGCCCAGCATAAAAGTACCCTGGGACAGGGTCTGCTACAACCTGCACAGAGCTACAGGCCACACACAAAGGCCTGGCTGCAAACGTCCAACCTGAAGTTTTGAGGACACACAGAGTACTGGGTAGGGACAATTTCATCACCTGACTCTGGTTACATTCTCAGGTGCATCTAAACTATAATCCCATCCTCACCACATCTAGACACATGAACAAGAAGTCAAAGAGCTCCCTCCCCTCCCTCTACTGTTCCACCCACACTGAACTAGTTTTACCCACCTGGAACAGGACAGCCTAGGACTGACTAGTGTTTAAATAAATAATTTAATTTCTAGCCATATGGGTACAAGCAATCTGACCATAATAAAGAATTCTTCCCCATCTCTTAACTCTCTCACCTCCCTCCACTTGTTCCAAGTCTTCTGCAGACACTTTGAACAGTGAAATCTTAAGGCTTGCATCTCCTTGAGCCTCCTATAAAGAAAAATAATTATTTCTCCTTCAATGCAATCCACGTTACTGAACCCTTCTAGCACAGAGCTGAGTCCACATTTGTTATTTTCAGTAAGTCATTTACTGAAACACAAACTAGTAGGCTCCAAAGCACAAATGAGGAGTCGGCATCATTGTGAATTAAATGTTGTTTGTCCTCAGTAGGCCAACGCAGGGCCAATCCAAACCACTCCCCCTTTTAAAAAAAACCTCTTCTTACTCTTTTTTTCTCTCCTGAGTACTTTGCTTCCAGAGGCAGAAGGCCTTCAGCTGCAGGAGGTTCCTGTAGTGATCCCTGGCACGAGCCAAGGCCTCGTGCTCCTCCAAACGTGCCGCTGTTCTTCTGCGCCAGGAGCACCAGAAACAGAGCAGCAGTCGCCTTTCAAAATGACACCTAGCCTAAGGGGAAGGAAGGCGGCAATGAACACCTGACACAGGGCACCTACAAACAGAGAAAATCCTTAAAGATGACAGCACAGAACTGCCCAGTGCTGTTTTCCTCTCCTCAGGCTGAACAGCAATGGACACACCAAAGGCCCTTTGCTGTGAGGTTATGTAACATGTTCTGCAGGTCCCTGTGTGCATGTGGAGGGAGGAACTGTCACCAGAGACCAGCAGAGCAAAGAGGGGAAAATTACAAATTGGCAAGTGGCATGTGAAGGGCTCCGAGAACCGATAAGCCCCAGAAACCAGTCCTGCTGAATTCACAAGAGCTGATAATCTCCCACCAGCAAGAGTCAGCCATATCTGCACAAGGTCACCCACACTACCAAAACCTTGGAGTTGTGTAACAGACCACAAAAAAAGAGGCAGTGGCTCTACATATAAAGGCTCCAGGATTACATATATACATATATATATACACACATCTTAGGAAATGAAGGACTCCTCAAGCAACTTTATGGACACCTACCTAGAAGCAACTAATTTGTCAGTACAACCCTGGACTTCTTAAATAGGCTGGGGTTGGTCCTTTAATTATTATTATTGTTTCAGTGAAGTAACTATGAAAATGACAGTGTGAGAGTTTCCCCTGACTTGATCTCCCACCAGGGAACAGGGAATTTACAACACCCAAGTCCATCTCATGCTAACTCACGTTCACAGACAGGGAGTAAGAAATCATCCCCTCTATTTCCTAAGCAAGGGCAGGTAAGAGAGTTACATTTACCCTCTCCTCCCCTCTTCGATCCTCCTGCAGCTTGCAGGCCTTCAGCAGCCACGTGTCAAACGCCCATCTCATCAACGCCCTCCTGCAGGCAAAAAGGGACAATGTCAGCACAGGGGAGAATTCCTTCAGAATACACACTGACTGTATGGAAGTCAAACAGCCAACCCATCTACAGCTTAAGCAGTTACTTGGTTTTTCAAATCATGCAAGCCTTCTTTAGAAACGAGGCAGCAGATAGATCATTACTCTGATATAGTCCAGCTCTGAAATCCAAACAAGCCTCAGAGCTTGGCTTAATCAATCTCTCTCTCACAATCCACAGAGAAGCAGGAGATGTAAATTGTTCAGTACTCATAGAAAATATCAGAGCAATTGGCATCAAGATGGTCATGTTCCCAAAGTATCACCAGACTTTAAAGGAGAACCAAAGGCCCACAAGCTCCACATTTGTACAAGTTTGTATTAATATTTCTCTGGGTACCTGTAACGGACACAAGCCACTGATGTTAAGGCCTGATGCTGCTGCTCCTCCTTCTCTTCCAAACGGCTCTTCCAGCGGTTCCAGAACTTCTGCAGCACCTGAAAGAAAACAAGATAGACACAAAAAAACCCCATAGATGTCAAGGGAGGAGAAGAATGCAGAGAAATCCATTATTAAAGTTCTACTGAAACTGCATACTGCAGTGGTTGCCTCCTGCACTGCTTCACATCCCAAACCTGCTCAATAACCTGCTGTGAATTTTTCTGGTAAAAGAAAAAAATCAACATAAACGTAAGGAAACAGAAAACTGCATTAATGTATCTAAGAGTGGCAGTTGACTTACACAGGAGATTTTCTGTGGTTATCAGTATTTAGGAACAAAGCCACTGCTGTAATGAAAAAGTACTTTGTAGGTGAAAGTGGAAGTTGAGGGGACAGCTCAAGAAAAACTAACCCAAGAACAAGAGTCAAACTCACTGTGACTTGGTGCTGACGGTGTGCCAGGTTTTTCCTCATTCTCTGAAGACGAGTGTTCACCACATTCTGCCAAAGCCCCTTGAAGCCAAGTTTCTGTAACAGCCAGAAACAGACACAACTTTTATGTAATCCAAATCAGGGAAGTTTAGAGCTGGCTGCTCCTTACAGACAACGTGCTTGATGCTAGTCCTTGCAATAGCCAGGATTCATGAACTTCTCATCAAAGCAAGGCATCCATTTCCTCTCACAAACTGTCACTTCTCCAGTTTCCCAGCTGGAAGAATAATTGTTCTGGAGAGTAGCACAGTTTCCCCATTTGTATTTAACTGGTAGATTCCAGAACAGCTGAAATTTAGAAACCTGATGTCCAATCCAAACTTGCTACGGCATCTCCCACTGAACACCCCCACACCACTGTCAGCATTCCAGGGACAGTCCCCACAGCCCCTGCCACCTGACACCCGACAGTGCTCTTACCAACAGGTGATGTCTGTAGTGCTCTTCAGCCAGCTCACACTGCTGAGACTCTTCCACACACAGCACAACATCTGTCACTGAGTTAAAGGACCTTTTACACAGAGACATCCATCCCAACACACACACAACCTTCTCCCACAGAGGGGCACTACATCTCCATCTAAATTTGCTGCAATATTTGAATTTCCAGCACTGTTATCAGCAGAAGTTTTGACTAAAGTCAGGGTTTTTTTTTGATTTTGATGGCTTATCACAATGGATTTCTGATTCACTGTTAAGGAATTCCTGCACAACCGTAAATTATCTTCTGCAGGCTCTCAGGTGTCAACATGCTAACATCCTGTAATTGCAGCAGGTTAATTAATTGTTAGTATGGCATTACACGCATCTCTCCAATGATAACATGTTTGTTGTCACCCACGCTGCTGCCCAACATTCCTGCTTATTAACTGGATCTTTCCCCCACGGGAATGCTTTTAACCTGTCCGTGCTAGGGGTAAAGACAGACGGGATACAATGCTTCCAGCGTGCAAAGACTCTCCACAAGGCAATCCTTGCTGCTTGTTTTTCCAAGTCCCTTTGGTGAGCACAAATTCTTCTCTTGCACTCCAACAACTTCTGCCAGTTGGAGAAACAGCGCCGGAGTGTCCGGCTCCGGTGAAGCTCCTGGGCCAGCTCTGGTAAACAAACACAAATTACCCCTGCCTTGTTCTGTCCCGGGCTCTTTTGTGTCAGGAAGATCATGGCATCTGAGCCACTGGTTCTGAAGTTCAGTACACACAAGCTTGCTCACATTTCACCATAGTCCCAGCACTAGCTCCTAGTTATCCAAGCTGGGTTCTTCTCCACTACCACCAACCCAAAGGCAATTCACACAAACATCCAAACTCATTTCAGTGACTCCAAGGGAAGAAACAAAAGAACTGGTGTAATAACCTTTACCATCCTGCAGGAGTTTTGATTTGTCTGATTATCAAGAAAATCCACAGAATGCTCAAAATCCTGAATACATCCTTCCCACAGGTACCCCAGTTAGAATATAATACACAATGTGCAAGTTTCCATTGAGGGAACAGCAAAGCATTTCCTCTTCAATCACATGGAAGGCAGGTGATCTTCCCTGTGGTTCAGTGCACAACCTCTGCCAGCCAGGCCTGTCACAGTGTGCAGCCTAAGCTGCATCTCATCATCTGCTGGGCAGAGACACAGCAGTGTCTCCTAGAACAAAAAACCCCAGCAGTGTGCCCTAAGCAAAGGGGCTGAGCCCTTCCATCCCCACTCACCATTCTGACGTTTCTTCACTCTGTGGAGGTTTAAGTATCCCAGCCATGCTCGCAGGCATCTCCTCAGTTCCCAGTGCTGATGGTGAGTCACTGCCCTGGTCTCCTTCTGCTTCTCGTTCCGGCTGTACAAATACAGCTCTCGCCACTGCAACCAAGCCTGACAGAAGAATTGAGGGAGGGCAGTAAGGAGAAAAAACAAGATCAGGAAACTAGTACAAAGAAGAGAAGAGGAAGAACACACAGACAATAGGAAATTCCATGTAAGTTCTAAAAGGTGAAAGCCATGAGCAATGAACTTGCAATCTGAACTTGCCCTGATGCAGCTTCATTCCATTTGCTCATGTCCTGATACGCTACTCCTCCATAAGTACTGCAGTTGGCAAAGTAAATTAACACAAGGCCTAATTTTTATTCATCTGTGACATTTTCACATGTGTGCCACTTAAAACATTAGAGAAGTTTAAGAAACTCCTGGGACTTACTCGAAATTGCAGGCTCTGGGCCCAGTGCTGCAGAGCCACGATATTCATTTGATGTCCAGTGCATTTCTGGTGGTGTTGTCTTCTCCACACCGCCCACGAAACCCTGCCAAAACAACGTTACAGACAGGATCAAACACAGGGGCCATAATTCTGGGCAACAAATCACCCTTTTCTCATTGAAGAAAGGTATGAAAAACAACCTTTTCATAGACTCACAGAACAGTGTGGGTTGGAAGGGATCTTAAACATCATCTCATTCCCCTACCACGGGCAGGGACACCTTCCACTAGCCCAGGTTGCTGCAAGCCCTGTCAACCTGGCCTGGAACACTTCCAGGGATGGGGTAGTCGCAGTTTCTCTGGGCAAACCGTGCCAGGGCCTCCCCACCCTCACAGAAAAGAATTTCTTCCAAATATCTAATCTAGATCTACCCTGTTCAGCTTAAAGCCATTCCCTCCTGTCCTCTCACTGAGTGCCTTTGCAAAAAGTCCCTCTCCAGCCTTCCCGTAGGTTGCAGCTGGCTATTGAAGGCTGCTAGAAGGTCTCTTCAATTCACAGTCTATGGGTGTGCCAGAAGAACTCACACACCAAAAAGAAAAATTAAACCATTTTAAAAACAATCGAAGATGGAACAAAATCACTGCAGGAAAAGGTAACACAACCCAGGTAAGAGCCATGGCCTCGTGGTCAGCACCTCTCTGCCTGTTTCCATCCCATCCTTACCGCAGACAGCTTCTTTCCCTGAATGCCAGTGCCACAGCCTGCAGCCCACGCTTTGTCCTTTGAACATCAACATAAACCAGCCAGCACTGCCAGGTCCTGAGCAGCTTTTGCTTCTTTGCTGTGCACAATAACAAACAAAATGACAGCAGCTTAATTTCACACAGGAACCTGGCACGTTTGAGCTGCTGTCCTCGACTCCTGTCCCCTCAACCTGCAGGGACACCTCGTGGAAAGCCCTGAAATGACAGGGAAGCTCAGCCTGGGCGAGGGTGTCACACTGCCCAGTCCCAGAATCGCTGACAGCACCATCACCCACCGGTTCAGAGCAGCGTGAACGATCAGACAATGGCACTGCTTTGTCTTCAGCGCTTACAGGGTCTATAATGTGTAACAATGCTCACTAATGACCTTAGTGGGTAAGAATTACGGGATTTTCTTTAGTTCATTTTCAAAAAAAAAGAAGTTCATCAGGTTCATCAGTAGCTTTTCAGGAGTTACCATCTAGTACAAGCAGAGAAATCAACCAGAAACAAGCCAAGTTTATTTAGCAGGCTGGTCATGCAGCTAAAAACAGAAGTGGTGTCACAAATTCCATTTACCACTTTATGCAGTGGCTGCACTTTCTCCTCACAGTAGCCTGGCTGGTCAGAACTGATGCTATTGAAGCAAAGTTGTCAGAAGAAAACATCATTGATTCTATGCCCCTTCACATTTACACATGAAAAAAAAAAACCTCAAACTTTTTTTTTAAGATTTCCTTGTGAATCAAACATTAACCTACCTTATACCAGGTCATTTTTCTCTATTTATGACTAAGTAACACACAGCTTCTGCTGGAAATACTCGGGCCTCACTCAGTGAGAAAGGAATTCTAAATGGCTCTCTGATAGTCTGAGGCTACATCCTTGTGCAAGGAGACCAGGTAATTTATTTTGAAAATCAGCTCAGAACAAAACTATTGGAACCAATACAGCTCCAAAACAAATCCATTGCAGAGCAAAGAATCTACACAATGAGACCGGGGCACTTCAAAAGCTTGGGCTTCTTTTCAACTGTAAGACACAGCCTGGAAGGAACAGTGAATTCAGGTAAAATCAGTGCAGTTAATACCACAGGGAATAGTTATCTAATGTCTGTAGCCACAGCTGATAGAGAATTCCAATAATACATTCCATCAAAAACATATTTGAACACTTATTAAGTTAAAAAAAAATAAACCAAACAGATGATAAAACCAACCAAACCACCCCCTCAGAAACAAACACTGCCATCCAGAGCAGATGGAGAGGCCCTTAAGCTTATCCAGTGGCATCCCTAAATTACTCTGTAGCTACACCATAGTGCTCCCAGGGAATCCTCCTGCCAGCTCCAGCCATCTGCTCCTGGAAGCACCGCCCTGCCAGGGCCTGGGGAGCACAGGGACACAGATCCTGGGGGAATGTTCCCCTTGGAAACCCCCACCTCAGTATGTCCCCAGATAAAGACAGTTACCCTCACTTGACTTACCGTGAGACTCTGCAATCCAGTGTTTGTTCCTCTCCCCTCGCTGCTGGCACACAGAGGCTCTCCAGGCCTTCAGTATCCAGCTACAGAGGAAACGCCTGGAAAATGAAACCAGCGCCATGTGGTGAAACAGCCACCAATGACCACAAGTAGGATTCTTTCAAGTTCAGTTGCACTCTAAAGATATGTTGAAAAGGGAGTTTTGACTTCATCCTTAAGACAACAGCAATAACAAAGGGTAAGAAGAATATGACGATGAAGACATTGCTCTTGGCCTGGAGGTAGCACGGCTGTGACTGTTTACTGCTATTACTGACTCTTTCAGAACCCAAGGAAAAGCTCTCACACACACACCCCAAAGGGAAGTCATTTCACAAACCTGTAGTGGTTCTCTGCTCTGAGGCTGAGCTGCCTCTCTCTGCAAACTGTCCACCGCTCCTTCCACCGGCCAAAAGTCTTTTGAAGAATCTTCTGCTCATAAAAGGATCTAAACAGTTGAAAGATTTGGACACGGGGAACTTCACACAGGTTTCCAGAGTGACCACAAATCACTTTTAATGAAGATTACAGTACCTCTTCTCCAGCCTGGCCTGGTTAGTCTAACAACATCTAACTGCATTTAAAACCACTGCCCTACTGTGACACTTTATTCCAGGACTCTGTGAATATGACAAGAATCAACCAGTTTACTGACTGTAAAAACCTCACATAAAAGCAAGGAATAAGACAGATGTTGTTAACTTGCCAATTGACTTTAGACCCCCGAGTAACTTGCATATTTTATCCCCAGTTCTGTGTTTTACTCAAACAACCAGGATAGTTAATAACAATACATTTATTTTCCTTGTTATTTTGTTCTTTGCTATTTTAATACAAAAAATGTTATATATAGAAACAAATGCAAAACCTACATCAGATTTTATAATGCTTTGATGTTTCCATTGTGCTTCAGAAACAGCAAATTTAAAATCTTCCCAAAGAGCACCTAAATAGGCTCAGGAACTCCTTCAGCCAGTTGCACATCACCTGTGCTAAAAATGAAGCTGTTCATCTGTTCCTGTACCTGCCCCTTCCAGTGGATGCTGAGCCACGCTCAAAATGGACTCACAAGTCATATATGACCTTCAAATTCTTTAACCTCAGCAGAACAGTCTCTGCTTTTATGATTCTATTATCACACACCTGGCCAGGGAAGAAGCGATGGGACACATTTCAACTGAATTGTGAACAACTAAAAATTCAAATATGGGAAGATCTGCATGCAGGCATTGGGATTCTGCTCACCTAACTCAAATAATGGTCATAATCTAATATTCCAAAACTTTTCCATGTGGTCAAGATGACCTGAGCAGCAACCTAAGAACCTAAAAGTCTCATCAACTGGAATATGAATCCTTTCAAAAAATGTCTCACCTCTCTGTATCTCTGATGGAGAGAAGGTAAACAGAAGGACCCATGAGAACATACAAGCTAATAAACAAAAAGCTCACAAGCCCAACCTCACACTTTAAATCACAACTATCCCACCAGCTCTGTGAGATTGGTCGTGTCTGTAATAACAGCAGGATTAGGCCCAGAATACCAAGAGGTCCCTCAGTGCACACATACCAATCCTCTCACAAGTTGCAATTCACAGCCACCTACCCCAAGCCAAGTTGCTAAGTCATTCCAAACACTCAAGCAGAAAAGGGGAAAAAAAAAAGAAATAAAGAAGAAATGAGCTATATGTTATTTTTGGGGGGACTTGGTGCATTAACAGAACATTGCAAATGAAAGCTGTGGAGAACTAGGGATTTCTAAATCTAAAAAAGCAATTCATTGTTGCTTATGTTCCTTGCTGATCTTTATAAAATGTATTTCCACTTCTAAAAAAAAAAAAAAAAAATCAAATAATCATTGCCCTGAATTTATAGGCAGCCAGAGTAGTGCTAATGCAGTAGATGGGACATCAGTGATGGTGAGGTTCACAGGGCAACTTCCATTTACCAACTAAGGCATAACCAGAATACATTTGATACAGTGCAATCAGACTGAATCACTAAAGGGCCTGATCTGATTCCAAACGCAGCAAATGCAGCTCTTCCCACTGGGAACTGCTCCAGTTCCCAAGGGTGTGGTCAAGCAAGAATGAACGTGCAAATGAAAGCCAACCAAGAAAACAGTATCAAAGCGTTGGGTTTCAGCAGCTCACACAACACTAACAACAGAAAGGGATTATCTGCCACAGGTATTTCCACGTCAGACAGACACCAAAATGCACACTAAGAACAGCGCAAACGGCCAAATGAACTGAATTTTCAGATCTCTCTCATCATACCTTGGAGAAATGGTCAAATTTAATGCAGGAATCACAATCATACCCCATCATTTATATGCACAAACAGTTCAGCTTCATTGACACACCACAATTCCTGTGAATTCAGTTAGTAAAGTTTCACCATGACTGTTAAAGAAAAAAAGCAAGAGCAAGAAGGGTACTTAAAGGAAACCTCCAAGTGATGTCAAACTATATCCAGATACTTTCTTGGCAGGTAGAACTCTCTAAGCCCAGTGGTTTACCAGTAAGTCATCTAAAAAAAAACAAAGGAAACCCACCCTTGAGTTGTGTAATTTTATCTACCTGGCTTTGGAAGGGAGAACTTGTCCAAATGTCATTTTTGCCCACAGATAGAAGAATTTCTTTGTTAGATGTCTGGAACATAAGGAGAGGTTAGTTGTCTTTGTACTCCTCTGCAAATTCCCAAGCAGCAGTAAAAATAGGAACTTTTAGTTTCAGTAATAAAACCGAGGGTCTGGTTTTCAGGGATCAATGCATATATGAAATATTTACACCCTGGAATTAATACCTGTGACAGAACAATTCATCAGCCACAAACAGAGGCCCCAGCATCACTGCAAGGCTTCAAAGGGGACATACTTTAGGAAAGCCAGGTAGCCAAAATGTTTCCCACCTACACCCAGTGGCACCACTGAGCAGGGTGCTGCCTAACTGAGGGCCTTTCTGTGCTTTAGAAGTGTTAACATCACCGTTTCCCTCAAAGTCAACCAGCTGAGTCCAGAATACTCGAGCCAGTTTAATGTTTAGCCCTGCCTGAAACCAGATCTTCCTTGTTCCCACCTCCCCCACAGCAGTTCGGCTTGTCCAGCTCCGGCTCAGCTCACTGATGTGTCGCTGTGACACTGTAACCTTCCCTCCTTTTCTTTCCGGTGGATTTAGGAGTTAATTGGCACACGGAGGGCCCCAATCAGCACCGAAGGCTTCCCGAGTTAATTAAAGCACAGCCGTGAAAGGGGCCTCCCTCTTTCAGCAGCTCCAGTTGCTCAACAAATAACAAGCTTTAATCTCGAAAACAATTACATCCCACCTTGGTCAAGATTCTTTCAACAAACAAAAGAAGTAAAAAAACACTAAAAGAGAGCAAGAGGAAACCATTACACCTGGCAATGTGTCACAGAATACTGTTAAACAGCCTTTTTTAATGTTGCATTAGAAAATAAAATAAATGGGAAAGACTGTGCCAATGCTTGTCCTCAAGTTACCACAAGACATCTTCAAAACTGTCTGGCACGGCCAAGTGCAAAAACTTCTGCCTCAGCCTGCACTGGGACTACTAAAACCAGACTTCCGTAGCCCTGTGCAGCGAAAAAATACATTTTGTACTTATCACCTGGTCCGGAATCTCTTTAACCACCTTCTTTGATTCTGGGCACACCCAATTGGACTGGGATTGTCACGGCCTCCGTCCTGGAATTCCTGTCTGGCAGAGTGGGGAGCAACAGATTGGCCACTTGCACGATGGACTTGATGCCCAAGTGGTTGTTGGATTTCCTGCATCTTCAGGGATTTTGAACTTAAAAGGAAAGAGGAAATATTCTGTGTAAAAATCACACTAATGGTAAAGAAATGGCATTATTTCAATAAACTGATCTATAACAAAGGTATCCAGTCACCCACAGAGCAGCTACAAAACGCTAAAATATTTATTGTCTCTTTATCGGGTGTTTTTCACTATCTGGAGTTTCAATGTTAAAGTTTCCCCAGCACCAGCAGAAAGACACATTTCACTGCAATCATGTCACAGGCAATTCTTTTTTCCTCTAAAGCTGAAATGAAAAAGTACTAAAGTGCATTTGTGCTTCCACTCCCATTTGTGTGCACACAAGGTGTTTTTACAGAGAAGATTTGAATGTGGTTTTCTGCCTTTTATTCTCAAACGTATCTATTGCTGAGAGATTCTCTTGAGGACTTGGGAACTGAAGTGAGAATTTTCCAGTTTAACATGAAATGTTCTTTCACAAGAAACTTTTTCCTAGTTTCACTCATATCTTAACTAAGTATGTTTCTCCTTAAAAAAAACCCTAAAAATGTCTTCCTGTTTTACATATTCATCATTAAAAAACAAAATTAGACATATTTTTCCACCACACAGTTTGCTTTCACATGTAAAATCCCAAAAAATAACACGTATGTTCTCATGAATTCTAAGTATTTTGTCTCGGTAATTTTCTAAAAACAAGGATAAAAAAACCACCCCTAACCAGATAAAACTTGCTGAACCAGTTGCATTGAAGCTTCCTTCCCGAAACAAATGCTGCCACCACCCTGAGAATTTGCACATTAGAACCACCAACACATCCTTGAGCTCCAGAAGAGGCAACAGAAGAGGGTAGTCTGAAATGTCACCCCAATAATCACCTGAACTGAGCTGGGGAAAACACGGCTGCAACCAGAAAAAAATGTTGGTTTCACAGAGTGGTGGGAACAATGCAAGTTGGAGAAGTTCAGCTAAATAAGCACGGGGTTCCTGCACATCTGTTAGGACCAACTCCCTTTAAAACTATTTAATCTGTTCCAAAGGCAAACCTGGTCTGACCATACGCGATGGCAACGTCACACAAAGGAGTTCAAAAAAACAAATCAAGCTTGGGTAAAACATGCACAAGTTTTGTATTAAAGTCTAAGGCATGTGAAAATCTAAGGATTTTCCTAAATTTGAAACACTGCAGGTGCTGCACATATTTACTGATGATGGCCTGCACCCATGAGAATTTACGGCAACTATGAAAAATAAAATAAGAGATGGATCATTTCTCCCTTGTGAAGTTTGAAATGAAAGCATGGGAAGAATAAGAGAGCTGATACCATGGGTTAATCTGTGGTTGGACCAACAACCAAATGTGTCCCAGGCTAATACCTCAAGCTCAAGAACATTATTTTTATGTTTAAATGTTGTGATAATTTAAACCCCCACAAAGTTGTGTTCCATGATGGGTTTGGGAGTGGGGTGCTTGTTGTTCTCTTCATTTTGCTTTTAGGCAAGCATTCCACAGAGACCACTAAGGCTCCCTGTGAGAACACCTTAACTTTCTTCTGTCGTATGGAAAGCCTAAGATACCATAAATTAAAATAAAAATAAATTACAGCTGAGGTCTTTTAACAGGGTAGCTTCTTCTTACTGCTTACCTGCTCCTGACTTTCTCCATTTCACTGTGGTTCCAAGCCTGCAGTGCACAAATTCCCTCTCTGTTCTGCTATGCTGTCCCTCAGCTTAGGACAAAGCATAAATTGGTGCCTGTTATTTGTGATGAATCTATCAAATGGATCTGTGCTAAATGCAATATCTTAAAGACATGAATTCCACTCAGGTGACCAGCACACAAACAGCACAACACAACATGCAAAGTGTGTGTCTCCCAGCCTCGCTGCCCTGAGCTGTGCTGACAAAATCTAATGGTGAGGAAGTTACAACCCTTTGAATCCTAAGGCAACAACTGTGCCCACCTAAACAAAGATCTGCTAGAAAAGTGCTATAAGAGGATGACTCCAAGCTATGTTCCCCTAATTAAAAACAATTTAATAACCAAGGGTGACACGATCAGGAGCTAACCAAATGGACTCCTTTCCAATTATTTTTTTTTTAATACTAAGCTTCTTTCCTTCACAAGTACACAGAAATTACGAAAACAATGAATTCCAGCAACAAATTCTGTGTGCACAGAACCCTGTGCCTTCCAAAGACCTCGAGGGGATTCAGAGGCTGGGAAAGCACCTGGGCTTACGGACAGGCATCTCCTTGTAAGTGTGAGACTTCAAGAAGTATTTCTATAAGCCTGGCTTAGGGTGTGACAGAAAGAAAGCCAAACAGAATCCAAACCAAAACAAACAAAACCTAACTCCCCCAAACAAACATTCAACAAACCAATCAACCAAACAAAAACAAAAAAAAAAAAAAAACCAAAACCCCCACAAAATTTCTCTGCGGTTTTTCTCCACAAAATTCCTTTCAGCAGATAATCACATCTTGAATTTTTGTGCCAAACACTCGACACCCACACAACGCTGCTCCGCAGCCCCCCCTGCCCCCATGAGGGGCCGAGGCCGCGGCTCCCGCTCCCCGCCCCGCTGAGGGCGCTACGGACCGCGGGACCAGCGGAGGCGGGACCGGCACACGGAGCCGCGGAGCAGCAACCGAAACTCCGAGCCGCTTCCCAGGGGTACCGGAGCGGGAGGAGCTGGAGGAGCGGGAGGAGCCCGAGGCGGCCCCGCCGTGAGGGGCGGGCGCTCCCCGCCCTCAGCCGGGCGAAGGCGCCGCGGCGCCCCCTGGCGGCGGGTGGAGCGCGAACAGCCCCGGAGCGCCCGGGATTTACCGAGCGCCGGGACGGAGCGAGCCCGGGCTGGGGAACCTGCCGCGGGCACTCGTGAGCTAAAAACAGAGTCCCGACATTTCTGTGCCACCGGGCTTTCCTGCTGGGAGCGTCCAGCGTCCAGCACCCGCGGCAGGTATGCCCTCGGGAGCCAGCTGAGCAGCGATCCAGCTCATAACAGCCACGTGAACAGTGGAACACCACACGGCTCAGGACCTCTTAAATCCCACAGCATCTCATAACAACCACTCAGCCACAGGCTGGCGGCCCGCTGGTTGCTATCGAGTCTCGCTGTGTGTTTGTTTGTAAAGCAAGCTGGCCCGGGGAGACTAGGCAATTGTTGCAGTGCTGTCTCATTTAAAATGCAGCACTTTGTCGTGGAAGAAAAAAAAAGTGAGAAATATTTATTTCTTGTTTATTTCCGTCTCGTTCTTTACAGCTTTTAATGATGCTATTTAACTTTCTTGAAAGATCTGGGACGAAAACACTTTCTTCACCAGATCCTACATGAAATTCCTTTCTCATACACAGACCTCTGTGCCCAAGGTGTTCGGGGAAGCTCTGGTTCCCCCCTGGGCTCTGTGGCCGCAGTCGTGGGGATGCTGCGGGCAGAGCCGCGGACACACGGAGCCGGCGATCCTGCTCAGTAAATTCCCTAAAGTCATGTTGAGAACAATGTCTGGTCCTCACTGCTAATCACTAAAATCTTTGTCCGGTGCCTCCGGATCAGCTGCCCCGCTCACTGCACCAGACTCCGTCCCGCTGTCCCCGGGATCGCCACACCCGCACCCGGCAGGGACGGGTAACGGCTGGTTGGGAGCGCCGGGCCGGGCTGGGCAGGGTGCGGGCTCGGGCTGACCGGCCCTGTCACCCGCGGGCACGGCGGGACAGCAGAGCAGTGCCGGGGAGGCCCCGAGCCCGCGCGGAGAGCGCTGTCACCGCCCGCCCGCCAGCGCCGTGAGGGGCCGCGTGCGCCCCGCCGCTTCCCCCGCTCCTGAGGGGGACGGGACCGGGCTGGGATCAGGGACGGGGCCCAAGATGGGATCGGGGACGGGGCCCAAGATGGGATCGGGGACGGGGCCCAAGATGGGATCGGGGACAGGGACAGGGATCGGGACCGTCCGGTGCCGCCGCTAACCACACGGCTCTCCCCGCGCCCCTCCGGCCACCCGCCCCGCAGGGCTGCCCGCCCAGACTGCCTGCGGGCCCTCGCCGCGCCCCGCGCCGCTCCTCACCCGCCGCGCCGCTCTCGAGGTGAGCCGCCGGTGCCGCGGCCGGCCCGCGGCGGGGGCTCCCTGAGGGGGCCGCGGCGTTTCCCGCCCGCTCCCCGCTCAGGCGCCGGGCGGGGGAGCCCCCGGGCCGCGCGCGCGCGCCGCGCCTGCGCGCGGGGCGTTAAATGGGTGCGGGGCGGGCGGCGCGAGGCCCCGGCTACGGCGGCTGAGCGGAGGCGGCGCCGGGCGGAGCGGGAGCGGCGCGCGGGGTACGCGGGGGCCGGGGCTGTGCGGGGGGGGCGGCGGGGCCGGCCCGCGGCGCGCGCGGCCCCTCAGCGGGGCACGGGCGGCCGGGCGGCGGAGCGGGGTCGGCGGCCGGAGCAGGAAGCGCCGCGGGCGGCAGTGAGGCCTGGAGCGGAGCGGAGCGGCGCGGGACGCCCGCCGGTGAGTGCGGGCGGGCGGGCGGGCGGGTGGGGATCCGCTGAGTCACCTGCCCCGCCGCTGCCGCCGCCCAACTCCCGCGCGGCCCCCGTGCCTCGGGACGGCGCCCGGGCCGCGCTGCCCCCGCGCCGCGGGGCGAGCGGAGCCCGAGCCCGGCGAGGCCCGGGAGGTGGGTGGGCAGGCGAGCCCGGCGGCCCCGCGCCCCGGCCGTGCCCCCGGAGCGGGGTTCGCGGTGTGGGAGCTCCCGGGCCGGGCTGCGGGAGCGGCTCAGATCCTCCGGCCGGAGCCGCTGGGCTCGGGGCTCGGGGGCGGCACCGGCTGGGAACGGGCGCTGTTGGGGAACCCGGCGCTTCCCTGCGGTGCCCAAGTGCCGAACTGGCTCAGGCTGGAGGGAAGACTCCCTCCTCCAGAACCGCACGGCTCGAAATCTGACGGCTTGGTTTTGTTTTAATTAGCTCCGTGGTCAAAGGCTTTGAAGTAACCATGGATAAAAGAGGAGGTGTAACAGAAACGGAAAATGGCGATGCTTTCCTGGAGCTGAACAGAATCCCAACCAAATACCCGCATCGTTACACTAAGGTCAGCTCCCCTTTCCTCCCGGAGTTGTGTGTGGAAGTCTCGGCCACACAAGTAGAGTGGGAGGTGGAGGTTCTGTAAGAGGGAAGCAGTGAGGTGAGAGCTGAAAAGCCTTCGCCTGGATTAGGATTTGCGAGGTGGGGTAAAACGAGCAGCTTGTTAAATGTGATGTAGCTGTGCAATCCTGTCCTCGAGATACTTCTTGATTCCCACTACCTCATTTTAATATCTGAGCACCCCACAGCATGTGCTGAGATTATGGTAGAGACTGAAGTATGTTGTTCTACCAGCTCTCTCAAGCACTTACTCTTCACAGTTCTAGTTCTGCTTTCAGGAGAGTTCCTTTCAGAGGTTGACCAAAATGTTTCCTTGCAGTAGGTGCCACTTCCTAGGAAGGTGTAGCACACAAGATCTTATCAGGAGTTCTAACGTGTTTACTGGATGCCTTCTGTAACCTTAGAATTGCTCATATTTGGCTGCTGGAAGCTTAAGCAGTTATGACTCCAACCAGTACTTAGTATTAAAACTTAAACACAGGTGCTTTTGTTTAACTGCGACACCTAAATATGTGTATGAGTGGAAGAACAATGACTAAATAACTTGCAATTAAAGATTATTTCAGTGCTGAGTAAGTTTAATGTGCTATGTTTAGGGCTCAAATCTTGTTTGGGGTTCTGGTACCACTGATGAAAACTGCCTTTGGAAAGAGTCTGGGATGGGGGCTGGTTTTCCTGTGGCTCCAAGCTGTGGGAACAGGTGGTCATTGCTTTGTGGAAATCTGTTAAGATACTTTACAGCAAATGGCCTGAAGTGTGGAACAGGGTGAGACAGTTTACTGTTGCTGACTGTTATCTTCCTTGAGGAATTCAGAGCTGTTGGTTTCGTGGTAGGTTGTTTTTTGAAAGAAAAAAAAATTATCGTTGTGGCCCTGTTCTGTTGAGATAGTGGAGCTCTGGCTTATTTTAACTAGACATCAACAATAAACCACGTACTTCAGAACTGGCAGAACTTCATGGGAATAGCGTGGCTTTCTAATTCTTTAACTTCTTAGAGAAGATGGGCACTTAACCTTGGAGGGTGTAGAGTATACTTTCAGGGCTTGCTATTCAGTTGAAGTGAAGGAGAGGAGCTGCTTTTAGACTTTCCCTGCTGAAAAAGTGGTGTCTATCCTTGCTCTGTCCTGCCCAGCTCCTCTCAAGAGTACTAACTGAATGCAGCTTCAAATCCTGCTTTTTGGGCAGCTTTCAGCCAGTGCTGGTAGTGGCTGTGCACTGAAACCAATGTATTTTTAGCATCAACTTTGTTAATTCAGTACCTACAGTTTCTGATCATGATAAAGTTGCAGAACTAGTGCCAGAAGGTGTCTAGTCTTGTTTACCTGTTGGTTTCCAAGGAGCCTGGATCAAGAAATACCAGAAATCAGTCTGTGTTGAAATATCTTTCCTCATATTATGGCTTTTTTACATGTAACAGGTTAAACGTAGCTGGTTTAAGGTGCTCGTTAATCAATATTGTAAGGCACTTTCAGATGTTTCAGTATCCTACTAGTTAGGGATTGAGGGAGCACTGTTTTAGGATGTGTGCTGTTGATTTGGAAAGGGGACTGATTTCCTTTAGTGCTTTATATTCACTTACTAGTAGTAGGAAAACAATTGACTCGTACTATGAGTGGTTCTGTTTGATTAAAACTGTTTAGTAACAGCTAAATACGCTTTTCACCTATCTACATAAACGTCCTAGTGTGTGAATGAAACAGAAAACCACCAACAGCACACTCTGGAAGTGCCAGCATTCATCTCCTGTTCCAGGAGTGCTGTGTAGTCCAAACAGTGTCTTTTGTAGCTCATGGGAAGCTGTTGCTCCAAAGATGCACAGCTAATGAGGAAAAGCCAAGAAACAATTCAAATTTTCCTCACTTGAATGAAGGATTGTGATAGGATGTGATTGAGAGGCTGTGGACTCCCTCTCGTGGCCAGAGGAGCAGCCCATTCCCGATGTGCTGATGGACGGGGCTGTTAATACTGGTAGTATCTGCACCGGGCTGTGATAGTATTACAGCTCTGATGTTACTCACAGATTGAGGTTTATTTTGGGAAGCTTGTGGGCAGGGAGGGCAGTGTTCCTCCCTTTAATGGAGCTCTTTTTGCTGAAGGCTGGTTCAGGATGATGCTTAATTGTGTGTGTGTGTGTAGGTTTTATCCAGCTACCAAACTGCCATCTGGAAACTTTCAAGTATCAAGCCCACATAGTTAATGAACTGATTTTAATCACACGGGGATAATGATGTAAAAACTGTAGAGGATGTTGTGTTCTTGGGGGTGAAAAGGTAAGAGATTTCCTTCAGTTTAGCTGATGTGTGGTATCTGCTGTTGGGATTTCTTTATCCTTCCAGCTGCCCACTGATTTCTGCACAGGGGTGAATCAGTTCAGTACAGTTGGGAGGGAGGCAGATTGAGGGAAGTTAATCTAGGGAGAAGGAGTAAAGTCTAATTAAAAATGTGCATCTTGATTGCAGCCGAGTTAATGATGATTTAAAGCACTGATGATCACATCAATAATAATGCTTTTCAAATGTAGCAAACTCTGGATTGATTGCCAGTCAAATGACTGACTCAGGGTGTGCCATGGTAAACCAAAGGCTGTTTGAAAGCTGGTACAAAGTGGGAAAACAAGTCATCTTTCAACCTTGATTTGGTGTTGGGTGGAATGGGTAACTGTATAAAATACATCCTGGTATCTCAGAATTGGTGATGGTCAGAAATGGTGAGTTTGTCTGGAATTTCCAGTGAACTGGTCTTGTGGTAATGCTTTTTTTACCTGCTGAACATTAAACGCAGCAGTTCTGATTCCTCCCTGAGAACTCAGCAGCTCCAGTGTCCACAATACCTGTCTTGCTTCTAAGCTGAGTGAATATGTAAACATATATGGAGTGAACAGCCTGAGAGTGTTCCCAGGGACTGAACCTGATCTAGTAAGGATCAGCGCTCCAAAGGAGTGTTTGGTCAGTGGCCGCTGAAAGAGAACTGAAACAGAAACTTTCACTGCAGTAACTCACAGAATATGAAACAGCATATTGTGAAACTGGGGTTGTCCAGTTGCAACACTGCATTGAACAGGCAGTTTGAGTCACTTAAATCTTGTCTGGGTGAGAACTGGAACTAATGCCTTGATTTATTTCTTTTTCTAGGAGGAACTGCTTGATATTAAAGAGCGTCCCTACTCTAAGAAAAGACCTTCTTGTCTTTCTGAAAAATATGACAGGTATTTTCTTGATTGTACAAAAACTATATACATTTCTTTCAAAGGAAAGGTTAAATTGCAAAGAACTCTTATCTAAGAAGTGTTGATGGGAGATGTAGGTGCTACAGAGCTCAGTGTATGACAGCTTTCAGAAGTACTGACCCACTAGGAAAGGTTCAGTGCTCTGGCCAGGGGTTTTGTGCTTTGAACAGAGATTGTTTTCTGCTGGATCTTGTGTTATAACTTCACACAACACAGGTCTGACAGACCTGCAGGAAAAGCCACCTCCAGTATAGATGGCTGTGTAGCACAGGCTGGCTCAGGTTGTAACAAGCTGCCTTGCTTGGTGGATTACTCTCCCATCATTACTTCATTTAAAAATGAAGGTGCGTGTTCTTGGCTTGTGTTTTTAGGTTTGCCAAGCAGCAGTTTCTGTACTGTTCAGATTAATTTATTGTAGTAGTAAGTGTGAGAGGGAAGTAAAATTACCTGAATGCTTAAGAGCAGCAGCACATGAGCTTTTTGAGCTGTTTCTCAGTGTAGCAGGCAAACGTCACCAATAAGTAGCCTTTCTAACCTGATGGTGGGTATTGTACTTCGTTACTGTTACAGGAGGGGTCCAAACACCACGTGGGAGGTTGGAAACCACAGGAAGGCAAAGATTTAGAAGTTGGGTGTGAAAAATGTTTCACCTGTACAGGTTGCTGAGCAGTGAATTCTGGGTTTGCAGCAGCAGCACCATGAATTGTGTATTGGACTCCAGGGTAGCAAACAGTCCTGCAATTGTGTTTCCACAGTGATGGTGTCTGGGATCCAGAGAAGTGGCATGCATCTTTATATCCAACTTCAGGAAGAACTTCACCAGTGGAAAGCTTTAAAAAAGATTTGGATTCCGATCGTACTTCTCTTATGCGTAGGATAGTAGGTGAGTGTTCTTACAGCAGGGACACAAACTGAACCTGGGCTGTTGGCAAAACCTTTCCTTTGGGATAACACAAAGAAGGCTACGTAAAATCTGTCTGAAAATTGATTGACTGCATAGAATAAGTGTCAAGGAAGTCTTGGTTACGGCAACTAATGCCAAGTGCAGGGCATTATTTCCCCACAGTTCAAGGCTGAGCACTTAGATCTATAGTGGGAAAGCAGGTACTTCTGAGGAGAACACAGTGATTCCTCAATATCCAGCTGTAAATTCTTTGTCTGTGCTTTCTGTGGTCTCAGCTAGACTAGCTTCACAAAAATAAACCATGAGTGTTGTCCTTCAGAAAGCCCTGGGATAGCAGCAAGGCTGTGGAACAGACAACTCACTTGTCTTCACTAGCACTTGCAATTTACTGCTCTTTATGCATTCTTTGACTTGCAGACCCGAGGGAGCGAGTGAAAGAAGATGATTTGGATGTGGTCCTGAGCCCCCAGAGGCGAAGCTTCGGGGGGGGCTGCCACGTGAGTGCGTCAGTGAGCTCCCGGCGGGCGGGCAGCCCCCTGGAGAAGGACAGCGACGGCGTGCGCGTCATCGGGGGCCGCAGGATCGGCAGCGGCAGAATCATCTCCTCCCGCAACTTCGACAAGGACCATCGGGGCGGGGATTCCAGGGATGGCAGAGACCGAGACCGTGACAGGGACTACAAGGACAAACGCTTCAGGGTTTGTGCTTTCTCTTTCTGTTTGCACTTTAATCTGAGTTTTGGGGCGCTTTGCACCGAGAGCACCAGGGGCAGATGAGTGCACGCAGCGGTTCAGTGTCCTCTGGCAGGAGGCCACTTCTTCTTAAAATCACCTTTGTGGTGTAAAGGGACAGCACTTGGTGCTTCCAAAACTTACTTACATCCCTTCAGGCAGCCCAACTGGGATGTGTCTAATACTGTTTGTCTTGCCTGTGGTTGACTTACCAGCAAGGCACTCAAAAGTCCAATAGTTCATTTGTAGTTCTTAACCTAGCAGTTGTCAGTAAGTATTGTTTTTAACCTCAGCAAATGGAAGCTTTCTGTGCTTTCAGGCTTTTTTAAAAATATTTTTTGCTTTTAAGAAGAATGAACCACTAACCTGCATCTTAGGATGCAAAACTGAGTTTAGAGAGGCACTTGTGGATCAGTAGCCTTTGGTGCAACGAAGCAGAAATTTGGCCACGATGTTTAAAATTTAAAAGTTTAGTGAGCATACAGGGTGTTTGTATAAACCTTGAAAAAAGAAAACCAGAAGTGGACATTTGCTTTGGAGGTCAGGGAGGAATCTTCTGAAGCAGTGTTTTACGGGTAATGTTTTTAATATTCAGAGGGAGTTTGGTGACAGCAAACGTGTCTTCGGGGAGCGGAGGAGGAATGACTCGTACACTGAAGAGGAGCCTGAGTGGTTCTCTGCTGGTCCTACAAGTCAGTCTGAAACCATTGAGCTGACAGGCTTCGATGATAAAATTTTGGAGGAGGATCACAAGGGGAGGAAGCGCACGAGGCGACGCACGGCCTCCCTGAAGGAAGGTAATGGGCATCACCAGGGGCACCTTCCTGGGTAGAGAGGGGGTTGTCACACAGCCAGGCAAGGGTAAAGAAAATGCAGTTTACCAACATTTTATCTTAAACTTGCACAGCTTTTGGTCACCCTAGAGCACAAGATGTAAGTCCTGTAAAAGGTATTTACAATCTGAAAGATCAATTAGATGGTAAAATGCTATTTTTTTTTCTGAAGAAGGGCAGGGTTGAGAGACTGGGAAAAAAACTTGTATGGATGTTGAATGATTTCAGGAGTTGATAGGCTGTTAAAAAGGTCTCGTTGACTTCTATATCTTGGTGGGTGCTAAAGCCTTGATTTAAATTAAGCTAATGCTCTGAGGTACTTGAAACATTCTTTTTCTTATAGTAATACTTACATTACAACATGGATTTGGGCATACAGAGCTGCCAGGAATGTGGCTGGGAACTGAATATGGAGACTTGAATTTGTGTCCATTCATTGGACTTCAAGTCTCCAGTGATTATTACTGCTGGAAAAGCTGCAGCATGGCAGGAGAGAGGATGACCTTTTAGTGCTAGGAATTCTGCAGGTGGCCATCAGGAGTGAATGCACAGCTGCACCTGGGCTGTCACTGGACTGCAGTGCAGTTCCAAGCACTGGAGGTTTGTAGTCACGTCACAGCTTTTCTGCAGAACCTGTTCCAGCTTGTTGAGAAGTCTTTAAAGCAAGAAGTGCCTTCCTCCTGATGGAGGAGGAGCAGTATTTGTCATGTGTTGCCAACACTAAGAACCTGAGTGAAGAAGGCAGGAGAGATTCCAAAGGATTCTTGATGGCAAAGCAGCAGCAGCTGTTGCCTTCACAGCTGTGTGTGCTTGGTGTGGCAGCACATCTGATGTGTGTGTGAGCAGGGGCAGTTGTTAATGCACAGTTCAAAGGCAATTCTGCTTTTTTTGAGCTAGATAGTCTGCATAAGAGCCTAGGAGCTCTGTGCTGGGCGCTGTGAGTGCAGGAGAAGGCAGCCAGCACAGTACAACTGATGAGATAGCACGTGGGGTGGGGTGCTTTGGTCCTGGGCTTCTGATCCCTGGGCAGATGCATTGGCTGTTAGGCACTGTTCCCACAGGAATTACTGAGTCCAGTGATTCAGCAGCCACTTGGTTTTCTTTTTAAGGGATAGAATGCAATGGTGGAGTGGTAGAAGAGGATGAAGTGCAAACTGTCCTTGCCAATGAAACTCCAGCAGATCAAGAAGTTCCTAGAGAAGCTGCTTTACAAGAACCAGCTCCAGGAGAGTTTGACTTCAATGAGTTCTTTAACTTGGATAAAAGTGTTCCTGGCCTGGCTTCAGTGAGTTTTCTGGTTTTTAAGACTGGCTGTATTCATGAGAAGTGTTTTTGCTGCTGCTGCTGCATTCTGTGAAAGCTAAAACTTGTTGCTTTGTGAGAGTTGTTTGTGCAGTGTGTAAGTCTGCAATGAATTTGCAGAGATGTAGCTTTGGAGTGTTAGGATGTCACTGCCAAAGTGTTATCCCTGGGACTGGATCCATCTCCAAAGGAAGTGGTTGAGGCAAATTAGCTGACTGTCTTTCCTCTCTTTTGATCACTACTTGAATACTCAAAATTGTCATCCTGAGTGAATCTTCTTTGGAAGTGTTTAAGGTATCTTCAGAGAAGATTCACTGGCCAAATTTAGTACAGCTGAGAACAACCTTTTCCATGTAAGTGTGGGAATTGCAGCAAACAGATCTGGGGAGGTTTCCTGGAAGGCAGTGAGCCTGGAGACCCCATGTGAACACTCAGACCTGGCTGCACTGTTAGCAATACCACTAATGCTGTGGTGGGGTTTTCATCAGCAAAGATTCATTGTACGGTGGCAATAATTGGACAAGCACATGGAGGAGAGTTTTTCTCCCTGTAGAAGATGTAAATGATGTGTCTTTAGACTTGACAATCTGATTTTCAGCACACCTGCAAGATGGTGACTCCTTTCAAAAGCAGGGAATTCCCAAGTCAGAACATCTGCTGATGAGACAGAGGGGCAGATGTTATAATTTGCCAAAAAAGTGAGTTCCTTTGTAATGGTGATGTCTGTGACAAGTGTTACTATAGGTTTGTACATTACTTGTCTTATTATTCTAATGTGTTGGAGTCAAACAATCCAAGGGGATCAACACTGTCTTGTTTTTGCTGTTGTAAACCGTGCTGGCACACTTGTTTCAGACAAAACAACTCCTCTGACAGGAGGAAACTGCTCTTCTTGTGTCTAAAAGTAAACATGCTGCATGTTGAAATTCATCCATGCCTATTGACCAGGCTTTAACTGCTTTAACCTTGCAAGACAGAAAAACATTTAGTTTGAATTACATTTTATAATGCACCTTTTTTTTTTTTTAAATACTTGTTGGGCTTTTTTTTTTACACTTCCACTTTAGAATGGTGTATTTAATGGCCTTTGGGGAGGGCTCTGATTGTGCAGTTTGAGTTACAGTTTTACTCTGAGCAAATATTTGGTGTCAATAAGAGATGTATGCTGGGTTATTTTAACTGGCTATACAAATTGCTGCCATTTTGGAAGGAAAAAAGGCAATTTAAAGCTTTGAAACTCTGGGAGCAGCATCTTGTTGTCTGTAGCAGAAGAATCCTGGTTGCACAGTAAAGCTTTTCAGGGGTGTTGCTGATCTTGCTGCCGTTAAGATTTTTCTCTTTGTTTCTCCTCCCGTAACCAGATGATTGAGGACGTGCTGGGGGAAGGTTCGGTGTCTGCCAGCAGGTTCAGCAGGTGGTTTTCTAATCCCAGTCATTCTGGAAGTCGATCAAGCAGCTTGAGATCCACCCCCCACGAGGAGCTGGAGAGGCTGGCAGGTAAGGCTCTGGGGCAGGGCAGGCTCAGGGAGCCTCCTCCCACCTTCTTCCTTGCTCATTCAATGAGAACAGGGCAGACAAAGCTTCAGGACGCTGAATTCTCCCGCAGTTTAAGCACTTGACATTCTTTTGGAAGCTCTTACAGTGAGCAGCTGTAAGTTCTCTTTTTATAAATGTCCTTGTCGATGCTTCCTGATGGCTTTCCAGGCAAGGGGTGTGAGCCATAACTTGGCAGTGCCGTGTTGAGGTTGGTTACCGGTGCATGTTCATCTTGAGCCCTTGGGTTGGTGAACTGATGTCGCAGTGCTCCTGGTTTTGCTGTTGCAGGTCTAGAGCAAGCCATTCTCTCCCCTGGCCAGAACTCTGGAAACTACTTTGCTCCCATTCCATTGGAAGACCACTCTGAAAACAAAGTGGACATCCTAGAAATGCTACAGAAAGCCAAAGTGGACTTAAAACCTCTTCTCTCAAGTCTTTCAGCCAACAAGGAAAAGCTTAGAGAGAGCAGTAAGTGCCTCTTCAGCTATTGTCGAGTTCTTGTGCTGCAGTGTCTCACAGCAAGAGGCTTGGTGTTCTGGAAACCTCCCCTGCCAAAGCCAGGAGTAGGCAGGATTATAGATTTACTGAAACCCAGTGTTCAACAGCTCTGTGTCCTTACCATCCCTGATTCTTTTCATCCTATCCCAGGATGACACCAGGGCTATCAGACTGCTTTACTGGCCTGCAACAATCATAAGATGATGCAAGCCTTGATCTGAGGTTCCAGCTTTGTGTATGGCATTTGCATAAGTTTTTCATGCTGGAGGCTGGTAATGTCAGCTCTGAACCTGTGGCATTTAAACTCTGGCTTTACCAAAAATACCAAAAACTGTCAGTGTAAGTCATCCTTGGAAGCATCTGTAATCACACTGATCCATTCAATGTCAGTGTCTAAGAAGCTGAACTGTGGCTTGAGGGTGTGATTTATTTATTTTTAAGTGCATACTGTAAACTTGAACCTGCCAAGACTTGCTGCCACTCGAAGCACAGTGGTCTGTACTCCCTGTTTGGGGCATTAATTAAATAACATAAAGCTACAACACAGCATAACAAGAGAAGTGTTGGCTGGAATCACAGGGTTCCAGGGCACTGAGATTGTTGGAATTCCCTTTTGCCAGCATCAGCTGTTCTAAACAGAGCTCAGGCCTGACTTTAATGTTCAAGGGCACCTCCAGGTTAGGGATTTGCACGTTTGGGCCCACAGCATGCACAGAGGGTACAAAATGCACGTGTTCTTGGAAATCTCCAGGTCTAATCCCAAATTGGCTCCTCTTTGGCGAGCAGCATGTATTGCCATGTAAATGGACTGAACAAAAAGTGCTCTGGTTTGTGTGAAGCAGCAAGGAAGGAAAGCATCCAAGTACTGCAAATGTTCTTAAGCATCCAGCAGGGAGCGTTGGCTAACATGTGGAGAACTTTCTTAATTTATCTTAAATAGAACTACAACTCTTCTCTGTGTTCTGCTTAGTCTGACTTTCCTACTAAAAACTCGTTCAACTTTGATCCTCACAAACCAAGAACGAAGGAACAAAAGTTTGTGGGGAAGCTTCCATTCACTCGAAAGTACCTGATGCAGGTTCTGTGTTCCCATAAAATGCTGTGCAGTTCTTGGAGTGATGTGGAGCTTTCAGGTTCACCAGCATCACATTTGCTCATGTTCCATGCTGCATGTCTGCATCATTGTTTCCTTTCCTCCACCTTCTTGCCCGAATTTCCAGTAAGTCTCTTTTTCTTTGGGCTGACATCCTGCTCCAGCAACCCATGGCATGCTCCTGTCTCTCTTCCTTCCTCTGAAGGTGTCATACCTTGTGATGTGTGTTAGCTGCTCCATAGGCATG
The DNA here is from genome assembly GCF_003031625.1 of Empidonax traillii. NCBI lineage: Eukaryota > Metazoa > Chordata > Aves > Passeriformes > Tyrannidae > Empidonax > Empidonax traillii. The sequence continues at coordinate 1,131,230 of NW_020955292.1, read as the reverse complement.
TTTAGCCTTGATGTTGGGCACCACTAGGTGTTTTTCCTGTGTGTGCAAATGTACATATATAAATACTGCTAATTACGCTTGTACCTTGTTCTGCTTAAGCCAGTGGAATCTTTCTGTAGAGGCTTTACTTTCTGAGCAAAAAAATCTGCTTCAGACTTTATACCCATCAGGTTAAGTGTGTAGCTGAGTCTCCACAGTATCTGGGTTTTCCAGGTTTGTATTCCTTCTACTTGTGGTGGCTTCAGACAATTTGGCATGGCTTGCACTGTGGCTGGAAGGCCATCTGGTCTCCTGGAGGAAATGCAGCTTTCCTGAAAAAACTGAAAAAGAACCAGCTCAGTTGTCACACCAGTATTCTCTGTGAAATGCAGGCAGAGTTGTGAACTGCATGTCTTGTAGGGTAAATGGAAGGTAGGGGAGAGCTTGGCAGCTGAAACCTAAACTGGTTCTTGTGGAGCCTCACGTACCAGTAGCTGTGCATGTCAGGTCTCTGAATTTGGATATTAGAATCGGTCTAAACACGGGTCAGTCATAGTTTGACAGCTAGGAAGAGGAGCAGAAAACAGGTTTTTGGCTGTTCCTTGTTTTCAAACAACTTGTATTAAACACCTGCACAAGAATTACGAGCTCACCTGAGAACAGAATGGTGGTTTACCAGTATTTCTTCTGTGTTTCACAGCACATTCAGGAGTCGTACTTTCGGTGGAAGAAGTTGAAGCTGGGCTAAAAGGCCTGAAAGTGGATCAGGAGGGGAAAATTGCCACTCCCTTTATGGCTGAGCAGATGGAGGAAGCACTGAATGCCACTGGCTCCAGACAGATGAAGAAGGACGGAGATATGACGGCGTTTAACAAACTCGTGAGCAGCATGAAGGCCAGCGGGACCCTGCCCTCCCAGCCCAAAGTCAATGTGAGTAGCAGAGCCCTGGAACCCCTTACACAGCCCCTGGGATAAGCTGTGATCCACGGGCAGTGTGATGTTAAATACAGGCTTGCATTTGGTACGTTGTTCAGAGGGGAAACTGAGAGGTCCTTTGGTCCCTTTTCCCCAGCCAGAGTAATTCAAAGTGAGGGGTTTCCACTTCAGATCACAGGGTTGATTTCAGGTGAAGTTTCTGAAAGCCCCAGAACTCTGAAACTATATGAGAAGTCTGATAATTGCTACCTCTGTTAAAATGCTCGTGGTGTGGGTACAGCCAACACTTAACCTGGAGCTCAGATGTTTTTAGTGACTTTTGTTTTAATGCAGGTATGTCAGTGCACAGGCCAGTATTTTAAACTTGGCTCTTAACATTATTTGTAGTAAGATAAAACTGAAGCAAATGCTTGTTAGCTGGAAGATTAATGTTAAACAACAGATGATACGAAGGTTTAGGCTAGGAGATCGTAGGATGAAATTTCATCCTGCCACTAACTGCCAAAACTGTGTTTCCCCAGAAGCTATCAGCAACCGCTTCTGGCACCAAAACATACTTCTAACAACTGAGGAAGTCTCAAACACTTGTTTTTCCTGCCAGACTGTACCCAAGGACTTCTAGACTCAGCTCACTTCACTAAAAAATAGGGAAAAATGTAAATTTGCCCTGTGAAGAACTTGCAGATTGATTTCAGACCTAAATCAAGACTTTCATTTCTGGCTGTCTCTTTGCACTGATGTCCTATTTGGGTGCACAGAAGAATATCTTAAATAATTTCTCAAATGTACAAACACTTTCCAGTTTGTGCATGTTTTCAGTTAACCACTGGCTGAATGTTCCATCTCCAGTTTACACAATTCTATAAATTCATGTATTTGACCCAAACTTGAAGGAGGCACAGTGAACTCCCTGGATACCGTCCAGCACAAGGCATTTGTCTTAGCTAGGGAAGATCTGAGAGTCAGCTCAGCCCTTCACTTCGCTGGAATTTTATTTGGCTGATCCATAAACTCCTGTTCTAACAGAACAGGTGAAATTATTTCTGTCACTGAGACAAACATGGTTAGTCTCTTAATGAGTTTGGTTGTATCTATGTCTAATTGACAGTGTCTTCATTTTCTTAGCAGAGCCTTGAAAGCCACTTAATGTCACCTCCAGAGATGTCGGGCCAGCCTCTGTCAAAGAATATTCTGCAGGTATTTTACTGGGGGGAGGGAAGTACTTAAAAGCATATCCCCAATGGGAAAACAAGTGTTATTTGACAATAACACATTTTTTATGGGAATTATGGGGTCAGTAGTGAGAAGTGATTGTGCAGAGAAGACAGAACTCGTCACTAGTGCAGTTTAGTTAGAAATGTGTCTTGTCCTGCTATTTCCTGTAATTGCAACTTGGAAATGAAAAGCCTGTGAAGTGCCTAATTCTGGGCAAACCAGAACTGGTGCATCAGTTGCACAAGTGCCCCTTGTCTCTAACTTGCTGTAAATGGGGTGTCCTGCAGTGTGGTAAATGACTTGTTTGTGCAAACCGCTCGTATCTCAGCATCCTTTATTACTTACTCTTAGGAACTTCTTGGCCCACCCATTGCCAGACCTGCTTCATCGAATGTCTTGAGTGGCCTGATGGGTGGTCTGGAACCTGCAGCCTCCCTGCTGACACAGAGAGCCCCCTCTCCCCCCATCCCCTCGGTGTTCCCAGCACGAGCTGCCTCTGCAGATTATCTGCGCCACAGGATATCGTCCCCTCTCGGTGAGTGCCTGCACAGGGCTTGCTGGTGCTGGGGTTTGCTTTGAGGAGTGTTTTACAGAACTGTAAAAACTTCCTGGCTCTTGGTGGGCAGCAAGGTCAGTGTCTCTGATGCTGAATTGTTGAGCCAGAGCTCCCAGCGAGCTGTGCTGTGGGATGACGTGCCCAGCTGCTGGGGAAGAGTCTGATTTTCAAGGACTGTTTGGCCATTTGTATTGCAAAACACCATCAGTGGCCTCCTTTGTAGCTCTCCAGCCCAGTGACAAGGAAGAGATAAAGCTCTGTGTGGATTTAAGGGGTGAGCTGAGAATCTTCAGGGGGAATCCTTAATTCATCTAGAATTGTTTTGCCTCAGGATATATATTGTATGTATTGGAAGGAACTGTTAGTTCTTTTAAATGCAACTGTTAAATGTTCTTTAGGTTTTGGACAAGGTTCTCAGCAATTGCTTGGTGATCCATTCCCAGGTGTCAGGAAGCCCATGAGCCCAGTTGCTGCACAGGTCAGATGCTTTTTGCTTAATGTATATTCATCTTTTTTTATGGTGTCTGGTCCAGAACTAACCTTTGAAACACTCAGCTGTTGCATGCAGATGTTTGTGCTGAAGTTTACTCTGAGTGTGAGGATGCAGAGTCTGAGTTAGTACAGTCTCAAAACCTCATTGCAATTTGACCCATCTTAGAGTACCTCAAGTACAAGATTTTTTTTGAAGCTTCTATTGCCTGTCAGTAAAATAGAGGCTGTTGGCAGACACTTTGTGAAGACATCAGGAGCTATAGCAGTCAGTCTTCACTATCTTAAATAAAACACAACCAAAGCCAGGCTTTGATTTGTTTTTTATGCATTTCTGCTTCAGATGAGTCCCTTGGACATACAGCAGGCTGCATTAGAGGGACTTACACTCCCACATGACTTGGCCCTACAGGCAGCAAACTTCTATCAGCATGGCTTTGGTAAACCACAAATGGACAAAAGCAGAGATGGCTACAGGAACAGGTGAGCATCTGACTGCAAAATTTCAGGGGGACACTGTTAATTGATTTTTTTGTGTGAATATTGTCTTTTAGTATATCTTGGCAGCAGTCAGGCTTGCATTAGTTCTTGGCAGTGCTGCCTCATTCTGTGCCAAGAGCAGAGCTGAGCCCCTGTTACTGATTCTGTCCCTTCACAGGCAGCAGCGAGTGACGAAATCCCCCGCCCCAGGACACAGAGGGAACGCAGCTTCTCCAGCCCCTGCAGCCTCCATCACGAGCATGGTCAGTGCTGGTGGGCTGGGTTGGAGGGAAAGCTGTGGAGGTGTCTGCAGGAACTGCATCCTAGCACTGGCAATCAGTGGGGACAGGGAGGCCGTAGAGGAGTCCCTCAGATTCCTGTTGTATCAGTGGCCACCCATACAAGAATGAGTTACACTTTGTGCTTAACTGAATGTCTGCTCCTTGGGAATCAGCCTTTCTGGCCACTCTGGTAGCTAAAACTGTTCATGTTACCTTGACCTGGTCTTCTGAAACCAAATGAAGGTGATTATGAACACTCAGCCCCTTGGATGCTGGTGCTTAAGTCTTCAGAAGACAAGTGCTGAAAGCCATTAGCTGCCTCAGAGAACAGTGGTCCTTGGGTATGAAGTGTCTGACCTAAGTGTAGGTTGAAATAATACCTGGGAGCTTCGGGGTCACTCTGAAAATCAGTAGGACCTCAAAGCCAAGCTGCTCCCTCCCTGCCTTCAGTCCTGTGTAGGATGTTGCTTTGATCTAAATTTTCCCAGTGAATCAGTCAAGCACTTGCAGATCAGGACTGACACAGCCTATCTAAATCAAACAAGTACTTCTGTTTGTATTCCAAATGAGTGACTTGCACAGGTGCTGTGGGACTTTGAATGGGGGGGGAACAGGAATGAGGCAATAGTTCTGTGCAGCTCAGTCAGCCCTGAGCTAACACAGATAAAACAGCTCTGGAGGAACTCCTCTGGAGCTGCTGTTTTGCACCAATAGTGAAGAGGAAACGGCTGTAACTTTAAATCCAGCTCAGCTATTTTGTTTCAAGCCTGTTAAAGTACATTTGACTTTGAGAACAGCTGAGGGGTTTGGCGTTGGACTTGTGCGAAAGCTAAAGAGAAGTGCTTAAACTGGAGAATAAACTGGGAAATGAGGTGAAGTAAAATCGTGGGCACACAGTGGCTGATTGAAAAGAGCTCTAAATGGACAGGATGTGCTAGAATTGGTGTTCACCCACCAGTGAGATAGTGTGGCCTGGATGATGAGCAGTGGGTAAAGCACCACATGTGCCTGTGCTCTCTGCAGCTGTCTCCTTCCTTCACACCTACCTCGGTGATCCGCAAGATGTACGAGAGCAAGGAGAAGAGCAAAGAGGAGCCAGTTTCTGGGAAAATGAAAATCAGTGATGTGAAAGATGAAAATCAGAGACCAAATGAAGGTATTGTAATGGCTTTAAAATACCACAAGCAAAAGGGATTTGGAATAGAGTCAAATTGCTTCAGCACATAATACACCCAAGCTACCTTTAGACACTCCTGATTCATGGGGGTGAGGGGGTAGAAGTGAGTGAGGCTGTAATGAGAGGAGGGCCAGAGCTATAGAGGGGACACCCTTCCAAATGCAGTCTGCCAGCAGTGTTGGGTTTGTCACTTTGTGGGCAAGAGACATTAAGATAATAACTGTTGGTTGGCACCTTTTCTTGATGGCCAAGCATAATAACAATTATGCTTCCCTAGTCTACACCAGTAATTGAGAACTCAGAGTTCTCTTGAGACATCCTAACTGAGCAGTCAAAGCTGAGACCAATTAAGCTCTTAAGTGCAGCAGATCAGGGAAGCATTTTGTCACCCAAACTGATGTAAGAGGCTATTAGAGAGAAATGCTCACCACCAGTGTCCTGACCCAGTCAGGCTGGCTGATGAATTGTACTTCAGTGCTGGTAATACAGAGGTACCTCGCAGTTCTGTTACAGTCCAGCTGGAGCACCTCCACTGGTAGCAGTTGATGCCAAGGTATTTTAGGCCTTGTCTAACTGATCTGGATGGTCTATGGAAGTAACTTCTTGAGGTGCTTTAGTGTTCCAAATCTTGCTAAGCAGGTGGCAGACATAGAAGGCTGCTGCTCACCCCCAAATACATCTAAACTGAAAAGCCACTTTGGGCTGGATTTCGGGAGCAACTCCAAATTATAATCTTGTCTAGGGAGAATACCTTATGCCTCCTGTCACCTTTGGCACTGACTCATCTGTGCTGCTAGTTCCAAATTCCTAAAAAAAAAAAAAAAAGAAAAAAATAATAATTAGAGATGGAGTTAGTGCTGATTCTGGTCTAATTTAAGCTTGCTGTTGAGGGATTTCTGTGGAACATATTCCTTCTCATTACTCTTTTGAAATAATTTGGCCAGAAGCATCCAGGAACAAGATGCTCCCTATTAAATATACATGACTGCAGTTCAGCTAGATCTGGAATCTTAACTAATCAAATCCAGTCGTTAGCTTTAATTTTCATTAGGTGCAATCTCTAGCTGTGGACTGTAATAGTTGTATTCAATTCTAGCTACAGATAACCTACTGTCTAGTTCTGTGGAGAATGCAGATCAAGGAACTTTGCCCACCTTAGGTACCAAACTACCTGCACTGCAACGCTCTGCATGTTCCACACCTCTTACCCAAGCAAATCGTTGCACCAAAGAGCAAGACTACAGGCCCAAATCAGCTGGTAGGAAGACTCCTACAATGGCCTCCCCAGTACCAGGAGGCCCTTTCCTTCGTCCTGTTCATCAAGTACCCCTTGTTCCCCATGTACCACTTGTACGACCTGCTCACCAACTGCACCCAGGACTGGTCCAGAGAATGCTGGCACAGGGGGTCCACCCGCAGCACCTTCCTCTGCTGCAAGCAGGTAATCCAGACTTTTGTTTTTCCCCCCTGAAGTTAATGCATGCTCTCTTTAAGACTGACCTTGCGTTAGGAACAGCACGAACTGATATCACCAGTGATGTTTATTACATGAGAACTTACCTGTAAAACCGGACAACAAAGTCCAACCCATCTGAATATAAATGTTTTGTTTTGCTTTAAGTCCCTTGTGCTTATCGGCTAAGAAGTTTTCTTGCTCACGTCCAACAGGTATGCTTCCTCCTGGAGTGGACCTGTCTCACTTGCAGGGAATATCTGCTCCCATCCTTGGCCAGCCTTTTTACCCACTGCCAACAGCAAGCCATCACCTCCTGAACCCGCGCTCGGGGACTCCTCTGCAGCTGGCCATGATGCAGCAGCAGCTGCAGCGATCAGGTGGGTCACAGCATAGCCAGCAGTGGGAGCTGTGGAACGCTGGGAGCCTCTCAGGTCCTGTGCTGGCTGGGCTCTTGGAGTGCTCTGTGCTGGCAGGAAGCTGCTCTGATTTAGTTGTTCCTAATCACTAACCTTGTGTGGGTGTGAGGCAGTTCTGGCCACTGCAGGCCGTGCCAGCAGGAAGCCCAGGCGAAGCGCTTGCTTTCAGAACGTGTTGCCACTGACAGCTCTGCCTCTTGCAGCGTGTGTGCAGCTTTCAGCCCTGCTGGGACAGAGGCCACCCGCCATCTCCAGGGAAATGCCATTTGATCCTGGTCTTCCAGCTCAAACCTGTGTGTCCAGAAGTGGCAGTGTCAGGCCATTTATGGGAGCACTAATGGGAATAAACACGCGGTGCCCAGATTTCCCAGGGCTCATAGGACGAGTAAAGGCCACATTCAGCTCACGTGCCTTACCAGGTGATAGCTCGAGGGCAGATCTGGGTGTTACTTCCCCTCTAATAGCTTTACATTTCGCAGGCTCTGGAGCACAGGGATCACCTGCTGGTGCACAAACAACCCCTCCAAACGTGCTGCCTCGGACTGGATTATCTCACGGGCACACACAGCTCGACCATCGCCCCAGCCAGAGGAGTGGCTCTCCCATTGGCCTTGCAAAATGGTTTGGTTCAGATGTCTTGCAGCAGCCTCTCCCTTCCATGCCATCCAAAGTCATCAGTGTAGATGAACTGGAATACCGGCAGTGAACAGTGACCGCTGGGTGGAACACTTGTGATTCTTTAGACTGGATGAAAATGTCCATAGTCAGGACTTCACATCTTGTTTGTTTTTTGGGGCTTTTATTTTTAGTACTCTGTGCAAAATTTCTTTTCGAGAGACTAAAGCACATGGCACCTGTCCTGGTCTCATGTCTGCATCAAGACTAAAGGATCCATTATGGCTTGGATAGTGAAGCCTGAAGAAATTTAGATGCAAGACAAAGCCAGTTTAATCCTGGAAGTGTCTATTTTTTTTTTGTTTGTTTGTTTTTGTAAGATATGTGAATGAAGTGCTGATATTCTCTAGTGTAGAGGTAGCAGCTATAGATTCCTTCTGCAGAGAACTACATGTATAGACCCTTCTGTACAGACTTGTGTATAAACAATCTTTTGTACATACACACCTAGAATAGCCTTTTTGAATCTATACAGCTGTACATAAGAGTAGCTGGTAACAGTTGAGCTTTAGTTGTGCCTATGGTTTGGACCTTTCTCCATTGTACGTGTGGGACTTCCTTTAAGATTAAAGTTGCATATCCTCAGTGTGAGTGAACAGGATGAAGTTGCTTTGCCTTTCCTTGCTGCTCATCTCCTCTAGGTCTCCCTCTCACATCTTTGTCACGTACTGTGCGCTCAGTGTAGCTCAAGTGTCAGGGTGAAAGCCCACATCTTGCTGTCTGTGTAACAAAGGTCTGATTCCCTGTGTGTGACTCTTGCCACCAAACGAGAGGTTTATTTAGTCTTTGAACAGCCTTGAGGATGGGGCCTGGTGCAGTCATGATAAAGCCAGATCTTCAGTCTGGAGGTACCTACTGGTCGTCGCTCTCTCGGGAGGGCTGGTGCTGGTCCTTGTTTAGCTGCAGTATTTTCCTTGTTTTAATCTTTCAAACCAGTTACTAAAGGTCATCAAAATGGAGCCTTTGAATCCTCACCCTTCAACCCCTCAGTCACGGCTGTGGAATATCCTGTGCTGCCTTCAGTGCTGTTTCTGGAAGGGAGTCCCAAGCACTGTCCTCAGTCCCGTGTGCATCCAGCGATGCCATTACTGTGAAACTTGCCTTTGGAGGCTTGTTCTGTGGCTTGAAAGGGGGAGGATGGGGTAGTTTTGTGATCTTACTGTGTATATTTGGTTTTTAAAGTACTACGTTCCTTTTAAGCCTGTTTCACTTTCCTGAACAGTTCAATGTTCTCCTCCATCCTTCTGCATGGTTGCTCACTTCACTCCCTCACTTGTGTTGAGTCGTGTACATGCTGTCAGTACATGCTGTCATGTCCTCTCTCTAGCTTAGGCCATCGGGCTCTTTTTTTAAGAAGAGGTGGAAGCAAAACCAGAATTCTCACGGACTTGCTCTTTCTTAGGTCTCACTGAAAGCAAAACCAGCAGCAGGGGGGAAAAAAAAAAAAATCACTTGTCTGTATCCTAACCCTTGGCAGAGTGCTGTGGTGGGTTTGTTTCAGTCCAGCAGAGACGGAGTTTATGGAAATAGCAAGCTGAAAAATCTCCAAGGTGGAAGCTGTTGGGGGTCACCCATCCTTCTAATGGTTGTTCCCAAAGCAATCCCTGTAAAACATGCAATCACCAGCTTGTCCTTGTAAGACTGTTTTCATACTTTTTTAACTTGACACTTTCCCAGTAACATTCTGTAAATAAAGTTGATTCTACCAGCTGTCTGTATCAACTGCTCTTGTACTGAATTATGTCAGTATATTGATTAACTTTTAAATGTTGTTCTTGTGTGCAAGCTGGAACCAGGGTTTGAGCTGATCTGCAGAAAGTTTTAGTCCAGAGCTGGGGAGGAACAAGCTGCTTTGATGAAGGTAACTGGAAGTGTTGCATTTAAATGTCGGGGTTAAGTGTGAGGAGTGAGGAAGAACTTGTAAAACAACCAACTCTCCACAAAGGGTGAATGGGGTTCGCTGTTATTTCTGCACAATCTGAGCAGAACCCTCCTCTTCCCCTCCCCTCAAGCTGATAACCCCACACACCTGCAGCGCTTCTCACTTACACACGAGTCTACAAACAGTTCCTGGTGCAAATGCTGGGAGTAGAAATCAGGCTTGGATGTTTCCCTAGCAGGCTGAGTAGCACCCACTGTTGTAAGGATTTGGTGCTTGAGTGGGTGTCCAAAGTCACCTTTATTTCTCTCTGGATGTGCAATAACATGGGGGGAGCATCTTTGATACATTTTAGTAAATACCCCATAACTAACCTCCCTCCTTGCTGGTAGGAGAGCAAGTCCAGAGGCTGATGTATTTCATAGCCCTCCTGACAAAAGCTAAAAGCTGCTTTATTCATCTCTGTTCAGCAGCAGAACCACTCTTCAAGAGCAGCCTGCT